>NC_055967.1:14174566-14504566 GCF_018492685.1 Alosa sapidissima | reverse complement strand
GGTAAGGAGGGAGAGAGAGAGAGAGAAAGTCTTAGCCACCTCCCTTCATCGCTAACGTGCATCTCTGCTGTGTCATTTAATCTTCTTAATTGAATGCCTCAATAATTCTAAAGAGATTATACTCTGCCATTGTGTCATCGTAAGGTCAGGGTTAGGGCAGGCCAATTACCTATTTGTCAAATACATAAAGCTCCCATCTCATTTTGTTTCATTTGAATTGATTGTGGTGTGGAAAAAAACAGATCCCAGATGGCTAATAAGATTTAGCGCTGCTGTGGAGAAACAGACAAGGCAAATATTATTTAAAGGTGCGGGATAACCAAGGATTATCTGCAATCACCAAGCACATCCACAAAAGCTGATTTTCACGGCACGCTTGTCCCAAGCTGACAACTTAAAGCCAAGCTCTTTATCAATTTGACTTGAAATGAAGTGCACACCGAAATAAACTTGCACATCTCGCTAACACGAGCAATCTGATCTACAGAAGCAAACACATCAGCATGCCATGAAACGATCAGAATCATCTCATTTCAGATAAGTGACTGAAAACAATATTAACATTTCAGTAACCTAATCAGATTGCTTCTTATGACTTTTATTCAAGGATTACAATACATTAAACATGATGAACTGGTTTACCATTGAAATGTTTGATTATGACCTTCAAATCAAATTAAATAAAATTAGTTATTTCTTAACCACTTAAGAATTGTTTTTCTTTGTCTTGTGTGTGTGTGTGTGTGTGTGTGTGTGTGTGTGACATAACTTCTGTGTCTGATGTGTAGCTTGCCCTGTGGACAGTAATACTTCAGAGACAGCTTGGGTGAGGACAACTTCCAGCCCAATTAAAGCTCATAGCCCCCCAACCCTCCTCCCCCAACACACACACACAGCTGACAATTAGCCTCGTACGGCAGGCCTATTGCGCCCCATGGACGGCTCTCAGCGCCTGCCGATGGCTGCCAATCTCAACAGGAAACCAATGATACTGCCCATCTCCCCAGCAGGCAGGCAGAGGGACCCAGCCAGGTTAATAAGTGTTTAAATGTCAGTCTGACCTCTGACCTCGCAGGGCTCATCCCCAACTGACCGCACTAATGACCAGAGCTGCGGAGCTGGGAAGCTATGGAGGTCAGCCATAGTGGGGGAGAGGATGCAGTGGGGTCAGCCTGCTGCCTTGAGTGAGAATATCGGTGTCTGAAATAAAAATGACACAGAGCAAAATACAGTACATTAGGTTGTGTGGATTTAGCACCAGCTCATTTGGTTTAGTATTTAGGTTATTCTGCAGACAAATACAATTTCTATTTGCAATCCTATTTAATAGCTTGATTAGGATTAATTACCTTCTTTAATTTCCACTTGCTATTTTGATATATTTTCCCATTGACTTTAAACACCAATTCTTCAACTCTTCACTTATAAATATCAAGTCACTCAAAATGTGATTTAGATAATCCTTTTTAGTTTGTTAATTATGTTACTACCTAAGCTGTCTTATATTAACCAGCAACTGAATATAGTTTTAATGGGTGTGATTTAAAATATTTGTATTGCCTTTTTTATAAAATAAAAAAACATACACATACTCAGTGAAAATCATGCTCTTCTGCATTCTTCCTTATTTGTTATTTTTGGTTTTGTTATTTATTTATTTTTGTGCGTATTTATTTTGCTTGTCTTGCTGAACGATCTGGTCTCTTTACATGCTACTCTGTCACTACGACTCACCCAGCAGCCACAGAGGACTCGCACTGGAACTGACTCAGATATGAAGGGCGGTTTGAAGGTGAGGTGAGGGGAGATGTGTGTGGGCTTGTGTGACGGCGTGCTTACATGTGTGCATGCGAGTAAGTGTGTGTGTGTGTGTGTGTGTGTGTGTTGGTGCCTGCATGCATGCATATGCCCGTGTGTGTGTGTGCGTGTGTGTGTGAGAGAGAGAGAGAGAGGCGGGGATGATTGTGAAGGAAAGATAAGGAACTGCTCATTTTGTGCCGACCCTCCTGTCTCGGGACATTTCCACTCAGGCTCCATCATGAAAGCAGAGAGGACCCCCGCTGCCCGCGCCGCTCCCCTGCGCTGACGAGGCTCCCCTGCGCTGACGCACTTCAGCAGGAGATGCCTGGGGGGGGGCAGCCCGACGAGGAGGAGGGCAGGAGGGGTAATTGGGGGGGATTACGGGGTGGGGGGCTTAACATCAGGCTGGGACCTCGTTGGTCCTCAAACTCATATCCTATCATGCCTAATTTCTATGCCGTCTCTCTCTCTCTCTCTCTCTCTCTCTCTCATTCTCTCTCTCTCTCTCTCACACACACACACACACACTCTCTCTCGATTTCTGTCTCTCTCTGCCTGGTGCTCTCTCCTTCAAATCCTCTCAACTCCACATCTTGCTCCCCTGCACGCAGATCGGAGCAGACAGCCACAAGGCGCGTCAGGGCGACTGACTGCTCTCTTTGAGGTTGTGGCATGCCAGCGGAGCCTTCAGCGCCCGCCCGCACCCCTCCATCCCGGCGGACGGCCTCATCTTTGTGGCAGGCCCTGTCACACGGCGGAACGGAGTGGGCCGAGGCAAGCGATGCCACCCGCGCAGCAGCGGGCACAGAGACAGCTCCTGACGACTGCACCGGCCTGACAGGGAATATGTTCATGCAATTGGCAAGCTGGTGGCAACTGAGTGACTGCGACTTCAAGTGGCATCATATGAAACAACGGAGCCCCTCGCTGTTCTTTACGCGCATGTGTGTGTGTGTGTGTGTGTGTGTGTGTAGTCGTCAGTGGTGCAGTCAGTGCAAGAGCAGGAGAGCAAGACTCCAGCACAGCACCTCAGTCACACTCCAAAGCTGGTGGCAGAGCTGTCTCATTCAGCAGCCCGAGCAGACGGCCAATAAGGGGCCAAATCACTTCACATTTTGGACTAAGATGAAAAAGATGATAAGCAAATTGTGAACTTGACAAGTCTGCAGTGAAACATTTAAGATACGCATGCACCTTATTTTACTGTATTTCTCCCAAGCTGTGACAGCCAGTTAAATCAAAGAATTGGCATTTTAATTATTTAGAACCTTTCTCATGATGGTATAGTAAAACTGACTTGTTTTGTTCAGTAGTGACATATATGCAAGCCATTTTGTCTTTTCAAGTGACATGAATATGGAGGAAAAAATGTGGTGCACAATTTTAGATGAGGTCAACCACTAAGCAAAACTTATTTTAACATTCATGGCAGTTACCAGCTATTGTCGTTGTAAAAATTATTCAGCAACTAACAAACTAACTAACTAACTAACTTTGACTATTCACTATCCAGTACAACCAAAACCAATAGTAATAAAAATATAAATCCAAACAATTAAATCTAAACAGATTCTAACATGTCTAATTATCAAAAGGTAAGAATTTTTGCAATAGTTGTAACAGTCACTTCCAGTTATATAACTAAACATGGTAATTCAAATCAGAAAATACTTGCTAAATGTGCATGTAAATGTTCCCATTGTGTGGGTATTAAATTAGGCTAGATCACAACCAGTATGTGTGTGTGTGTGTGTGTGTGGATGCTTTTTAAGAATTCATCAAAGACTCTAAACCTGTATAGGCAAGAAACACTACGGTATAGCAAACCTCTATACACCGTCATATATTTATGCATATTATTTGATCTGCCATGATATAAAGGATATGGACACTTTTGCATAATGTGAGATTACTTGCCATTAACCTTTGTTATTAACAGAGGAGCACTTTGATATTTGTCTACATAAAAAGACGCCAGTGAAAGAGTGCCATCACTGTTAAGCAAGTCTAAATGCCTCTCCATTTCCATAAACAGACACACCGACAATGAGTCATAATCAAGTCTGATTCCTCCTATTGAATCACTTTGCATTAACCTAGCGTTGCCATTCAAGGTTAGTGACTGGGGCAACAACACACAGCACACAGAGCCCTGGGTGGATGGATGGCCTCATGCTGTAGCACTTGCTGGGGCGGGCATCCGGTCCCTAATGAGGCCAGGGTGGAAGGGATGGTGGGGTGGGGTATAGACAACTACCCACGCTGCATCAGGGTTGTTGTGATTACATTCTGCATGCAGAGGAATTATGGGTAAGAGTGTTGCTATACCCTCGCTTTGACCAGAAGAGCTGAAGAGCAGTGGCTTCATTTGTTTTCCACACATATAAGAACTTTACCATTTACTTTTTGTTTCAGTGTAAATAGAATAATTTAATACATTTGCCGTGCTTTGTTCTCTTCTGGTAGCTCTGAGAGAGGAGATCTACATCTGTTTAACTAAGGGTAGGGGTAGTGTGCACGAGAGAGAGAGAGAGAGAGAGAGAGAGAGAGTGTTTTTGTATATGAGTATTTGTGTATGCTATGTACATCTGATTTTGTCAGACAGAGAGTGCGTGAGACGGCCAGTCAACTGAGAGCCTTGTCTAGCACAGAGCTGTCACTTCACAATTAAGGAGACACTGAGTGGCTAATATCTTTAATTCCTTTATTCAATATACTTTAACAAACATGGCAGCCACGCACAGGGATAATGCATAATCATTAGCAAAAGGTCCACAAATTATTGATGTAAAATAAGCAATGATTTTTTTCCCCGCTCTGCAATTTATTGCCATTAACAAGTAACTTGCAATCCAATAAATGTCAGCATTGCTTTCAGTTAATTAAAGGAATAGATATTATATAGTAATGCAGGGTGGCGTTTAGATCCCAATTTCCACAGACTGCAATTTACTGCCTGGGCTTTATTTGAAGGGAACCACAAATAATGACCATTAAGCTGTCAGCCGCTAGACAGGAGATCACATTAATGAAATTAGATAAGCTGGACCACTGATATAAACAGCACTTCTGCAGGAGCCCCAGAGACTAGAAATGGGTCAAGACTAAGTTTGAGGAGAGAGAGAGAGAGGTAGAGAGAGAGAGAGAGAACAATGGTGGTTTCCAGACAGAATAAATACACAGTGACGAGTGAAAGAAAAGGCAAATTAATAAGCTGTTTAAAGCTGTTCAGAGGGATGGCCTGAGTAGTGTGTGTGTGTGTGTGTGTGTGTGTGTGTGTGTGTGTGTGTGTGTGTGTGTGTGTGTGTGTGTGTGTGTGTGACAAAGTAGAGACAAAGGAAGTAAATGAGAGGAGAGTATAGATAGATGATTCTCCACCCTCAACCTGTCATATTTCAACCCACAAACTACAGGGCTCTGGTACTAAATTAAGCTTTTGCCATCCAGGTTACTGCCATATCTTTTTTTGTGAAATAATCAACAGAGAAATATTTATACCTTGCTAAAATCTTGTTAATCACATTTCATTTCCCCATCCTGAGTCTGATCCTGCAAAGCAAGCAGCACTTACCTGCTATGTCCAACTAGATAGTGGACGTTTGTCCTGGCCGTCACTTTAGCTCAGCCATTCTGTGCATCTCCCACGCTCGTGTCAAATATTACAATGTTTTGATGAACTGATGCAATCACCATGCATAAGCTACTGGACACAGGCGCAAAGGTCCTGCTGTGTCCCGTGTGTGTGTGTGTGTGTGTGTGTGTGTGTGTGTGTGTGTGTGTGTGTGTGTGTGTGTGTGTGTGTGTGTGTGTGTATGTGCATGCATGAGTGTGTGTGCATGTGTGTGTGAATGTGAATGTGTGTTTGTGCGCGTGTGCAAATGTGTGTGTGTGTGTGTGTGTGTGTGTGTGTGTGTGTGTGTGTGTGCGTGTGTGTGTGTGTGTGTGTGTGTGTGTGTGTGTGTGTGTGTGTGTGTGTGTACATGTGAGTGCCCCCCGGCAGAATGCCAATGCTCAGACCAAATTAGTGATCAGGGAACCTGGCCCCCCATCCCCCCTCCCCTCCCTCCACTCCTCTCAAAGTGGAACGACGGCCGTGTCAGGAGCTGTCACCTCATCACGCAAACTTTTCTCCCAGTCCAAAAAACTTTGGTGCAGCAACTATGGTGTGTGTGTGTGTGTGTTTATCTGTGTGTGTGTGTGTGTGTGAGTGTGTGTGTGTGTGGGTCAGAGAAGCTCGTGCGTGCAGTGGCATGGGGCAGTGTGAGCGGAGGGGGCAGTGGCGTTTTGTGACATCCCTGACGTCTCCCCCTCAAATCAGACTCCCTGCTTCTGTCAGCCCAAGCCTCGCCCCCCGGCTAACACTGTCAGCTAGCCTGCCTACTGACCAGCAATGAGCCGGACTGGACTGTGGGACACACACATACACAAACACACACACACACACACACACACACACACACACACACACACACACACACACACATACACACATACCATACAAACCACACACACACACGTGCAATATTCACTTGCAGCTACACATGCTCATATGGTTATACTGTATACAAACATAAAATCCTACATTTCTGCACACACATACACACCTCTGAAAAATATCAAACATGAGCTACAGTACCACAAACACTAAACATACACATTGTTTTATCTGAATCTAAAAAAGGAAAAAAATGTCTGCAACAAATCTCACAGACCACATCCGAACTCATTCTAAACTTTAACTCACCCTGAGGATGTTTTCCAAAAATCACTTTTCTAAGAGATCTGACTGGTTTCAATATGGTTGCCGCAGTAAGCATAGGGGACGCACTTTAGTGACAGGATAACCTGCCAATAATGTGGTCATGTGACACTGACTTCCTGTCTCTCCTGCTGAAGTCTTGTCGATATCAGCCCAAGCAGAGATGCCTCCTCGCCCCCTTACATAAAGCAGGCTAATTATGAGGTAATTGCCTGGTTCCTCTTTGTTGGTTCTTCCAACAAATCCATTCCTTCCACAATGAAGAACAATAACCGTTTCCTTCCCTTTATACATTTCTCACTGTAGTTAACGGGCATCAAAACATGCATTTAAAATAATGAGCAGCATATATCTTTGTCTAAACAACAAAGACAAGTGAATATTTAGTTTACTAAATAGAGAATCAGTTATGGTTGTACTCATCTAATTTGAGAAACCAGAGAGGGTTAAAGCCTTTACATTATTAAATAGACTAATCAGCTGAAATAAGTTTGTTTGTGATGGAAGTCAGGTGAAAGTGTCCAGCCAGGAAGTCCAGTTCTACACTCTAATGCAACGCTGCCCTCATGTGGCCTATGGTAGACAAGCATCCGCTGTACACCCAAACCTCCCACACACTCAGACAGTGTTCAAGCACTTATCATAATCAGGCTGCTGAGTGTCAGTAATGTGTACAGTGGAGATTTATACACAATTGTCCCACTGATCTATTATATTATTAATATTACAAGCTCATCCCACATTGTTTACATGTGCCTGTCCACACAACTCACCCCAGCCACACTAAAGGCTTCTACATACCTGACGCACCCGACCGGTAGCGCGACAATGTGACGTCAAAATGACGTAGATCTCTCTGGTGCGCCAGGGTTTTGGCCGTGTAGCGCGAGGTAGCGCACCACTCATTTTTTTTCAGACGAGCGCGACAAGGCGGAAACAGGAAGATGGACTAGTTCGAGGGCAAGCGAGTTGCAGTGTTTTGTTACAGTCGTGAATTTTTAATAGTTTGCTGGATAAGTTAACAAAGTTACCAGTGAGAGTTGCAACACATGGAATTAAGAGGAAAGAATAGAAACGATTTATTTTCAAACAAAGGATATCTATTAAGGCCTGAACAAAATCTCTTTCCACTTCAGGAAATTACACAAACTCAGCCAGCTGCTAGCTAGCTAGCTAGCTAACTAAACTGTTTAAATTATTAAAATTTCCCTCGGGATGACTAAAGTACCTATCTATATATCCATCTATCTATCTATCTATCTACCTGTGCACACACCTTGGAAACTACATGATAATGATGATGGTAGTTGTGAATAGTAGCAACCAAAGTCTGAAGTACCATCACAGAGGCTAGCTACTGGTGTTTCTTACTGCAGCTTCTTCTGCTGTTTAAGTAGTTAATGTTAGTCTTTTCACAACAGCGACACCTCTGTTCAGGAGAATATTGCAACTAGTGTTGCGACCACCACGCGCGAGTATAAATGGTTACGGTGCTTCTGTGACGTCACATTGTCGCGCTACTGGTCGGGTGCGTCGAGTATGTGGGACGTTTAAATCATCTACTGAAGGAGAGATGCCATGAGTATGTGTGTGAAAGTGTTGTTCTTAAGTTCTAAATGTTTTGCTTTTCTCCCATAAATCTAAAGTTAATTCCATTTCGATAAAGACTCTGGTATAGGCTACTCTAGTACAGTGATGCTCTCCATACACCAGGCCATTGGAGCTGGATCGTGCCGTTCCTAATATGGAACAGTGGCTCCCAGCCGCCTGGTTGGAGCTCACCTCACCCCCTGGACCCCCAGCTTCACAGCCGATGGCCTCTCTGACAGGCACCACTCTCCTTTCCTACATCTGCTTAACATTCGCCATTGATTTGCGTCAGGCCTTCATTGGCAGGACTAATTTATTTACGAACTTGTCATTCCAAATAATTGATTGAGATGTCCTTGGCGTGAGCGTGTAATGATATGCAAAGATAAAAGATTTTCTCATTATTGTGGGTAATGTAATTGCGGCGTGTGTCGTACAGGAGGAGGGATCAGAGGTGCGCTGCCCGCTGGCCCTCCCGTCTGTCTAGGCCGCCTGAAATGTTTAATTAGAGCCGGTAATGAAATTCAGGCCCCAGACATTCCATGTCGCTCCGACGGGAGCGCAGGGAGTTAACATTACCAGCGGACTCGTGTCCACCGCTCCCATCTTGTGACCCCTATCGAATAGGCTTCAGGGTGCGTCACTATTTAACCAAAGACAGATGGTGGGTACGGGGTCTGTGTGTGGACACGTGCAACTGGTTTGCATTAGTGCCCAAATGTGCCTTCTGAGAATAAAGGGAAATTATTCTTCGCATAGGAAAGTGACCTGATCTACAAGCAAGAGACATACAAGCAATAGCGAGGTACCTTCATGTGTCAGCGACAGACACAGTACGATTTGTTCTAGGCTTTTAATAGTGTTATATGATATAAAGAGTTTCTGTGAAGCTAGATAAAATGGGGTAGAATACTGTAGCTGAGCAGTGGGTGTCGGGCTGCCGGCCAGGGGAGTTGACCTGTGTTCAATAGCCTGAAAAGCTACTGGATGAATTGATGATGTTCTCAGGTCAAGAGATCTCGGCCCAGAATAGCTGACTGGGCATGTTTGAAGCTACGGCTCAGGATGGGGATTGTGAACGCTGCATTTCACCTCGCTACTTCTCTAATGTATTAATTGATGGTCAACCTTCTCCATTTTTAAGTTCTCAAGTTTACAAGTGTGCTGGATTTACACGTGCCCTCATCAATGTGATCCGAAAGCTCAACAAGAATACATGTGGTGGGTGGATTTGGGCTTCCTGAGATCTGATTCGGATCAGATTGGTTCAGTCCAGCGCATCACTTGCCCTCCGGATCCATTCAAACTAAGTGGTTTCATCTCGTTCTGTGGGTGTGATGCATGGTTGGTTGTGACACTTAATAATAGTGATGACTCCATCTCCCCATAGCTGATAGCTCCCTCGTTAAATCACATGTGCCAGCACGCGCTCCTACCGTATCTACAACGCTGCAGAGGGGAGACCAGTGATAAGTTAGTGTGCGCTCGCAGGTCAAACATATCTCACGTCACATTAGCTCACCGCACCGATTCCACGAGTTGTCCCCAGCCTCTGAGACATTGTGTATATCATTTCCAAATGGCCCGACTGTCATATTTGACTCTGACAGTTCATCCGAAGGGAATGATCGCTGTTCTTGTATGATTTATACACATTAGAAAGACAGTTAATGAACATGTCACGCCTGGAGAATTATTCAAGGACTTGTAGAGCTTCAGGAGTGACTTGTCGTCCTTGCTGTCAAGAATGAAGTCATTGCAACATCATCTGCTGTTATGATAGGGTGTTGTCAAATGTGCAGATCAAGGCCAGCTAGGAAGGGCCTGGCATGGTTTGACATGTGGTATCTCATATCTACTCATGATTCTGCACCTGTCATGGAGGCAATACAAGTTTATTACGGGAAGGCCTGACACTCAGTGGCAGCGAATGGTACTGCAAAAAATATGGCTCATGTTGTAGGCTAGGCTGTACCCCAGCACTTGCATCTTTTACATTCTGTTTGCCATAATACTGGAAAGCACCAAAAATATAGTACCTACATTCTACAAAATAATTTCTTTAGGATTTATCCACAACACACACAGCACTCTCACACACATTTGTCAGGGTTGCATCCCTGTTGTAGCCTAGAAATCTAGACGCACCCTAAATTACATTTGCTGCCAGGGCTAGTCTAGCAACTCTCTGTTGGCTTGTGAGCTCGAAAAATTAAACTTCTATCAGGCCAATCAAATCGTGTATAAAGACGTTAGGCGGGCTTAACATAATGATTGATGGCAGAGTTGCAACGGTGTGGCTTGAATTCCCTGCTACTTGAAAACAAATAAGATGGATGTTGCTGTTGGCGAACAGTGTGACATGAGTTAAGCTTTTATTAAGTTGGCAAAAGTTTGAACTAGCCAACTAGCTCCACTGGTGGGAAACGTATGGGACTCAGCACTGTCCTATTGCGTGCAGAGGGAATTTGAAAGACAACCGATTATCCCGCCCCTCGGACTGAGCACTGCGAACGGTGAGTGCCCAGACCCTACATTTTAATGTGGGTCTGGCTCGTCAGGCTATCCCTGTTGTCCTTTAATATGTTGTCACCCAGAGAGAACAGCAGGTGGCACTGTTACATTGTAAGTAACTGCCGCAGCAAAACCTAAAGATGAGTGTTCTTTTGATTTGACATTACCTTACTGTGAGCGAGCTTGGCACTGGCCTCTTCACCATGCTGATAATCCCATTTCTGAATTAAACACAATGTCATGAAGCATAAATCAATAGAAACATCCACTTTTTATTTATACACTGTCGTCAAGGACATAATTTGCCAGACTTCTGCCAGGGCTTTTAGTGTGTGTTTGAGTAAGAGTCTGAGAGACTAGAGTTCTGTCCCATCACACCTCACAGAGCTCACCTTCCAGCAACACCTCCGGACATAGCGTGGAGCACCAAAACCTATCAATTTCATTTTGGTTGAAGGCATGGTCAGAGTTTGTGAAATGATAACAAATTTAGGGGAATTAACCAAGACCTTGAAAATGTGGTGAAGTAAAATCAATAAAACCTCCTTCAATTTTACAAATATTTGGCACAAAACAGCATCTATCAATGTCCGCAAACAGAGCTGACAAACTTCAATTACATTCACTTTACCTCTTCAACAGTATACAAGTATACAACAACTTTATGTGAAAAACAATATCAAAGAATTTGAAAAACCAAGAATCGAGACATTTACAAAACAGTAGTTTTTGTTTGGTTTGTATTTGGTTTGTATTTGGCACAAAGAACACCAACAGCTGTCACAATACAATTCAATTTCCCACCAAACCTTGGGCCACTCTTTTTATAACACATTCTGTGTCCATTTTCTTACCTTGTATACGCGCACACACACACACACACACACACACACACACACACACACACACACACACACACACACACACACACAAAAGCATTGGGATGCCTGCCGTTACACCCACAGTAACTTCAATGACGTCCCACTCTAAATCCATAGGTACGATTATGGAGTTGGTCCCCCTCTTTAGCTCTAACAGCTTCCACTCTTTTGGGAAGGATTTCCACCAGATTTTAGAGTGTGGAAATATTTTCTCATTCATTCAGAAGAGTGTTTTGTATTTACGAGGTCAGGCACTGACGTTAGGCAAGAAGGCCTGGCTTGCAATGTCTGCTGTTCCTCCCAAAGGTGTTTGATGATGTAGAAAACCCTGTTCTCTGCAAGCCAGTCACGTTCTTCCATACCGAAATCACTTACACGTGTATGCATGGACCCTGCTCTGTGCACTGTGTGCAGTGATGTTGGTTAAAGGATAATGCCATTTCAGAGGTTGGGATTGGGTTAGTGAAGGGAAATATTAATGTTTCAGTATTCCAAGAAATTATGGATCATTGTATATTTCCAACTTTTTGGGAACATTTCGGGGAAGTCCTTTTCATTTCTGGCTTTACTGTAACACAGTGCACAAAGCAAGGTCCATGAAGACATTGTTGGTGTGAAAGAACTTGCCTCATCCACTGAAAACAGGGTTGTATATGCTATCAAATACCTTTTGGAGAAACTAGAAGAGATATTGCGAGCCAGGCCTTCTTGTCTAACATCAGTGCCTGAACTCACAAATACTGAATAAATGGGCAAAATGTCCAGACACTCTCAAATCCTTCGCAAAACAGTGGACGCTAATACAGCTGCAAAAGAGGTGGGGGGTCCATATAAATACATATGGATGTTGAATGGGATGTCATCAACGTTCCTGTGGGTGTAATGGCAGGTGTCCCAATACTTCTGTCTATCTAGTCTCCGTCACTCAAACATGGTTGAGGCCAGCCCTGTTTGTCTGAAGGTCTCAGCCACCTGTTTGGAATGCTGTATTTTGGCGGCGAGCGCCTCAAACACGTCGTTCTGGTCCAGTGCGGTGGCTGTCCGGTAGATGAAGGTCCCCAGGGCCTCCAGACCCCTCATGCCCAGGTTCACCCCGCAGCCTTCAGGGAAAGAGCACAGCACAGCTCAGTCTCCTCCACCACCACCACACGCCTGGCCTGCCAGCACTTAACTCAGCCGGTACAGCCCAATGGCCCACCTCAGGGCCTTGAAACTGCTGCCTCGGCACACTCTATATTAACCACTGTGCATCTGCTTTAATCTAAGCTGTACATTTACTTGCACTTAAGCAGGTGCACTTGGAGTGTATGCCAGCAGCTCCCCTCTGCTCCCTTATCTGACCCTGGCTCCCCCTCACTCCTCCATGTTTGCGGTCTCCCTGCTCTGCTTCTTGACATCATGTGGGACTTCGTTCTTTGCCCCCCATCACACCGACTGCACACACCTCCCACTGTGATGACGCTGCACAGTGCATCTCAAATGTGTGCTCTAAAACCTGGGGCTCTCTCCCCGCAGCACACAGCTCACATATCAGAGACCAGAGCCAATCAGAGAGTGAGGCACAAAAACAACCTGTGAGAAGCAGGCTGTGGAGCCCAGGGCTGCTTCCTAATACAAAGGAAGGCTTGATGCTGGTGTAGGGGGCTAAATAGGAGCGCTACTGGCACAGTTTATGAAGAGGAGGGAGTGACCAGAGGTGGAATAAGCACTAAAATATTGTCCTCAAGTAAAAGTACCAATACTTTGATGAAATATTACTCAAGTACAAGTTAAATTACCGATCTGAAAATGTACTTAAGTAAAAGTAAAAAGTAGTTCATTTAAAATGTACTTTAAGTAAAAGTTACTTAGTTACTTTTTTTGTGTGGGGGGGGGGGGGGGGGGGGTCGTTTTTACCCAGCTCTAGTGGCTGCAGCCAGCAGCTAAAGTAGCCAGGCAGCTACCGCGCTACATTCTGGGGGCATGTTCGTGAGCCCCCATGTTCATGCCCCCCAGAGTGTAGCGCTGCAGCTGCCTGGCTACCTAGCTGCTGAAACGGAGATCTACAGTATGTGAAAAATCGCACAATTAGTTGTGCTCATCCTTGCTCACTTTGCAGTGAACAGTAATCCAGCACAACTGAAAAGCTGCTCACAGGCATCTGAGGCAGGCAGGCCCATGTTGAGTTTCAGAGAGAAACTCTATTTGTAAAGGAGTTCAGCAGATCCAAGGGCCTCGGACTGTGGGAAAACTGGGACTGATTACAGGGCCCCAATGGAAGAGAAGGTCCTTGAAAAGTCTGAAGTATATCTTATTTTAATTTCCAAATTAAATGTCAAAATGAATGTCAGACGAAATGTAAAGTTTGACTGACTAAATTTTGTATACAAAAACATAGTGAAGACTGTATAAGGCAGGGGTGTCAAACATCAGGCCCGCCAGCAGGTTTCATACCCCAGATGTTTTTGGTAGGAAGGGAAAATTAGAAAAAAAAAAGAAATTCACATCCAGTTGTCTTCAACAATGTGTTATAAGCAATATTTCTATGATATGACAAATTGATTAAACCTAGCACTACAAACCATCCTCAGCAAGGAATTAGCAGAAAAACTAACATGGAAGTAGGGCAGTACATGACAGCAGAAAAATTATAATGACCATGACTGTAAGTATATATACTTTTTGATCCCGTGAGGGAAATTTGGTCTCTGCATTTAACCCAATCGGTGAATTAGTGAAACACAAACAGCACACAGTGAACACACAGTGCGGCGAAGCACACACTAATCCCGGTGCAGTGAGCTGCCTGCTACAACTGCGGCGCTCGGGGAGCAGTGAGGGGTTAGGTGCCTTGCTCAAGGGCACTTCAGCCGCGGCCCACTGGTCGGGGCTCGAACCGGCAACCCTCCGGTTACAAGTCCAGAGTGCTAACCAGTGGGCTAAGGCTGCCCCAACGAGGTTTCATTTCAACAAATCCGGCCCACTACCTAATATGAGTTTGACAAGGTCAAAGGTCACTCTCACTCTCCCTTGCTAAAGCGCAAAATGGTTTGGTCCGCCTTCACAGCGATTGATAAGGTATCTCATTTTGTTTACATAGTTGAGCATCACTAGTAGTGGACAGCTAATTGTTGTGCTGCTGGTACAATGTCTTTCTCCAAGAAAACCAAGTCGGATTACCAAAAAACAAAGGCAAAAACGAGAAAAAGAGAGATGAAAATGAGGGGAAACAGATGCTAATAAACTTCTTTCCAAAGAAAGATGAGCACACACGTTAAAACACAAAATCCCATGGTGTTAAACTGCTTGAATATCTCCGCAATAGAACTGAGGCAACCCATTGAAAGAGCGGAAAATACACTTTCCTCGGTTACACAGGTAATCTGAGGTAGCCTATCTCGTGATCCACTTCCATCTCCATCTCTTTCAGAAAGACTTGGTGCCAGCTTGATACATGCTGATCATTCTAGTGGTTCCGGGCGCAATTTCCCCCCTTCCTTTCGGTTGTCGTTAGTCTTAACTTTTTTTTTTTTACTCAGTAACGCATGGGATTTGTGATGTAGCGAAGTACAATACTTCACTCAAAACGTAATCAAGTAAAAATAAAAGTACTAATTTGAAAAACTACTTAAAAAATACAAAATACACAAAAAAAACTACTCAATACAGTAAAATGAGTAAATGTATTTAGTTACTTTCCACCTCTGGGAGTGACACACGAGAGGGAGAGGTGCCGCGACGGCCTGGCGAGAGAGAGAGAGAGAGAGGGCCTGTCACTGAGCCACAGTGAGTGTCTGTGATTGGCTGTGTGGCGGAGAGCGTTTCATAACGACTGTCGCTGAGCACAAAAGTCACCCTCTCACATCTATTCTAGTCGCTTGGCTGCTTTCTCACCCACACTTCCTACACACACGCACACACGCACACACACACACGCACACACACACACACGCACACACACACACACACGCACACACGCACACACGGACACACACACACGCGCGCACACACGCGCACACACAAGCACACACACACACACACACACACACACACACACACACACACACACACACACACACACACACACACACACACACACACGCGCGCGCGCGCGCGCATGCGCACAATGAGTAGGGGTTATTAAGTGTAGAGACAAAGTGTCTCAGACACAGTTCTTACTATGACTCAGAGAACTTAGGGGTACAGGCTACTTGGCTCAACTGGCATGAGCCTGCAGTTAAAAAAGCCCCAAATAACTCCCTCATGGCTCGTAGAAAACAAGGATAAGCAAAATCAAAGACAGAATTTCTAAACTGATCTACCTTTTCAACTATGTATAAATAATTACATAGACTAATATGCATCTTTATTCCTTTATAACCCTTGAATGCATTACGTAATAATACTTTGTAAATACTGGGCTCAAGTAAAGTGTTGAAATTGACATCCCTCTTTTCTGACATCCCTCTTTTCTGACATCCCTCTTTTCTCTACTTCCCTTTCCTTTCTTTGCCTGCATACCTCATCCCTCTTTTTAAGCCCATGGCCTCACCTGTGTCAAAGTTGAGCACGCGTGCTGCCTCTCCCTCCACGGTCACCGCTACGTTGTCGCCCTCGATGTAGGCGGCATTGACGCGCCGATGCGACAGCATGATCTCAAACAGCTTCCGGCTGCACTGCATGCGGTGCAAGGTCAACTCACTCAGCCGCGGCTCGATGTCCGTCTTATAGGCGTTAAAGGACTGGTGGAAGATGTTCTTCATGATCTATAAAAGGGAGGACATTTTAATGTCCAAGATGAAGTGTGTGACTGTGTGCCTGTCTTTGTGTGTGTGTGTGTGTGCGTGTGTGTGTGTGTGTGTGTGTGTGTGTGTGTGTGTGTGTGTGTGTACTTATAATTTAACTGACACAGTGCCTTATCTTAATTCAAGGTCACTTAACCGAATGAATGAACCAACAAGATAAGCAACATGAAAGGAAATGAAGCAGAGCAGTAAAAAAAGATCAACTTAAAGGACATATTGCTATATAAAACATATCTGCATGCACCCATGTTCTAATCCATCTTTGAGTACCATTATTATGAGTACCTGGTAGCAAGTCCCTTCCCTTCATCAGCAGCTACAATAAGGAGTTTTAACAAAAATGTTTGCAGATTTACAATAATAATATTCTAATATGAGAGCATAATTACAATACTGTGCTTTTAAATTGTTTTGTTCAGTGCATATTGATTGTATGCTCTGGGCTTTACATGTATTGGGTTAATAAAATGAAACATTTCCACTGCTCTTTCTGTTATATTATTATGCTAGGCCTGGAAGCATCTGTATTCAGGACAAGAAAAAAAATGGAAAATTCTGCAAGGCCCTTTAGCAACAGACCCAAAACTGTGACATTTGAAAGATCTGTGCCTGGATCATTTGAAGATTTGTGTGATGGAAAAGCTCCTGCAGTTGGAAGATGATTTGTCACTGCAGAGGCACAAGTCTTAACTGCCACAGTGAAATAAATCATGGCAAATGAATAACCGCTGTTCAATGTATCAACCAGCTCCTTTACTATATTACTATAAAACCATTAAAGGATAATTCCGGTATGAACACCACTAACCACTCGGTGAGTTGCACAGTTTTGAAAACGAACATTAAGGGTTGTTTTAAGGACATGTTTGTGCATGCTTTTACTGTAGCCAGCCACTCTGAAACAGTCAAAGGCGATTCAAAACGAGTCAGAAAGTCGAGACAGGACCCATCGTCAAAATTTCGGTGTCCACCACTCTAGTTCATCCAAAAAAAAACAGTGACAGACTCAAAGTGCTAAATACCGGAATTATCCTTTAAGCTTCATCAATATCAAAAAGAGCTATAAGCTGCATGATAGCGAGCTTGTAAGGTTTAGGATGGCATGTTCAGTCCAGTGTCCATTGTTTTACCCTTTCAAGAACATCTGAGATCTCCCATCTCCTCCCATCTCCTCTGTGCTGAGCCTACATCGTTGCATGGCTCAATTCTCTTTCAGTGAGGAGCAGCCTGTGGGTTTTTTGAATTCTCTAATCCCTCCCCTTTCTCAGGCAATCTTAGGCCAACTGCTATATCATGCATAAAGTGCACAACCGCTTACAGTAAGTGTGCTGCTTTCCTCCAAAGACATATTGATCTCTGGGTCTCCTTTTTCAGACCAGAGCACCCTGACAATTAGCCCTCTCCAAGAAGGTGCACCTGCGCCTCCTTTAAGATAATACCAGAGGCCTGGACATGCCGTATTACACCATCTGGACGAGTGTCTTCGTCACACCGAAGAGGCAGCAGAAAATATCTCCTGATGGAGGCTGCGGCTTGTGACTCATGCCTTGAGCATCCCTCCCAACTGCAGCCCCACCGCCCCTGCCAACAGAACCCCCCCGCCCCTCCTGGCCCCCATGGACACACGGGCCGTAACCAGGTAACAGTAGCGTCTCGCTGAGTGATGGCCTGATGTCGTGCTCTGACGCCATGTGCTCATTAGGCCCTAACTCCATTTATCTTGCTTCTTCTCTCTCTCTCTCCCCTCTCTCTCTCTCTCTCTCTCTCTCTCTTTCTCTCTCTCCACCACACTCTTTCTCCCTCTCTCTTTTCCTTCCTGTTGCAATCCTTCCTTTTATGCCATCAGCCCCATAATCCATTCCTTTCCCACAAAAAGAAAAGCATCATAAAATGGCAATATAATGCATGTCTGAGTATAGCAGAGATGTCTCCATTTCATTCTCCTGACATCCTAATATTTATTCATTCCTTCATTTATTCGGTATTTACTCCTGCATCCTAGTTGTTTTGAAGTTGGTGTCTCTTCCTGTTCCCGTATTCGTTTGATCATTGGTTTCGTTCGTTTCACCCGGCTACTTACATTCCACTCCTGCAATCCAGCTCAGCTATGACATGGAAGTGTGTGGGAGAGAAAAAAGCGCTCGCCTGGTACCCCCCCCCCCCACCCCCACCCCCACCCCGCTTGCCTGCTACAACCACATTCTGCAGGTTTGTCATGGAAGGAACGCGGCATCTGCGACACAAGTGCCACTCGGCACAAAGTTCCCCAGTAACAGCAGGCAGGTGAGCAACAGCTCGTGGGTTTTGTGAACGCTCCAATCCCTCGCCTGTCTCAGCCATTCACATGGAAATGCACACGGCGCAGCGCGGCGCGCTCCACATCAAAGGGAGCCGGGGCCGGAGGAGATGAACTCGCACAGACACTCACAAACCGACGGGGTGGAATACCCGGCAGGGGTGAGCTCTCGAGTTCAAAATCATCCCACAGCTGTGAAATTGAGAAGTAGGCAGGCTAGTCCTTAGCAAAATTGAGTTGTCAGAAACTTCGTTCACACCGTCTGGTATTTTAATTCTTCATTGATCTTTGTTAAACTTAGACATGGGGTGCCAAGCCTGCATTAAAAGTTTCATCTTTCTCCAGTAGAGAAGTAGGCCTACATGCAGGCAGTGGTGCACATTCATGTCAGTGTGCAGGTGCAGCACTCTGTTTTCCCAGGCATTCATATACATTACATTCATCTTGCTCTTGTGCGTCATAATAGGCCGGCTCCACTTGGCCCCAGATAGATGTCCTGTCGGCTGTTATTCAAATAATCTATAGTGTTTCACATACCGAGGAGTTAGTGGTGTGACGCAGGAAGCGCATCATCTTGCTGTCCGCAGCTGTGCAGGCCAGGGCCATGTAGCGGTTCCGGAATGTGCCGTAGATCTTGAGGTGGAAGCCTGGCTTGGCCGTGGTGTGGCCAGATCCCCGGGGCTCCTTCAGTACGTCCACCCCGTACGCCGACAGGTCAAAGTACAGGCTGTGAGCCTTAATCTCAGGAGTGGGCACCTGGACAACAATACAAAAAAATGAGAGAAAATGAGAAAAGAGCTTTCAAATGGGATTTTAATTCTAGGGTCAATCTGTGAGGAAGGATAACAAAGAAAGGCAACTCATTCCTCTGAGGTTATTCAAGGACATCATTATGCACAGTGGAGCATAATAATAACTGCAGAAAATGAGCCCTTGACGTTTGAAATTAATTAAAATTGTACTTGGCTCACAGTTGAGTAAACACAAATGGCCCCTCAACCCTCATAACCACTGATAATTACTGCACTCTCCTTTTCTCTTTCTTTCTCCTTCTATGTCTCTCTCCTTCTCCTACCTGCTTACACTTACACTTTCTCTCTTCTACTGCACTGTAGCCAGTATACGAGCTCAAATGATATAAACGGATAAACTGATCTCTGTCTGCATAAAGAAGTCAGCTCATGATGGCAGTGGATGGGATAAGGATGTATTCCAGAGCTAAGGCAGTAAGGAGCAGAAAGATATGGCACATCAGTGCATTTGCTGACAGACCTGCCAAAGAACAAAACACTTCTTCTACAGCTCCTTACTGAGCTCCTTATGAGACACTGTGCTGGGTTCTGGAGGAGGTAACTGGAGGCACTAGGCAAAGGGTGAGCTGTCAAGCTAATTAGTAAAGGGCCATTTGCAGTGAGTGGTACAGTGAGTATACATTCACTCAAATATATGAATCATTTACACCACCATCAGAGGATGGTATATAATTAAGCTGTCGTGTCGTGTTGCTTGTGGTTAAATATAACCATTCTAAAACAAGTGTAGATATGGTCAGTGATGCATACTATGTGATAAAATCAGCACCAATGTTTTGCAGTTTGGGATTTCTGCCACCAGCACACTCCTTTAAAATGTTAGACTTCTTTGTCCATTCAAATGACTGGTCTTCGTGTGTATTCCTCGTCCCCTTGACCTTCTCTTTACTTATCTCTAAGCTCCTGAATCTCCCAGCTCTGCAGTGCTCAAGTGCACTAGAGGGAACCTTTTACTTCCTCCACATCCAAACTGATCAAATTTAGCAGCAAATGAAATGAGGGAAATTAGATTGCACGGAGCAGATTTCCTGGACTTGGCAACAGAAGCATCCACACAAAAACAATTCAATACCTTCAGCAAACTTCAGGGCAATCAGCTGAGGTCAAATCAGGAAATTAAATGTTAGCTTTTTGCTGTCTTATGAAATATGAACCTCAGATTGTACCCTTTCTTCAGTCTTTGTGTGTGTGTGTGTGTGTGTGTGTGTGTGTGTGTGTGTGTGTGTGTGTGTGTGTGTGTGTGTGTGCGTGTGTGTGTGTGTGTGTGGCACATATTTGAGTGTGCATTTAGATATGAGGATGTCAGGAGAATGAAATTGAGACATCTCTGCTGTTCTCGGGCATGTATTATACAGTATAGACATTTTTGGATGCATCTTTTTAATCTCTCATTCTCTTTATGTCATACAAATAAAGTGAACAAATTTAGCTAGCTTATCATACTCAACACTATGCTAGTTGTTTATCTAACCAGCCGTGGAGCTGTTATGCCATGTAAGGTGTTTGATGAGTAGCTGTGCAAATATCACAGTCTGGCTGGCACTGTGGCAATCAGCCTTCATTTTCCTGCCTGTCCTCTCCCCAGGTTCCCCTATCTGATGCACACATCTACATGAACAGGTCCAGAAAAACAAACTCTCTCAGCAAGATAGACACAGACTCTCATATCTACAGAAAGCAGATACACAATAGAAACGTAGTACTTGAGGTAGACCTGAAGTGTTAGCAATGGACTTTAGTGTCACTAAATTCTTTCTAAGTAAAGTTTTGTTCTAGTCACTACAATTTGTTATATTTAGTTTCTATTTTATTAAAAATAAAACAGAAGATACACTGCCATTCAAAAGTTTGGGGTCACTTAGAAGTGTCCTTGTTTTCATCATTAATGTTGTAAATGACTGTTACAGTAATGCAATATCTACATTGCCCATTATCAGCAACCATACATCCAATGTTCCAAAGGCATATTCTGTTTATTAATCTGATATAATTTTAAAAGGCTAGCAGAGAAAACATTGGAGAACCCTTTTGCAATTATACAATTATGTAAGCACATAATATAATTATGTAAGCACATAGTGTAATCTGAAAAATTATGTAAGCACATAGTGTAATATGAAAACAATGCAACTGATCTCAGCTGGTACTCTGTCTATAATGGAGTGGAATGGAAATTTCTAAGTGACCTCACACTTTTGAACAGTAGTGTATCGGAACCTGTATTACCTCCAGTCCCTTATTTCCGCCCTCTTACGTGTATGTGTCACTTATTATCAATTTCTATGCAAACCAAGACGGTGGATTCCTAAAGAAACGCAAGCACCCACACCATAAGTGTATCTAAATTAGCTGTACCAAAAAGGACATTTTATCGTGACTCCAAGAGCTGTAAACAGTGTTGTAAGGCTGCGTGTACAAATCCGCTTGGAGCTCCAGTAGAATTTTGATTTGTGATGAGAATTCTCAGTCTAACCGTTGATGTGCCATGTGAAAGGCCGGAAATAGGCACCCACCAGCCCAGCACTAAACTCCAAGTGTGGTAAACAAAATCGGATATTTCAGGCAGTAAAAGCCCCGGTAAGAATCAAACCAGATTTTGTTCAAATCTACACACCTATGGCTACCGGAAAATGTAAGGTTATCAAATTTTGAAGTAGTAAAAAACATCTTTGTTTTAGAATTTTTGAACGAAAGGGGCGGTAGTTGGTGCTTTTACGATATATAGCTAATGTATGTTTTTACTTGTTCAGTGTGCTGCCTGGAACTCTGCCTGGTGTTCCCACCATGCTGCTCTCCCAGTTGAGATAGAGGAATGTCTGAGCCAAAGTGATCCAGCCTCAATCTATCTCAAGCCTGCGAGGTCATTACTGCTGCCCAGTAGCCTACTGGCTGCTTTACTTCCCCGCAGACCCCAGCACTGCATCAGCTGATTACTGACAGGTGGCCGCCGCAGGTCCAGACTAAAGCAAGACTGAAAATAGACTGACTAAGCTATTTCCGCCGTAGTTTTTACTTTACCATGACATATGAGCGGCTGTGTGGTGTCGTGAGAGAAAGTAAACAGAGGCAAAAAGACAGGTGTGATAAATGTGCAAATCAAATGCTTGAGTAGATGCGCAAGAGGCGATGCAGGAAGCTTGTGCTAATTGTCTGGGGTTTGTTGTGCGCAGCGGCTGGCTGCGTCACCAACCTTTTATTTTCCCCTCGCCGAGGCGCGCTAATCATTCATTACTCATTCATTTCCTCACCCCTATTCATGCTGGTGTCAGCCACTCGCCACAGGAAGGGCCCCCCTGCGCCTATCAGCTCTGTGCATCTGCACTGCATCCATATTCAGCCCAGAGGCCAGGCCAGGAGGGGTCAGCGGAACAGACAGCTCAGATGCAGAAAGAGGCTCCATGGAGGCAAGCACACATGATGATCAGAGCACCGGAGCCTGATATAGCCCGGCTATAATACGTACCTGTGGAACTCCAAAAGCCTGCCAGGGCATAGATTATGATCTCTCTCTCTCTCTCTCTCTCTCTCTCTCTCTCTCTCTCTCTCTCTCTCTCTCTCTTTCTCTCTCTCTCTCTCTCTCTCTCTTTCTCTCTCTCTATCTTTCTCTCTTTCTCTCTCGCTCTGTTTCTTTCTCTCTCTCTCTCTCCCATATGTGTCCTCCTGGCTGATTGACTCTGATACAGTCAGACAGTTTGACAAAATAAGTGGGTCCTATGAAGGTTTAAAAATAGTATGTGTTCACACATACAATTTTCACACACACAGGAAATAGAAAAAAGAATAGAAATGATTTCCTCAGACATCTCATAATTGGGGAAAACCAACCACTGACATAAAACCAGTTATTATCAGTCTAAAAAAAATCATTAAAAATCAGGAACCGTGGTGCAGCTGTAGAGTTGGTGTCCTTTGGCACATATGGGTTCAGTGCCCACCGGAACCCAGGATCCACAACCAGACATCATTTCCTGAACCCACTCACACCATATCTCTCTATCACTCATTTCCTGTCCTCTCTACAAATCCACAAAAACATAATATGAAGCATGTTTTGTTAGGAGGGTTGTAAGTCTTGTACAGTAGGTCTGACCTGCCGCTGGTCCAGTCTTTCAATGGTGGCGTTGGCTCCGTAGGCATGGCAGGACTCCACTAAGTAGTCTGAGCTGATGCCCAGCACCGAGCAGGAATCCCCACAAGAGCCGTCCGCAACCACAATCACCCGCGGCCACTGCCCACACGGGATCCGCCGCAGGTAGTCCTCGGAGAACTGAGAGGGCAAGCAGGAGAGACAGAGCACAGTCACCATGTTGGAGAGAGAAAGAACAGACAGAAGTGAATAGCACACAGGGAGAAAACTGATAGAGAGAGAGAGAGAGAGAGAGAGCATTTGAGGACTATGAAGGTCAGATGAGGCTCTTTAGTATTTTGGTGAGGCATGACCTAGTCCTAAATATGCCATTTCAAGCTCCACACTATCAAAGTGTGACTTCCTCAGTAAATCTCTTCAGACACACAAATCTGGAAGTTCTCTGAAGCACATCAGTCAGATGTGGAGACACACAGGGCACACACACACACACAGGCCCATGTGACTCACAGTTCCCACTCGCGCTCTATTCTGCCACAGCTTGGCCAGATGGGGATGTTTGGCACGTCATCCGCTAAGCCAAACAAATCAAAATAACACTGACCTCATTCTGACTGACACATTTAAAACCGCTATATTACATAGTAGAAGCCATCAGGCTGTTCAAAAGCATCCTTAATAATGTTGGGGGGGGGGGGGGGGGGGGGGGTTCAGTTAGCCAAATTGATTTCCCAAAGTGACACTGGGATTGATGTCTTCATATTTCAGTCATTGGATTTGAAAATCAAATATGTATCCTAAACCTGTATTTACAAATTGAGGACAACAGGTGATCCTGGAGCCCTCCTTGAAGATGTTTTCAAGTATGTGTGTGTGTGTGTGTGTGTGTGTGTGTGTGTGTGTGTGTGTGTGTGTGTGTGTGTGTGTGTGTGTGTGTGTGTGCATGTGTGCATGCCTGTGTGTAAGTGTGGGTATGTGAGGATGTGTGGGTGTGTGTCACAAACAAGGTGGCTGAGCAGAGACTAAGCTGGCCCTTTAAGAATCTCTTCCTCTCTCTCTCTCTCTCTCTCTCTCTCTCTCTCTCTCTCTCTCTCTCTCTCTCTCTCTTTGTGAGTGTGTGTGTCTGTGTGTCTCTCTGTGTGTGTCTGTGTGTGTCTCTCTCTCTCTCTCTCTGTGTGTGTGTGTGTGTGTGTGTGTGTGTGTGTGTGTGTGTGTGTGTGTGTGTGTGTGTGTGTGTGTGTGTGTTGTACAAATATGAAGGTTTGTTTAACCTGCTTTAGTTTACACAGTCACAGTGGGTATCCTGCAGTACAGGATATGCCACTAATGTGACATCAACATTCACACTCACATGATAATATTTACAGTTTAGAGACTGATAGTTAAACACTGAAGTAAATCACAAATGATTAAATTCACCCGGTGGGAGGTCATATTCCTTTAAACCAACACAAGCACTGGCACTATCACAATTCTGCCACAGGAATACCTAAAACAGAACAGGCTGTATGCAGAGTTATATCACTAAGACATTGTATATGCATTTAATTAGAAAATGGAGCATAACGCAATGTTTCACTGATCCTGTGTCAGCATCATATTTCTTTTTAAAGGTCAGTTGGTCTCTGAATAAAACACACTGAGACAGACACGGGCAGTAATAGAGAGAGAGAGAGAAAAAAACAGAGGGAGAGAGAGAGTAAACAAGGGGGGTGTATGAGTGTGTGTGTGTGTGCATGCGTATGAGAGTTTCTGATCTTAACATCTGAAAAGACATCAAGACCTGAGAGTCAGTGTGTGTGTGTGTGTGTGTGTGTGTGTGTGTGTGTGTGTGTTAGGGAAAAGGTCATGCTCTCCCCTATCTGAAGAGAGAGGGAGCCATCTCCTTGTGAGAGAGAGGAGAGAGAGCGGCTGAGACCTCTCCTCTATCTCTGAAGCCCGGGGGGCAATCAAGTTACCTCGGGATGAATTCTATCTAGACGAGTCCCCAGTGTGAACACTGGATCTATTAAATCACTTTATTACTGGTGCCAGAGGGGGGACATGCGTCAGCACTCTCGTCTGTGTCCACCTTACACACAATCAGCCTCGGAGCAACTGTAGCACACACAGAGCCGCACAGCAGGGAGCAAATCCAATATGGAGATTGGCCTCGGCCACAGCCACAGCTTCAGGGTTCCCTTAAGACCCCGCAGCTCATCTCTACAAACCAACAGGGGGCTTTAGCTCACAATCCCAATCACTGTTTAGTGTTCAAGCTTGCCCTCTAACACAGTCTACATCCAGTGTCCCCTGCAGGACTGGACTGGGCTAAACCATTTTAAAATGACGAGAGAGAGAGAGAAAGAGAGAGAGAGAGAGAGAGAGAGAGAGAGAGAGAGAGAGAGGAAACCTCTTCAAATGTGCCATGACAACAACGGACTGAAGGGATTCAATTGAGGGTTGAATTGTGCAACTACCAGCAGTCATGGGTCAAAGTTCAAAATGTCAGTTGTCACACAACTTAAGGGTTGGAGAGCTGGTTGGCATGTCATTATACGACTATTCAGAATCCTCTCCAGGCTATATCTGTCATTTATAAAACACTTACGTGGCTCTTTTGCTGAATAGCCAACACGTCACTGTTATTGCTCAGAAACAAAACATGAGCTGTCATTTCATGTTTTATTGCAAGCTATTAATACTTCAGCCGCTACTGCTCAGACAAGTCCTAACCCATGGTGTGCTCAGCAACTCAGTTCCATAGCCGTGACAGAGATAAATATCCTGGAGGGACCGGATTATGCATTCTAATATTGGCTGCTGCATTCTGAGCGGGATGCTATCTACGTTCGAAGCCACAATCACAGGGGTATATTAAAGTCACCCCAGACGGACACGCATCTCCTCAAGTGGGAGAGGTAAACAGGTCCGATCCCATTGGCTTTGATTCATGCCTGCACTGGAAATTACATCTGACATCAAAGGGAGCAGATCACTCCCATCTGTGTCTAGACTAGTCTGAATATTTGTGTTCTGCCTCCACCGCCACCCCTCACCTCTTCCATGGGCTTCACAGGCAGGGGAATAGAAAAACAAAATAATCCATGTCCCTGGATGGCATTAATCATCATGTCACAAAGTAACTTAGCAACCTGATAACAAGGCTACAATAGTGTTCTGAAACGCTTTGTCTCCCAAGACCAGGGATGAATGCTTCCTATTGTTCAGGAGGGGAAGTGAGTCTTTAAAAGTAAATCCTGCAATACTGCAAAAGTCAAACTGGCTCCCTGAGACATGATTTTAAGAATACAATCCTTAGGCCCATCAAAGGTTCATCCATAGTCCTATATTTCCAGCCAAAAACTATATCTAACATGACAGCTTGTTCACTTGCATAACACTACTTATCCCTCTAATGAGGCATATGACAGGCAGTGAATTATAACTTGGCTGCATCCACACATTTTTAAGAGTCTCATTCTCAATAGGAATAATTGCAGTAACCATGCACAATTCATGCATGGTGCTTAGGCTCTAGCCCATATCTGAATGCCCAACAATCTGTAAGAGTTTAAGTCAGTCAGACCCTCTGCACGCTTGACAGGTCAGAAAGTCAGCATGCCTAATCCCCGATTGTGTGAGTGCCAAAGGAAGAAGGTTTAATTTGGGTGATATTTAAAATCAGCTAGTTGTACAATATTACCTTTGTTCCCAGGTGAACTTTAATATCGACCTTTTGCTTCTTTTGCTCCAGAATGCTGAGCAGGTACTCCTGGAACACGCCAATCTTAGTGAAGAAGTGGTCGTTGTGCCAGCACCCCTCCATGTTATCAAAGTCTACTCCCAAGCCCAACAGGAACCTGACGCTGCGGGGGTCCAGTGCGATCTGCTGTGGTCTGCACAGCAGCGCGGTCCTGTAGCGCTCATCCAATACCGTGAGTTTCAGCACCTTTCCCGAGCGAACAGCGACCAACGCGGCGGTCAGACCAACAGGACCAGAACCCACAATCAGAACCGATATCCGAGCTCGCCATTGCCTAATCCGGTCTAAGCTCACTTTGACGACCACATACACTACCACCGCCAGGAAAGTGCTGAGTGCTGTGTCGTAGACGAGGGCTCGGTAGTTCTCCTCTTCCACGCTGCTGTTGATAAGGTCCCCAGGATTTTCAGTTCGTGCTCCGTCCATGTCGAGTTTAAAGAAAGATAATTAATTAAGAGGGTGAAAAAACCTTCTGTTTTCACTTGTTGGATAGTCGTTTTAAATCCATCTGCAACACGGTTGCCCGTGAACCAAATGTAGCCGACACGCAAGCATCGGGGCTATCTTGAGGTGGCGATAAGTCGGAAAAGTGCAATGAGTCCAGCACGGCAGTTCACATTTCTGAAAACATTCACTATGATGAGCAGTTGGAATCATAAACTGGTACTGGTACTGTTCCCTCTTCCCCAGCCGCGTGGGCTGGATTTCAAACCCTCCGGGTAACACGGTGCTGCCGGGGCTGCTTGAGCCTCCGTGGCTTCGACGTTGTGTAGCCCTGCTGAAGGAACGCCTCTGCGCGCGCCCTGCCAGGGACAGGGCTCTTCCCAAACCAGCGCGGTCTCTCCAGGCTGCAGGTGCTGTACACGTGGGTGCGCGCAGTTTTTGCCATAGTTTTGAACAATAACGGGATTGTGAATTGTGTTTTCTAAGGCATATTGCATCGATGTTGCTTGCGTTTCAGGCTGAGGGGACACGATATTAATTTTCCAAATAAAGTTTCGGATGTGGCGACCTCTGAATAGCACACAGATCGGTTGAATTATCAGTTTCATTCTAGCGCTTAGTAGAAGGACGCAGAGCTACACCAGGGCACGAGTCGATTTTTGTAACTTGACCGTGATGTATTTTTAGCTTCAGAGGCTCAGAGGGCCCATAACTAGCTCTGTGTTTTATCCAGAGCCATATTGATTCAATGGAGCTAAAAACAATGACGCTGATGGGAAACAGATTCACTCTGGCCATTAATTTCTGCACGAATCTACACATGATTTACTGTTTGGATCCCCCTCACCCCACTGTGTAATGTGAAATGAAATGTTAAAAAAATGTGAATGTGTAATGTGAAATAAGAAAATCATGATCTACTGTATGTTTTGGATACGAAAGAGAGAAGTGTTTAAGAAATCATAGTATCACTCCAATAGAGATGTTAATGATTATTATAGTAATATTTTTTTTCTTGGACATTACAAGTCACATCATCTCTTTTGTGATGTTCTGAGGCCCACAGAGCTTACTTTTTCTGGGAGAGGAGTTCTCAAGCAACCCCATTCCCTGGGGATCCAGCAGTGATACAGGGCTTTGGGTGGATGAGGCTGAGGCTTGAAGTGGCAGCTGTTCTGAGAGTGCAGCCAGGGAAATCAACGGAGTGGAGCAGAGACATGGTCTGTGGCAGATAACAGTGGACGTGGCATGCTATGCTGATAGAGGATCAGGTCCTCCTGAGCAGTACACCCTCACAGGAATGATGGGATCAGCTCCGGCTGCTGAGCCAACCATTGTGGGTTATCATTAACTGAGGGCTCTGCATGTCAGTACCATGCACCACTGGGATGTCAAGCAGAAAACCTCAAACCAATCTGTCTGGCATTGCATTGTTTTAAGGAGATCAATTCTCCAAGGAAACACAAGCTGTGTGGACAGAGAAAAATGTGTGTGTGTGAGAGAGGAGGGGATAAATGAAAAGAGTAAAATAAAGGGACTGAGACTCATAGAAAAAGAGAGGGTGAGGAAAAGCTGCCTATTGATTAACAATTAGAGCCTTTAGATGTGCAGGGTGCACACACACACACATACACACATACACACACACACACACACACACACACACACACACACACACACACAGTCAACCACCCACCTACACCACCCACACACACACCTCTCTCTCTCTCGCTGTCTCTCTCTCTCTCACACACACACACACACATACACACACATATTGACAAAGTGGCAGTCTAGCAGAGAATCCTTGAATGTGAATCAAGGAATGTGAATGTGATTGCAATGAAGGCCATTCGCTGAGTGGAGGGAAAGCTGCATATATTGTGGAGTGAGAGCCTGGACAAAGGACCCATCTGGCTGCTGATTCAGTGCTTGCCTTGCCACTGCAGTAAACAGATAGGGAGAAAGCCTTGACAAGAAAAACAGTCAGAAAGCTCAAAGACTACCCTATATTGAACAAAGGTTATTCAAGAAATGGCCATTTCATTTAAACCCAGTATATAAAATTGAATTGTGGCAAAAAATATTTTGCCTCATGCCCTCCGTATATATTGCTCCTGTGCTACCTGCCATAGGTGATCTCATTATAGTTCATTTCACATTTTATTTTATGGTTCCAGCGTGATTGGAACCATGCATCATGCAGAGTTTCAGCCTGACCTTTGGGTTAATGGGTTGACCTTTACATCCGATGGCCACAAGGACGGAAAAAAAGGGGAGCAGCTTTATGAGCGGTGGGCAGAGAATGGTTCTGACAGCTGGTTAGCAGCAGAGGGAACACACACACACACACACACACACACACACACACACACACACATCAAAAGCGCTGCAAGGTCTTCACAAAGACCAGTTGATATACACACACACACACACACACACACACACAAACAAAGTAAGTGAGAGACAGGAAGAGCAGGAGGAGGAGAGAGAGAGAGATGCTAGAGAAACAAGCTTTTGTTGTGAATCTATAATTATCTGGCAGTGAAAGAAGTACAGGCTATTGCTGTCTCTTCCTTGCTCCTGTCATTCTCCTTCTAGTTTACAAGGCATAGAGATATGTTCTTCATAACAATGTTACTAAAAAAGGAAGAGATTATGTGATTATAACAACACTGTCATAATTTATCATTTCACTTTGTTATATCATAAAAGTTTGTTATTTCATAAGAGCCTTCACCCATCTTGCTTATCAACTCCAAAGACAAAAGAAAGCCTACTGTATTTCAGTAATTGTGTTGTGTCATCTCCAGATGAAAAATAATAATGGTAATTAAAGTATTGTTTAAGTCAAGTAAAGTCATGTTCATTTATGAAGTGCTTTTCTAACACAGAGGTCATTCAATGTGCTTTACATAAACAAAATCAAACAGAAATAGCTAATAGCTAATCAAAGCACAGAAGGGCAATAATCAAAGAACAGTTTAAAAAGTAAAGAATAAGAAAGAAAGCATAAACCTCACAAGGTAATAGTACTGTACATAAAAGCATAAAAGGGCAATAGTTTAAAAGTGTTTAAAAAGGTTACTCAGTGATAGTGATACTAGTCAAACACCCAGTGAACAGCAGCACTTTATCAAAATACTTGAAGTAGTCCCATACTGTGCACGCACACATATATTACCTTTCAGGGCCAAAATGCCTGACCACAGGGTTCAAATCCTTGATTAACGCCCAATAATTAACACTCAGAGTTTCAGAGAAACCCAGTATCTGAAACTCTCGAGCCGTAAAGAATGAGCCGTTTCACTCTGACTAGGGATGTAACGGCATGAAAATTTAACCTCACGGTTATAGTGACCAAAATTATAACGGTTTTCGGTATTATCGCGGTATTTTTAAAAGTGTGTTCAATATGTTCAGAAAGCACTAATAGGCCTACACAAGCTGAAAAAGTTTCAAAAAGTGTGACAGCATAAATTATATTCCAATATATAGGCAAAACCTTATCAAAGGGATGCTGGAACTCATTTTCACCTGGGGTTGCTCATAGAGGGGGTGCTGAGGGAGGGTAAAAAAATTGTTACTGAGTAGATGTGATTCCTTTATTCTGGTGCATTTTAAGGTGGCCCTGAAGAATTGCTACTGAAGAAGGGCATATTTTCATTCACATTCATAGGCCTACATCCTGACTGGACAAACAAACCTGGCTGAGCTGAGCATTGTTAATTCATAGCATAACGTTACCGTGGCATTGTGTGTTGTCCCGTTCACTTTTTCCTTGGTCATGTTTAATTGGCCACAGTTAAATTCATCAAGTAGATAACAGAATCAGTAGGGTACCAGTTTTGTTTCATTGTACCAGGCCTACTGTATGTCAAAAGAAGGCTTGGATGAAGCTGGGAAGGATTAAACGCACGGTTTCCACACCGTGGTAATCAGCAGTGATAATACTTAAGGGATATTTATAATGAAAACGGTAATTGTAATCGTCAACATTTTTATCGCGGTTGATGGTAATTTTGATACCATAGATTTAATAGAGACCCAGTCAGACCAATAGTATGAAAAATCAGGAACAGAGTTTATTTACAATGATGCGCATCAAGGGAGAGACAGCATGACTTCACCTAAAGATCCATCAGCTGCTCTAACTAGACAAGGAAATAGTTCGAGTTTAAGTATCCTTCCAGGCTGACGGGAGATGGCGTTGGTCATCCCATCTCACGTGGACTACACTGAATCAGACCCTGATTAGTGGCAACCTTGGAATCCGGAGCAGATAGCTACTGACGCAGCCATGCAGAACAGTGAAACACTGCAAAGTCATAATATTCCCGCTTATCTCTAAATACAGTCACACACAGATATACACAGGGACAGTACAGATATCATACAGTCATTACATAGAATCATACTTTTAGTATCAAAGTGACTCACTAATGAGAAATGCAGAACATTAAACCACATATTGGAATATTGGACATAATCCAGAACATTAAACCATATATTGGAATATTGGACATAATGTTCTATTCCACTTTCTCTCACGGTTTACCATTATACCTGTAATCGTTACATCCCTAACTCTGACTATGCCCGATCTGTCTATTCTGTTAGGACAACTAAGGACTGCAATAGTACTGCAAGGAACAATAGTACTCAACAATAAGTACTGTTTCACACACACACACACACACACACACACACACACACACACACACACACACACACATACACACACACGCACACACACACACACACACACACACACACACACACACACACACACACACACACACACACACACACACTTAAGTATATTACAGTATCAGTGGGGACGTAAATGCTCCTTGGAGACAGTGAGAAGAACACTGTGCTGGTCCTGGGTCACCTCCAGTAATGCCTTTCCACACATGCTTTGGTGCTTGGCAACCACAGAACGTGTCAAAACAAAGGACTCAGGTGTTAATTAAAGACCTGCAGACGAAGAAGCCTCCGATGGAGGACAAGGGGACAGGGACAAGCCAACAGCTGTAAAGCATGTCACAAAGCAACAACGTCATGTCAAACGCTGTTGGCTTGTTTTTAGCACAGCCATTTGTCAGAATCTTGATTTTTTTTTTAAAAAGAAAAACTTGCAGGATTGTGTTAACCAAAGGTATAATTGCCACCCTTGACCTTAAGATATTTTTAACTAGAGCCAAACTTACAAAATTAAAAAGTACACATGCAGTATAAACTCCTCTGTAAATACAGAGCTAATTTCCACAGTGGAGCTGTCTTTATGTATTCTTACAGCCACATCACAAAGGCTTCTCCCATATTGTGATGCTATATGGCCATGTGAGAGTAATAACCATGGTTGTGATTCATATTCAGCTCTGTGATCAGTTCAGAGATCCTGTGTGTTAGAACAATATCTACTCCAGGCACCTTCAGGCCTATATTGCCAAACACATCAGATAGTAAGCTGACTAGATTTTAACAGTGCCAATTGTGCTTTTTTTGGCGTTTGGTGTAAATGTACGTCTGGCTTGATCCCCTAATGCCTCTTTAACTCTCTCAATCTAATGAACATTAGCTGCACATATAGTGTACATTGGAATAAAACAACTTAACATTTTTAGGGGGGCCACAGCTATATCTACTTTGTATTTCTTGGGAAAGCATTCATCAAGTGCATATGGAACTGAAACATATTACAAGCAGGGCGTATGTAGGACGATCTCCATCGAATGTTGGCGATGAATCATTTGATGATTGCGATGACTCAGAGCAGACATGGCGCTGGCGGACCCTGGCCACAGAAATGCAAACAGCACGGCCCTCACCGACTGAGTGGTCCTGAGTTTATGGCCACTGATGAAGCTGCTTTTGTTCATAGAAAGTCACATTCATTAGAGAATCCTATACACAGTTGGCCTCTGTGTCCATCAGGTCATGCGTGCAATGGGCTTGTGAACTGGGTGCCGGGAACAGAAGCTTCGTCCATTTCTATGAAGCTGCATTGTTTATGACTCCCAAATGGCTGTGGGGCTGTTTTTCAGGTCAGTTTGTTAGCCACTTTACAGCTTTACGACACGACATTGCACACTTGTTGCCTGGAAAGCATGCTATCGGGCAATAATCTCTTGAGAGCTTTTGTAATCTCACTGCTCTTTGTCCTCTCTCTCTCTCTCTCTCTCTCTCTCTCTCTCTCTCTCACACACACACACACACACACACATACTCTTTCGCACACATGCAGAAGCGGACAGAGTACACAGCTTCATTACTTGAGTAAAAGTACAGATACCCTTTGCTAAATTTTACTCAAGTACAAGTAAAAGTACAACAGTCATATGTCTACGTACAATTACTGAAGTAGTTGTTTTTAAAAGTACTTGAGTATCAAGAGTACAAGAGTAGGCTAGCCTACATTTTCTAAATATTGCATTACTACTGCCACTGTGCTTACATTTATGTACAGAAACGTCTTACATGGAGTTTTGAAAAATGTTAATGTTAATACCTTGGAGAATGTAAAAGGAATTGAAAGTAAAATCAAGTCATTTTCATCTTTTTACCATGTTACTAGGGATGGACAGTATTTCTAATACATGTATTTAAAATACGTATTTCAAATACAAAATACTATTTTGGAATTGAAACACTTGAAGCGAAAACTATCATTAACTTGTTCAGAAAATTGAAATAGTCTGGCGAGGTGAGGCCACGGGTTGGCACATTCCCGGGATGGACCTGCTGCGTCTTCATCCATTGTTTCGTCCATGGTTTCGTCTCTTATCTAAATCTGACCATGGAGTTGACTTTGGCAAAAAGCTGAAGGTGATTGCTGATAGGCTGTCCCAATCAGTGTTGCCTGCACAATCCAATCACGTTTGAGAGGGAAACAACAAAGTGAGGGTATTCACACATACATACAAACACACACAAATACACACAAACACACACACGCATATACACACACACACTTTCATGGGCTCTGGGTGAGCCCTGCATGAAGCATTTAGACAAAACCTGCATGAGGCTCACTAAATTGATGATCTGTTTATGTTTGCATCATTAGTGCACTGTGACTGTGACGTGTGATGGTGACACATGGGTGAGATAAGAGGATCATGGGGCTGGACAGGAAGTGAGCATGGCCAGGTGAAACAGCAGATGGGGTGGGAGAGATGTGGGGCTTCCGTGCACGTGGTCAACTCTGCTGACTCTGCTGGTAGTGGACGCTTTGTGGCTATCAGCTTCCTCCCTTTATCTAACACAGTTGAATGATAACCAGGGGCTTCCCCAGGGAATATTGATGTCACATATGCTCTGAATCTGTGATACACAATCATACCCTCCGCTGCTTCTGTTGTTCAGGCCTCCTGGGGGCTCAGTTCATCCATATTCTAGTTTTTCATGATGCTTATCGATTCTGTGTTCAAACTGAAGGTTATCCCTTGTAACCATGGGTCCCATGACAACCAGGTCCTAATGCATGTGCGTACATACTGTATGAGTCCAACATACAATTACAACATGCAACATGAAAAGGATGTGTAACCTACCTCTCGTATTATATCTGCTTTATATAGCCTATGACAGGTTTTAAAACTATAATGGCATGTTTGGCCATCTTGTTAATAACACACTTTTCAAGGCCAAAAGAATAGCACAGAGTGGATTGTTTCATTCTAGCAAGGATCACATGTTTAAACTGTAGAATGCTAACACCTAGCTTATTCACTGACAATGCCAAACCTGTCGGAATAAACCTAAAAAACAAGTAGGCCTATGGAAAAATAGCAAATCATAGATGGAGGTGAAATTTCCTGCAGAACTGCAAATAATTCCTCCAAAACTGCAGTTTTGACACTTGATGTAGAGCAGGGTTCAGTTGCATAGCACACAGCTGAAATATTGCCAGACTGGCTGAAAGCCTCAATACTACCAGAGAAAAGGCCCCAGTGAACGGCAGCAAACCAAATATGCGCAAACTATACCCAGGGTTTTAAAAGAGGTATTACGCAGCTGAAAAGACAAATGCCATCTCATGTGAAAGTAATTCGAAATTGAATTGCAAAAAAGCAATGCAACAGTACAGTTCACCAGCGAAACTGTTATGTAGGAGGTCACCCACTGTGCCTATTTTCCGCAGCCTCAACTTTTATGTTGTTAGCATTGTCAGAAGACAAGAGCATCCTTGAGGCAGGTGTGAAGTGGGCTTTGGGTCCTTCACGCTACAGCCAGGAGACGTCAGTGTGTAACCAGGAGTCAGCCATTCATCTAAAGAAAGGAGCAAAAGAACACACTGTTTGGAGGCCCTAATTGTTTGTATTTGCCTTGTTCTAGTCATTGATTCTAGTGGATGAATTTATGTTTTCTGTTTTAGCTCAACGCACAGCATCCAAGTAGGCTAAAGAACAGGCTTGCTAAATGTTAGCAAATTGCTATACTATCTGGAATACCATTCCAATAGGATTCATACACTTCATTGTTAGTGTGTCTTTTCCTTTACTCCTTTACCCATTGATCTAGAATAGTGACAGACAATCTGGATCATTAACTGCTTGCAGAGGTGCAAAAGTCTGGCCTCAGAAAGTAGCCTAAAAATCCTATCACATATTTGTTTCAACCATTTACTGTCAGGTATATCAGGTAGATTGGTCAAATCACTTAAGTGCACAGGTATATGACTTTTACTTTCTACTTTACTTCCTTCCTGCTTGCATTGGTCATACATGACAGATAGTTCAAGGGGAGCAGCTTCCATTTCATGACGTTTTTTCTGCTGTCCTGCAATAATCTCCAGAGTCTCCTGGGCTTTGTAAGGAAAAGGGAAAAACTGTGGTATTACAAGAAAATCCACTTGTCCCCAAGAGAGGGGGTTGCCTAAATATGAGGAAAGGGCCACACAAAACCGCCACTGTATGCTCTCTGTCCTGTGTAATAATACAGTCCCCTGAGACATACCATCCCACTGAATATTTATACAGAATAGCACTGGAGCTAAATATTTACTCTGTCTGCCATTAGTATTGAGCATTTGCACTGTCATGATTCATGAGATTCTGTCAAAATCCACATATTCAGAACATGACTGGTTGTGTCCAGTCCAGGAAATTTAGAAAAAACTGAGCCACAGCCTAGTAAATCTTTCTCAGTCAAGAAAAAAATGACCCTTTCCTTTGTCAGTTTTACAGCTTTGCTGGACTAGGGAGACAGTAATATATTGAGAATATTTCATTTTTGGCCACATTGTCTGTTGTGCCTTTCTTTTTTGTTCTATAGCAGGCAGAACAGCCAAGATTTATTTCTGTGAATAGTTTATGGGGACACGCCGTTAATGAGTGTAGTAAATTGATGAGACGCATAATTGAAGTTTTGCTGTGGGACAGCCACATACTGTAGAAACTCTGAGGGCCAACAGTGAATAAGGGCCTTTCAAAGCCAAATTTAATTTGTGTCTGTATGGCTCTGCTTTGGCCTTGACGGATAGCAAACAAATGCTCACACTGCCTTGACAGTGGGAACTGAAAGTGGCTCTGTGCAATTAAAAATAGTTGAAATGCCTGCCTTTCATGACTGCCAGCAGTCATGGGTAAATAGGACTAATCTGGGGAACAACCAACGAAGGGTGAGAACAAAGGCTGGCCGCCACCGAGAATGATCGCAGACTCAACGTCACACACTGCCCTCTTCCTACTGCTGGTATAATCAACCCAACAGATTCATCAATGCAAAGTTTACTTTGCCAAGAATGCTACACTGTGTGACCTGAACAGACCTTGGCTGTCCTCAAAGTCAACCTGTGGCATGACTGCGCGCAAAGCCATTAAAATGCCTATTGACAAAGGGATGCAGGCTTTAACATACTGATGTGATGAGGCACCTGTCAGGATGAGACATTGCCCATTATGTTAGCTGGGAGAGGCCAACTGACCTTGTTTACTCCCTCTATACCCCAACAGCATATGCACTCGGGCACTAACTTTAAACAAACAATAACAACAATTTGCCACTTTCTAAAAGGATGTTGGTATAGGTAATCAGGACTGGTATCATCTACAAATGAATTTGAATGCCATGTAAAGGACAGATAAACACACCTGTAGTTTCAACTAGCCACTGATAAATGCACTGTCTAGTTTTGTGGTCCAGGTATGACCACCTTGTATAAAATGTAAGAGAAAAACCATAAGACTTTGTGAACTATATGGCCAAAAAACATGACTTGTTACAAGTATTTTATTTATTTTTTTTAAATACTTTTTTGATCCCGTGAGGGAAATTTGGTCTCTGCATATAACCCAATCGGTGAATTAGTGAAACACAAACAGCACACAGTGAACACACAGTGAGATGAAGCACACACTAATCCCAGCGCAGTGAGCTGCCTGCTTCAACGGCGGCGCTCGGGAGCAGTGAGGGGTTAGGTGCCTTGCTCAAGGGCACTTCAGCTGCGGCCCACTGGTCGGGGCTCGAACCGGCAACTCTCCAGTTACAAGTCCAGAGTGCTAACCAGTGGGCCATGGCTGCCCCTTTTATCAGCCGTGTGCTGTTTTTGTAAGGATTTTGTTAGTTGTTATACTGTTATTATACTATACTGTTGTTTCAGTATAGTTTACCTGTATGCTGGTTATGACAGGACTAAGCAACAACATTCACCAAACCCAAACAAGAAAACTTGACAACATCTCAATGTCAAAGTAGTTTGAACTGTGAAATAGGATGACGTAGTCATACATCATGATCCACCACAGATCACACAGCAGACCTCCTATCACATGTCACAGCTGCCCGGGTCGTCATCTGCTGTAGTACGGCAGTGAAAACGCATGACTGCTGATGATACCCAGATGTGAAAACAAGGCTAAAAATAGCCCTTTTGTTCTGTTTCACTGTTCAAAACATAAATATTAGGCCTTGTTGGAACTGACAAGCTTATGGAATAATGATTACTGAAGGAAACCCTCATACCAACCTGCAGAACAAACCTTTTCACAGACAGAAGTTTCCAAAAAGAGTCTGACCTATATAAAATAGAAATCTTACGGACATGATTGCTTTCCCACACAATCAAAAAGCACAGTTTTGAGCTATGCCTTGCTTTTTTTAGTCCATTTCCCACACACACATAAACAAACACAAGGACAAGTCCATCTCGTTTGATATTTTCCATTTAGAAGCCTTAGCAACAGGAAAAAAGCTGACCTTACTCAAACTGAAGGTCTGTGGAGCTCTTTGTATTCAACAAGGCAGGTTTTCAGAGCTTTCCAGAGACTCTGAGTAAGGCTGCTTCTCTTAGAAAAAATACAACAGCATGGTTTTTAAAAACATAACCTATTCAAAGATGTCATGGAAAAGTCTTCAACATTTCTAATTGTCTTGCTCTTGGGGATTGTCTGGACAAGGGGACAGAACATAGCTCTAAAATGATAAACATCAAAAGCATTATTCAGGATAGATTATCGTCTCTTTATCTCTTCTCAATCATCGCATCTCATTTAGGCAGGAATTTTCTTAACATCTAAAGTGGGCTAAATGTTACTAACAGGATAAAAATAAGGATAAGGAGAACTGCTATCTTCTGAAAGGCATTGCCGGAAATATTATTCTGAGGTATTACTGACCTCTACTGGTGGAATATTGACCTTCATGAACATCAGAGGTGAAAATGACCCGTAGTAACCTGCCATGTAACTAACAACTTTAAGAAACAATCAAATTTAAATAACTGTCTACAACTAAGCTACATTTCACAATTGAAGACAACATTGTGAAATGTAGCCTGATTGCTACTTTTCACCATATGGTGTGGCAGTGTCCAGAGGTTACATGTACAGTAATAGATTTTGGCATAGTGTTTCATCCATCATGTCAAGTATTATCAAAGTACCCATCCCTCTCTCACCATGTTTGCTTCTACTCAATGACACATCGTCCCTAAAGCAAACTATAAACGATAGGCGTCTTCTTCTGGCTGGTCTGACAGCCGCTAAAAGAATGATAGTCTGTCGCTGGAAACCACCACATGCATTGTCAGTGAGGAAATGGCTCTCTTCTTAACAGGATATTGCTCAGCTAGAGCTCTCCACAGCACATTTACATTATGCTAAAACCTCTCATATTGATTGCTGGTCAGAGCTCTTAGAGAAAATAAATGACATGATGTAGATAAGGTCAAACTTAGCATCTCTCTCTAATACTCTAGGAAATATCTACTGTATGGTTACACTGGAAAGGAGATTCCTGGGTGGCAGGGGGAAAGGGTTGAGTGTGTGTGTGTGTGTGTGTGTGTGTGTGTGTGTGTTTTGTGTTGCTCTTTTTTTTCTTTCCTCCTTATGTGTCTGTTAACTGTACAATACCTTGAGCGAATCATGTTAGGGGTTGGAGGGTGGGCATTGGGCTGGGTGGGTTGGAGGGAGGGGGGACATGGGGAGGGGAGGGGAAGCAGGCATCAGAATAAGTTCACTGTGCTTCTGTTATATCTGTAATGATGCTGTAACCGGCCTTGCTTTTTTTTTCCTCCTGTGAAGGTGTTTCCCCTCCAATGTGTAAACAATGATTGCAAGAAAATATATAAATAATTGATCACAAAAAAAATTAATGTAGCCTGAACGCTGAAACAAATTATATTTGCCCAGGATACAGCCAATACCTTCAAAGAAATACTGTTTTGACTTGTTAAAGATGAGCACAGCAGGTGCAATTAAATGAACAATGAAAAAAGAAGTAAAGTCATATCTGCTCCAGCAGGACCAGCACATTTGACAGAAGTATCACCTCACTTGTGTGTGTTACTGCAGTTGAGGATATTTGCATATGCATGATGGCTTTAACGAGATTATAGATTCCAATCCAGGTCCCTTAAATGAGACTTGGTATTTGCAGAGATACTTAAGTACAATACTTAAGTATGAATGGGGAGTATTATCTGTATCTATATCTGTACTTTTACTTTTCTTCCTACTTTCTTTATTCCTACTTTACTTTTACTTCATTACATTTTTTTAATTAAATGTATACTTTTACTCCACTACATTTTCATTAGCAGCATTGAAAGTAGCCTAAAATAATGTGCTAATGAAAACAAAAGCCACAGTTTACATTCAGCATGTTAGATACTTGCAACCCAAAGATTTTCTGACCTGATGTCACCACGGGACACAGCAATGAATGAAAACATAGTGACAGTTAAGGCCTAGCAAATATAGCTAAGACATAGCACACCAAGGCCTAGGCTGTTGTAAGGAGCTGATTTAAATTAAAATTCATTAATAGCACTCTTGTTTAGGCTTCCATAGTGTGTTTATGGAGTGTGATGTTGTAGCTGCCCTTCTAAACATTTTGGATAAACTTTATTATAGGTCTATTAAAGGGTACAGTAGGCCTACAGTAAATGAATGGCAGCCATACCTTTGTTCAGGCTTCGAGGACATTGTGTATGAAGTGTAGGCACCAAGTTTTAAGGTGCTGCATAGCCTATCCAAAAAGCCTATTCTGACTGCTTTCTTTTTTTACTAAAAGCATAGCGAAGAGAGGGAGTTGTCATCCCACCTGGCATCGAAAGCTTTTACTAGTACTTTGTAGGCCTACATCTAATTTCAGTACTTAAGTATGTTTTATAATGGGCTTGTCACGGGCTATTTAAGTAGTGTCAATAATATATCATTTAAGACTTTTGTGCTACTTAAGTGGTATGCTTATAGATTTTTACTTAAGTCATGTTCTGATCAAATATCTGTACTTCTATTCAAGTGTGGGTTTCAGATACTTTATATATCAAACAACTCTGATCATTTGCAGAATTTGTAGGCACTTCCCATGTTCCCATGTTCTCAGTGAACTTGATTTTTCACTCCAGGCCAATTGGTGGCGCACTATCATTTGCAGTAATTAATTCCAACACACAGTTTCTTCGTTTGCTGGAAAAATATGGCGCTTCTAGTACACAGTAGGCTACTGTGTGTGTGCCATGTAGTGTAGTTAATAGTTTTCAGTGAATTACTTTGACATGTACCTTTGTGGATTATATATTTTTGTGTGATAGGGATGGCACTCTCCTAGATTGTTGTTACTAAAACTCTTTACTAATCACATCACAGTTGACTGACCTGCGTCACGATTGCTAGCCACGTTAGCCATATAGCTAACATTTAGTTTGTAAGCGACCAGGTAAGGTGAGCATTTTAAAAAAAATATTTACTTTGATCATTAATAGCCTAGCTTACAGGATAGTTTACTACTAGTTAATATTGTAATGACCGGTGTAGAATAGCCTGTAGCTTGATATAGGCCTTAGGTTAGCTAGCAATATCCAGCTTAATGCACTTGTGTTATGGCTTCAGTCATCTGACTTACTGATGTGTTTGATCACGGTCTAAGTTATCTTTCCAAATGGTTAGAAAGTTTGAGATGTTGCTCTGACATAACATGGCATTGAATTACTATGTAATGACAGCTGATTAGCGGCAGAATCCACTTACCTGAAGACACTCAGATAACTTTTCAGGGTGAAGGGATGAATGGTATATTGTTCAATCAGTGAGAGTATCTTATGTTGTTCTCCAGGAATTTATGAGATGCATTAAGAGTTTAGGTACAAAAGAAAACTTGATTTAATCATTATGTTATATTCTATGCCATATAGTGGGAACTTTCTATTCAATAATGCATTAATAAAATAGGACTACTTGTTGTCACCAAGGAAACTTCCAAGATGGCCTCAGGGAACGGTCAGGGTCCTGAGCTGAGGTCAAGTGCGGCATCCCGTTCCGCCAGTGGAGAGGATATTGCTTTAGATATGACCACCAGTGAAAAGGTACCACTTTCAAACAATGTACATTGCCGTCTGCATAGCTGCACAGACAAACCTTTTGTACTCTTGAGGCACTTTGACAAAGCTGTTGTGTCATTTTGACAGGTTGTGGATCTTCTGAACCAAGCTGCACTGAGAACTACAGAAAATAAACTTGTAGACCTGAAGCAGGTGTGGTTTTTACATGGCTATGTGTTCGAACGAAGGCATTGAATAATGGAATTAAGTCGTTAAATGGAGTGCACAAGATGTTGTTTGTATTGAAGGCGAAAAATGTGTGCAAGTGTGTGAACATGTTTACTAATTGGTGTTACCTTTTAGGTCCAGGAACTTATCATCAATAAGGATCCTTCACTGCTTGACAACTTTCTTGATGTGAGTATTTGTTGACAAGTCTTCAGAGTCTTTATATGGTTGTCTTTTAAAAGTAGATTTACTTGAATCCTCCATCAATACATAAACATGACATGGATATTGGTCATTCTTACAGGAAATAATAGCTTTTCAGACAGATAAATCTATGGAAGTAAGGAAATTTGTCATTGGCTTCATAGAGGAAGCATGGTAAGTTGTTTTTTATTTTTTTAGGTGACTTCAAAGTAAATAACTCGAGTGATCATGTACTACTACCCTTATGTTTATCTTCTAACATTGTTTACTTTGTTCAACAGCAAAAGGGACAATGAGCTTCTATTGAAGCTTATAGCCAATCTGAATATGCTACTTAAGGATGAAAGTGTGAATGTGCAGAAGAAAGCCATTCTTACACTTACTCAGCTTTATAAAGTAGCTCTTCAGGTAAAATCACATTCCAATCACAAAACCCCAGTCTATGCTGTATGCTACATAATATTGAATAATACTACTACTAGAATAACTGAATCCTGTTTGTGTTTTGTCCAGTGGCTGATGCGGCCCAAGATGGTTTCAGACATGCAGGAGGCCTGCTGGAACATGGTCACTCAGATGAAGGAAGAGGTTCTAGCCATGCTGGACTCCGACAATGATGGGATACGAACCCACGCCATCAAGTTCACAGAGTCTGTGATCATCACCCTGTCGCCACGGACACCCGACTCTGATATCCCCAAGAAACAAGAAGGGGATATTACCCTGGACAAAATCCCGCGAGACCATTCATACATTCGCTATGGTGGGTAGAGAAAACTGGGCACTGTCCATTCTTATGCAGAAGTGTGACTAATGTGTTTGTTAAGGATGTGCAGAATTGGTACGGTCAACAAGCTGACCATTCCTCTTCTTCTCTGGCCCTCTGTGCAGATACTCTTTGTGAGGAAGGGAAGTCCGCACTGGATAAGCTGCTCAAGTTCATGGTCCACCCGGCGATCTCCAGCATCAACCTGACCACAGCCCTGGGCTCTCTTGCCACTCTGGCCCGGCAGCGGCCCATGTTCATGTCCGAGGTGGTGCAGGCGTACGAGACACTGCACGGTAAGTCCATTTCAAACGGCCATGGTCATATGAAAATTCTAATGTTATGAGTGGTGTGCTGTTGTTATAATAGCTGTGAGTGAGTGAGTGAGCTCACTTAACATTTCTCTGTCCACAGCCAACTTGCCCCCAACGTTGGCCAAGTCCCAGGTGAGCAGTGTCCGCAAGAACCTCAAGCTCCACCTGGTGTCCGTGCTGCGGCACCCGTCCAGCCTGGAGTTCCTGGCCCAGATCAGCACGCTGCTGCTGGACTTGGGCATGAACCAGAACGAAATCAACCGCTGCACGCCCGCCGCCCGAGAGCGCAAGAGACCCCACCTGGAGCACTTCTCAGAGGGCAAGAAGAAGATCAAGATGGGTCAGTCAGAGCAGATATTGTTTGCTATATTCAGTGCCGTTTCTTTGTAGATTTTAGTTACTCGCCCAGAGAGTTTTTTAGGGGGTTTTCACTGCACCTGCATCTGATGTGTGTTGTGTGTTTGTTTGCCCTCAGAGCCGGCCACGCTGATCGAGGATGATGAGGATAAGGAGGAGCCTGCCCCAGCCTCCGCTCCCAAGCCTGCAGCCGTGCCGCCCACCCAGTCAGCCATCGATGTCACCGCAGACTTCCTGTTCCCCCTGCTGTCTCCAGACAATGTTGCCAATCTGGTGAGGTTACAGAGATTGAGAATGGATTCTGCATGACATACTGGCTATGATGTTTTGGCAATCAAACTGCCCCTAGTTGCAAGACCCTGGTAACAGTGGAGAGATTCCACTAGAAGACTTTCAGTACATTCTTATTAAAGAGACTTTCACTGTTGTTCATCTAGGTCCTGATCAGCATGGTGTACCTGCCAAACACCATGCCAGCCTCCTTCCAGGCCACATACACCCCTGTGGAGTCCGCAGGCACAGACGCTCAGATCAAACATCTGGCCAGGCTGATGGCCACCCAGATCACAGCGGCTGGAATCGGACCAGGTGGGGAGAAGATCCGGGTGTATGAATATCGAATGCCCTCATTCACATATGATATACAGTACAGTATCTGAAACTTTCCTATTGCCATTAAAGTTCTTGTGTCATGAGACCGCAGGATGGCAATCCCATGTTTATTTTGTGGAACTAAATAGATCTAACCTGGTGATTCCAAAGCCATTAGCTAGTGCAGTCGGTCCATCACTTATTTCACACACTTGAACGGCATCATTCTTTCTTTCCCAGGTGTGGAGCAGCTCAAGGCCCGGGCGGAGGACCCTGGGAAGGAGTCCGGTTCTGGTGAGGGGCCGTCTGAAGAGCTGGCCGGCGGGAAAGACCTCATCATCAAGCGCAAAGTGTCGGCCGTGTCCCTCGGCCAGGCCATCTCAGTGGTCGGGGGCAGCTCGGGGAAGAGCGTCCCCCAGTCTGACGAGGTTCCCCAGGCCAAGAAAATGCCCGAACCCATCGTGCCCTCTGCACAGACCAAGTGAGTCCTCAAAACTCACACAGACCAGCAGGAATTAGCGTGTTGGTGGAGGGAGCCACTTGGTTCACTTGATCCTGGTTGGTTGATGGTGTGTTGGTGGGCCATTGATGTCTTACTCTTCCACCCTCCAGGACGGCTGGCTCCAGCGGGCGTAAGAAAGTGTTCCGATTGGCTGACGTGGTTCAGCCTTTGACTGAGGCCCAGATGACAAAGTTGACCAACTCGGCAGTCCAGCGCATTCTGAAGTCGGAGAAAGCCATTGCACGTAGTGGCATGTCCCATGTGAGTCATCAAATCTCCAACAGCATCATTTAATCTTACTTTTCAGTGACCCAATGCAAGTCATTTTATCAGTGGTTTTCTACATCATGGAGCACTGAGCTTAGGTTTACCATCGTACTTCCCATGAAGCTATAGGAACTTAATGGCCAATGCAGATCAACCAAGGAGTGCATGCATATACACCCTCTACCATGTAAGTAAGGGATAATGGTCGCCGAGGTGTCCTGTTGTACGGAATTAATGGACGAAGGTGAGAGGCAAAGAACTCCCCGAGTCCATTAATTCCGTATAACAGACACCTCGAAGGCTGTTATCCCGCTTATCACCCGGTTGCCACTATAGGCAATAGTCATGCCTTTATAGCACGCAAAGGAAACAAGTGGTTCCGTTTAAAAAGAAGCCGACTTGTTCAGTTTGTTGTACAACTTTCTTTGGCCCTATAACAGCGATAGCATGGACAGTTAGCTTGTTTACAGTTGATTCCATTATTGCGAAGCCTGCTTCCAGGCTCAACCGTCGTCCTACTATGGTTGTTATAGTTACCATTTATAAGCATTGATATGGAACGGTGATTAAACTTCATAGATGTACCGTTATTCAGAATTAATAGCCACCCCACCAGCCAATCAGAAAAGAGTATTTCTTCCTTGTGAGTTGTTCCTTGTGTTTTCCAGGTCAGAGTGAAGTTGCTGGCCCGGTTGGCGACCCAGTTTGAAGGGGCGATGAAGCAGGACATGTTCGAGTTCATCCTGGGGGACATCCGCAACCGTAGTGACCTGGCCTTCGCTCTCCTGTATCAGGAGTACAACATCTATCTGAGCCAGCAGCCATCCAGTACTCTGGACAGCTACGAGTACTGCCTGTTCACCCTGCTCTCAGGACTGCAAGAGAAACCAGAGCAGAGAGACGGGTAAGATTATACACACACACACACACACCACACAAACCTTAACACACACACCACACAAACCTTAACACACACACACACACACATCCAGAGGGCTGTTATGTTCATGTCATGTTTGGTGGAAAAGACGTGTTTTCTATTGCTTATTGCTGAGTCACAAATCTTTGCATAGAGTCGTAAAACAAGTTGTATTTTCTGCTTATCAAACAAAGACATGCAAATGTTCCAATCCCGTCACTCACTTCTTCATTTTTATATATACATAGTCCAGTATTACATTTTCAAACCCCTGGGCAGCATGTTGTCGTAGCACGCGGTTTGTAATTCTGTTCTTCTCCACCTCTTCCAGACTGTTCACTAAGCTGGTGTTGGAGGCCCCTCTCATCACAGAGTCTGCCCTGGAGGTGATCCGGCGCTACTGCGAGGATGAGGTAAGGAGTGTTGCTCAGTCACACGCTTATGGGAACAGTGGAAAGACCGCGAAACCCATTCCGACTTGGGTTTTAAATGTAATTGGAGATATGCATGAATCTGAGCCAGACGGTGCTACCGTATGTTCTTCTGCATGTCTGTTCAGACACGGGTGTACCTGGGGATGACCACGCTGAAAGAGCTCATCCTGAAGCGCCCCTCCAGACAGTTCCAATACCTGCATGTGTTACTGGATCTCAGCTCCCACGAGAAGGAAACGGTACGCTCACAGACTCAATCTGTTTCTTCCACATCATCCTGCTTTTGCACGTGAATATCTGATAACCACCTGCATATTATATTTGAGAACAGTACTACTTGCTTTTAGTAGCAGTTTCAAGTAAAACTGCTTTGGATGGTTTTTTAGGTGCGGTCTAGTGCCCTGTCCTTCATCAAGCGCATGTATGAGAAGGACCAGCTTCGGGATTACATTGAGCGCTTTGCACTGAACTACATGCAGCTGCTGGTTCACCCCAACCCCCCCTCAATGTTCTTCGGAGCAGACAAGGACATAGGTAACCAAACCAAAAGAACCACCCTCATGACATTCACATGACACACCTACTCCAAGACGGTCCACTCAGTGCTCGCTGTTTGCTCATTGAACGTCTTGTCCCACAGAGGTGGCGTCTCCCTGGACGGAGGAGACGGTCATGCAGTGTCTGTACCTGTATCTGGCCCTGCTGCCCCTCAACCATAAGCTGGTGCATGAGCTGGCGGCCGTCTACACCGAGGCCATAGCGGACATCAAGAGAAGCGTTTTGCGGGTCATAGAGCAGCCGGTAAGACCCAGTTTTGGCATAGGAGCTTGTTCTTCTGTGGCAGTCCATCAATTACCTTTTGTTATGAAAAACTATGGTTGGAATTGGCTGTAAACAGTTTGTAGTTCCCCTATTTGTATTTACGTTAGTAATTCACATTTAACTTCGATTTTACACTTTGCTTTTACTTTTTATTTAGTATTAAATCAATTTGTGCAGTGTACTTTTGTTTGCATGGCTTACTTGTGGAAAAACAATGTTAGATTTGACCCACAACATTCACTCATTGCACATCATTGGTGTGACCACAGATCCGAGGAATGGGCATGAACTCTCCTGAGCTGCTGCTGTTGGTGGAAACCTGTCCTAAGGGGGCGGAGACTCTGGTTACCCGCTGTCTAAACATTCTTACCGAAAAAGGTAGTTCAACGCATTGTATGTGTCTATGCCGTAAATAGAGGTTTGAAATTGTTCAGCGTGTATCTCAAATGAAACCGGTAAAAAGATTGAGGTAGATCATTATGGTCTAGTTCAGTGTTTTTCAAACTTTTTTGTGCCACGGCACACTTTTGACACTTAAAACGTCCCACGGCACACTAACATCCTGTGTGAAGAAAAAATAAACATACCATAGCCTAAAATTTCAAAATAATACACAGATATGGCCTTATTATGGCTTCTATGCAAGACCTGCTCAATATAACAAGCGCCCTCTGTTTCATTTGTAGGTGACTATATCTAATTTAATTGTTGTTATGAACTGGATATGTGATGATTCTGTGAGTACTGGATATGGGGCCCCCGTTGTACAATGCCTGCATACCACAAATAGTGCAATCATACAATCAATGAGAGCATGTGGTTATAAATTCTTTGATGCAACAGTTGCTTTTCTGGACCAGTGAGTGACATTTGGGTAATTTTCTGCGGCACACCTGATGATCTCTCACGGCACACTAGTGTGCCCCGGGCACAGTGGTTGAAAATCACTGGTCTAGTTTACTGTTTCTGACCTACGACCTCCACTTCCCCCACAGTGCCACCATCTCCAGAGCTAGTGGAGAGAGTGAGGGACCTCTATCACAAACGAGTGGCAGACATCCGCTTCCTGATTCCTGTCATTAATGGACTTGAGAAGGTCGGTTTCACTATACATTACCCATGTTCTATACATCCTTTTAAAGCAGCCTGACCTTTATTCTGAAGCTGACCACGGGTGCTTGTGTCCACCCAGACGGAGGTTATTCAGGCTCTGCCCAAACTGATCAAGCTGAACCCCACTGTAGTGAAGGAAGTCTTCAACCGGCTGCTTTGTGCCCAGCACAGTAAGTGCTCGTCTCTGCCATTCTAGGAACATTCAGATTCATACAACACTAGTTTATAAATGCACATTTGTGTTTGCATAATGAAGTCAGTTGCTCATATTTTGAACTGTGCTCTGTATTCTAGGTGAAGGTGGTTCCTCAGTGTCTCCAGTGACGCCTAGTGAGCTCCTCATTGCCTTACACAATATTGACTCAACAAAGTGTGACATGAAGTCCATAATCAAAGGTAATACATCTCACTGTGGAATTACCTAACACTTTTTCAAGTATACAGTCTCTTTAATTGTTCTAATATAACTTCTGTGTGTGTGTGTGTGTGTGTGTGTGTGTGTGTGTGTGTGGTTGTGTGTAGCCACAAACCTGTGCTTTGCGGAAAAGAATGTGTACACGTCGGAGGTGCTGGCTGTGGTCATGCAGCAGCTGATGGACCAGAGCCCTCTGCCCATGCTGCTCATGCGCACCGTCCTGCAGTCGCTCACCATGTACCCGCGACTGGGCGGCTTTGTCATGAACATCCTGTCCCGCCTCATCACCAAGAAGGTGGGGGTCACACTGGCCCTCAGATAGGGTGCCAAATCACAGCATGCTGGAGTACAGCGAGTCACTTACTTAGTGTTCCAGAGGAACAGAGTTCCATTAAAATACTAATAATAATTGTGCATGGGCTTAAAACATCATATTGTAGCATATAAGTTCACTGGAAGAAGCCAGAAGAGAACAGACTCTTGTAGAATACACTATCACTAAGTGATGTATATTAGCATTAATAGTGTTACAGATGAGTAGCTTTTGATTCTTTGCAGACAGTTGCCCATAGCCTGATGTGTGCTGCTCCCTGCAGGTGTGGAAGTACCCGCGGGTGTGGGAGGGCTTCGTGCGGTGCTGCCAGCGCACCAAGCCGCAGTCCTTTAGCGTGCTCCTGCAGCTGCCCCCGCCCCAGCTCAGCAGCATGTTTGAGCGCTGCCCTGAGATGAGGGAGCCCCTCCTGCAGCACGTGCACGCCCTAACGCCACACCAGGTAAACACTGACCTGGCCTGCCCTGCCCTGCCCTGCGGCCCTCGCCTCACTGGCCCTTGCCAGTGTTGTCTTTACGTTGTAATTTTGTTTATTTGTCAGATTTGGTCATTTTTATGCTGAGAGAAATTTTGCTCATAAGCTTCCCACCCTGTTCTTGCTTTTCAGCAAGCTCACATACCAGCCTCCATCATGACTGTGCTAGAGGCAGACAACAAAGAACCTGAGCCAGAACCTGAACCAATACCCGTAGAACCTGTGGAAGAACCAGAGGTGTGTAACATTCCAACAACAGACACAGAGACAAAATACTTAATATTCCAGGAAAATAGATAGATATCATTTATGAATACATTTTGGACATTGGTAACTTGTGGGATGTAGCCATAAAAAGGACAGAGTTTATTTAAATGATATAGCCTCATTGTACCACAGCTAAGTTGTTGTTTTTCCCTGACTCTTCCCTGTCTTCCAGGTACAGAGTCTACCGACACAACCTGCGATCATCTTACCAGAACAGGCAGAAGAAGTCCCGGTGGAGATTCAGACTGTGGAGCCGGCCCATCCTCAGTACCTTCCCAGCACGGAGGAGCCAGAGGAGCCGATGCAGACGGCCCCCTCAGCCTTCACCCCTCAGGAAGAGCCCGCTGAGCCTGTCCCACAGGTAAGATACTCACATAGAGGACCGGTGTCTCACACAACAACGAGTTATCTGCTGTTCTACCACCTGTTCTTCATCTGCTGTTCTACTTCATGTTCTGTCTGTTCTGCTGTGGTCCTGTTGGGGCTGGGATTCACGGGTGTTCCTTTTAGCAGGAGGAGGTCACAGAGCAGGAGCCAATCGCCTCTCCAGCACCTCCAGAACAGGAAGCAGAAAACCCGACAGAGGAAGCACTTCCAGAGCATTCCGATGAGGCTGAGCAACCAGACGAACCGCCAGAGGAAAACGTCATGGAAACAGATGCTAGTGCTGCAGATGAATGATTTTTTTTTTTTTTTTATGTAGATCTTCAAATGCTGAAATAGTGTTTTTTGTTCATTGTGAAATATTCAAAATAAAAAAAAATCTTTTGAATTGTATAATATCTATCCACCTGGTATAACTGCAATAGCACATTAGAGATGGAGAAGATTGGAGGTATCCCTTGAGCTGAGCGCTGTTTGTGTAGAAAAGAATATTTTCTTGCACTTTCACAAAAGTCCACCTGGTGGAGCTGTAGCACTAGTTAGTAACCTACATCGGTGGGACTGGAGGAAACACTTGATTCCGAAGAAAATCCCAACAGCGACAAAGCATGTAAAACACCTACAATATGAATTGTCAATACTCATAATTTACACATAAATTAAAAAAAAAAAAAATATCACCAGTGCGGCGAAAAGGATAAAGTTTGATGGTAGGCTAAATAATGACCGATTGGATTATAATAGTGCGGGTATTTTCCCATTTTATATATATAAGTACAATTTTGATTTGTCTTTGTATTTTTTTTTATCAGTTATCCTGCTTCAACTTTCATCATACAGTGTCCTCAGAATGGTCAAAGTAACGTCAGAGCTCGCAAAATTGTAGAGTAGCATAGGGCCTGTTTTACGTGGATTATTAAACCTAGTCCTAGCCAGACCCAAGAAAACGCGAACAGCCTGCTGTCCCTGTGCATCTCCACAGAACGCTCATGTCGAACTTTTTTTTATTATTATTATTATTGCAAAAATACACGTTACATGTTATAGCAAACCATCACTTCATATACTGCTCAACATGTATATTCAATACCATACCATTCATACATACAAAACACACAGTAAAACCTGTTGCCAGGAGGTAAATATCTAATTAAAAACATTAAAAACATCACAAACAGTAATAGTTTTAAAAGCTTTTGCTTTCGTAGAAAATCTAATTGAACATGTGTATTGTTTAAACTCGTTTCTGAAAGCAATGAAGCACGGTGTTTTCCCTAGGAATTTATTTTTGTGAATATAAAACTTTGCCATAATAATTAGCAGATAATTTAAAAATAGGCTGTTCGAGTTACGTTCATTAACTGCAAGACCAAATGGCACATTTTTCCAGAATAATTCAAAGTTTTTGTCAATGTTCACTATAAAAAGCCACAGATCACGCCAGAACTCTTTTAACAATGGGGCATTCCCAGAACAAGTGTAACGCTCATGTCGAACTCATATTTTTTGCCCACCAACAATGACATCACGACAGAATTGTACCACGTAGGATGGAACTAGAATGTTCGACAAAGTAGAATTTTAGCAGGCAAGGTAGAATTTTAGGAGTTAGTGTGTAACCACTACTTTCACGGTCAACTCATACAAGCAAGTTTACGAACAAACTCAACGAAAAGCCGACATAAAACTGCTACGAGACATATAGAGGAGGATTATTTGGTAAGATAAACGTCAACTACATTCAAATATATATATTATATATATTTTGTATTTGTAACACGAAATTAAAAGACCAACTTGTGTTAATGAAAGCTTGAACTCGACAAAACAGGTTTAGGCTTACATGTTGGCTATCCTAAAATCTATTCAAAATTGAAAAAGAAAACAGTTCACTTATACATGTAGGGCTAATTTATCTGGGTCCTTTCCGATTTTAAGCTCTCAGTGTGCCAACATGAGACGGCTGGAGGAGAGCTGGAGGCTCCTCTTTGAGGCCAAGGCTTTTCAAGAGCGGGCCTGGCTGGAGTCAAGAATAGAGGCAAAAATGGAGGAGGTGAGAATAATGACTAGCTATTTCATCATATGGTTTTCCAGTTCAGATTTGATTTTGCAGTTCATCATGGCACACCCTTGCAAGCTTGTTGTCCCAATTGATTTGCTGTAGTAAATCTGAAGTTCTTCTTTAGATCTTCAATTTTCCCTTGGGGATCAATAACGTATCTATCTATCTATCTATCTATAGTTAGGTCCCACTGTATATCTATCTAATCTCTAATAATTCAGAGGTTTGTCCTATTACAGATGCACTCCCTCATATTAGCTGATGTGGAGTGGAAGATGCACTCTTTCATGAAGCTGCTCATGGAGCAGGAGAGAAGAGCTGGGACTGGGCTTACTAGTGCACTCTGCATAAGCTGGGCCATGAGTCCCGAGGGTAAGAAGACCAGGAGCAAATTCACACAGACAGAGAAATGATCCCAGTAAAATAGCCAAGACTTATCTTATTATATGGATTTATGAAATTAACTTAGTAATGCAAACAAGGACAATGATAAGGAGACCATGTTGCATGGTGATACTGCACTTTAAACAATAAATTGATTGATTGATTGATCGATTGATTGATTGAACGTTTGCCTGTGTTAAAAGTCGATGGCATTTATTCTGCTTATTTGAAGACCGGGCCAGACTTGAGCGTTGGGAAAGAGAGGAGGAGGAAGTGAGAGAGAGAAGAAGACAGTTGAAGGAGGCATGGCCATCAGTAAGCCTGCAGAAGGTGGACATCAGGCAGGCTTTTCACCCAGGTGGGTGTTACACATTGGTGGTGGTTGAAGTGAGGTACTCCCCTTCACTTTGTGTACTTGGATAAAGTGCTATATAAATGTGATCTGTTATGTATGTTCCACACAGACCCCCGGGTCACTGAGGCTCGTCTGAGAGAGGAGAAGGAAGTGAGAATGACAGCAGAGCAATGGAAAGCCATTGAAAATGAGAAAAGGAAGAAGGAGGAGGTGAGGAGAGAGATTAGGGAGAGATCTGCAAAGCTTGACCAAGAGAAACTGCAGGAAGACAGAAAGGCACTTGAGGTAGAGTGGAAGAACCTGGAGAAGGAGAAACGAAAGATTGAGGAGGAGAGGAAAGAGATGGAGCGACAGGCAAAGGTTCAAGAGCAATTGCAGGCAAAGTTTCAAGAGCAGCAATTGGAGGAGAAAAGGAGGGAGAGTGAGGCAAGGGAGCGAGAGGATGCTCTCCGAAAGAAGGCTCTTACGGTTGAGTGTGAGAAGGAAAAGATCGGCATAGAGAGGATGAAAATAGAGGTGGTGCTGAAGGAGGTGGAGACCCAAAAGGAGCAACTGCTTGAGAAGAGGAAAAAGCTTAAAGAGAAGGTAGTCAGGGAGAGGAGGACAGTGGCGACAGACAAACAGCGTCTGAAGGAGGAGTGGGAGAAGGTTGAGGAGGAGAAAAAGAGAATGGAAAAGGAGAGGAGGGAGCTGGAACAGAAAGAGGAAGAGCTTCAGGGGGCTCAAGAGATTGAGAAAAAGCAGAGGGAGTATAAGGCTCTGATGAGAGAGATGGAGAAAGAGAAACAGAAAACTGAGAAGTACAGGAAAGAGTTGATGGTGGAGAAAGCACAGCAAGGAAACAAGGAGGGGGAGAAAGAGAGTGACGAGGTGAAGCAAAACATGGAGATTACTGAGACAGTCATTAAGCAGGAAAAGGCTGTTGAGGTTGCTCAAGGTAAGGCTGAGAAGGCCGAAGTTCCTGATGATAATTCTTGGGACTCTGATGAAAGTAACCGAGGGGAACCATTTAAACCGAAGGCCAAATGTAACATTGCCTTGATGAAGGCTGGATCCCAGGAGAGCCCAGTGAAGGAGCTACCAAAGCCTGCTGTCAGTGCCCAGGACAATGAGGACGACTCCTGGGACAGTGATGAAGAGGTCATCCCCACGAAGGCCACAAGGGCTCCGACTACTCAGAGGTCAACTCTACCACTGAAGCCAGGAAGCGTGTGCAACGTGCCAGTTAAGAACACATGCACCAAGAAACAAAGCAAGGCTTTAAATGATGCCGAGTTGTTTGATAAAGAACTCAAGGAGCTTGAGAGAGAAATGGAAGTCAAAAGAAAGACTACACCAGCTACAAATATTCAGAAGGCAGCTGTACCAATGAAGGCCTTGGTTGATCCGGAGTTGCTTGATAAAGAACTCGAGGAGCTTGAGAAAAAGCTAACAGCTGGCCCGAGTAACAGAAAGCCTACAGTTGCCAAAAATATTCAGAAGGCAACCGTACCAGTGAAACAAGGAGATGCAGGCAGCGTTGCAGTCCAAAAAAAACCTTGTCCCAAGAAACAAAGCAAAGCCTTGGATGATGAGTTCAGCGATGACTTGTTCAATACAGATCTTGAGGAGAAGAAAGCCACAAGAAAACCAGCAAAGGAGCATCCGGATGACACCGATGCCATTGTAAGAGAGTTGGAGAAACTTAATGAGGAGTTAAAGGATCCTAAAGGAAGCATGGGGTCCCTTTATAGTCAACGTGACAAAAGAGCCTACGAGTGGAAACACAAAGACTACCAACATAAATTCAGTTCAAAGGGTATGACTGGCAGTAACCTGACAGGTGTTAAAACTCCTGAAACCAAGAACCAAAAAGTGAACAGTCCACTGTTCCCCAGAGACGCCATCCATCTTAAATATCTCAAAGGCAGGAGGTTCTAAAGGGGACATGCATGACTACATATCCTCAGCCTATGACTGCTGGTCTACCACTGTTTTTAGATTTGAGCTTTATTCACATTTTGATTAATAGAATGCCAAATGGTAAAATTATTGAAATTGAGTTATTATTTTTAATAAATGTTATTTTTATTAATTGTGTTTCTTGTGATGTATCTGGGGAAAAGATTATGAACGCAGACTGCGTGGTGCTTGATTAATACACCTGTGGCAAGGGACCTGATGAAACCCATGAATAGATTGTCCTTACAAAGCATTGGAAAAAAAGATTACATTCAGTTCCTTGAGTGAAATGGTCGAAGAAGTTTGCAGCCTGGCTACACCTAGAGAAGATTGTTCACACTACATTTTAGTCTCTATTTATTATTATTACTTAAATAATGTCAGTGTTAGTGGTACTTTCTACTTGCACAGGTCTAATACACTGACTAGCAATGTGCTGTGTTACATTTACAAAGTGTGCTCCATTATGTTTGTTGGTATCACCAATGTAACAAGATACAGTGTAACCAGAGCTTCAGATTATTCTTAACCAATATACTATTCATTGGGATAAAACTCAGCAGCAAGGACCATCACATGCTCCAAATCCACAAGCCATATACCTGTGGTCATCCAGTTTCATTGCTATCCTGTTGCCTATCGAATTCATATTAAAATTATGCCCTTCACATCGAAGGCTGTACAAAATCACTTGCTTGGCTAGGCTTGCATATTCATTGTGACATGGTTATTCAATCTAATCATAATTATAATAGTAAGTATTATAATTGCTGTTGTTACTTTATGATTATATATACATACCACTGCACATTTTTCTGATGTCATCCTACGGTTGCTGATTGACATTCAAATGAGTTGAAAATAAGAGACAACTGCAAATTTGAATATGACGGTCAACTAATTTGAATGTCACTCAGCAACCGGATGACATCAGAAAAATGCGCAGTGATCACTTAGTGTTTTTCCCACAGCTGTATAGGTTATATTTTATATTTATGTTATAAGACAGGAATAAAAACAAAGTCTAATACTCATCAGTTTACTAGAGTAACCCTCTCAGATTGTCACATTTCAGACTCTGGTTAATCTCTGTATGTTAAACTTTGGGAACCTCGTACATAAGAGGTCCTAGAGTATAGTATATCTATACATGTTGAATTTACATAATTTAATTTTGTCCAATAGATTAATTGTGATATGAAAACATGCAATATAAATTTAATTGTATTATTACAATTATACCTATGTATGGCTATGGTCTATGCAAGTCTGCCGAAATAGAACATTTTGGGTAACATGAACACATCATAGCAATGTTTGTGAAGGTGCTGTAGTGACTCAACATGACCATGATTGGAAGCATTTATTCATTCAAAATAACTTTTAATAGTTATTGATAAAATCACTTGTTTTTTTCCACCATAATACTGTGAGACTAAAATGGATTTTTAGAAAAGCTGAATTCCTTTAGACACCAAACAACATATTTACATACATGATTTTCTTTTCATAGAATCATGGCCTCACTCTGCTGTCCATGATGCAAATCTCATCAACTTCAGCTATGTACAGGATTACGCCGCATAGTCACAATCAACAGTAAACAAAAACAAAAATTTACTGGGCTATCCCTTTATGCAAGGGGGACTAATTCAAATGGCTCTCCCACTCAATTTCCATTTCTCTCTCTCTCTCTCACTTGCTCTCTTTCTTTCATACTAACACACACACATACACAACACACACCACACACACACACTCACACAACAATAATTTTCACAGACATCCACCAACGTGTTCATTTGCAATCATTTCTTCTATATAGATGATTCTTAAGCTGAGGATGTGCGTTGTCTGGAAATTTGCTACGGATTATAATATTTCTCTTGTTTTGTTGAAATCTGTTACTTCTCTTTTTTTTTCTGTTGGCAAATGTCTAATAGATCTACGGTGGTAGGAATGCAACTGCGTAGAGAGGAGAGGACACCCGGGGACACATCCCGCGCTCATATCGCCAAAAACACAACTCCCTCCTAAGGCCTCTCCTTTCCTCCTGGAGCTCCAGCACAGCTCTCATCCCTGTCCCCGGATCTCCTCCTCAGCCAAAGGGGCAACAAGAAGGCTGTGATGTCAAAATGCATCTCTCTTTCACACACACACACTCTCCCTGCATCCCCCCCGTCTCTCTCTCTCTGTCTCTCTCTCTCTCTGTCTCTCTCTCTCTCTGTCTCTCTCTCTCTCTGTCTCTCTCTCTCTCTGTCTCTCTCTCTCTCTGTCTCTCTGGCTCATGTTTATCTGGGGCTGTTGCAGGTTTGGCTCTGCTCTGCTCCGCTCTGCTCATTCCTGGCCGAAGCCTTCGGTCTCCTCGATGGCAAAGAGCAACTTCTCGCGCAGCTGCTCTAGATTCCTGTAGGGGGGCAGGTCCAGCCGATTGAAGCTGGATTTCAGAGGATGAGGGGGGGAGAAAGTCAGGTTTATGTGGTTGGAGAGGGTCAGTTAAACCTTTCAAATGAAAACAGGTCAAAGCAAAACAACACAAGCATGCACAGGCTGCTTCACACTTTCTGGACTCACCAGGTGTGGCTTCTGGGTAGCCATGTCTCCTTCCCCACCTTATCTATGCAGAACTTCTGTGGACCATTACTCCCTGATGAGACAGAGAGAGAGTCGAGAGAACGAGACAGCATTAATCTCATGCCAGTCTAAAGCAGTAAAATGCAGTTGGGAATTTCAGGTGAATGAGAACACCAGGTCCGTACCTATGAGCTCGTTAAAGCCGCCCACCGGCAGCCGGCAGGTCCCCGTCACAAACTGCAGCAGGCGGATCCGCTTCTCGTTGTCCATCTCCTTCACCACCTGCCAGAACCAGTTGATCTGCTTGCTGTTCTTGGTGTAGTGGCGGTAGATGGTGTTCTTCTGCCAGTCGCTGAGGTCGATCTCCTGCATGCCGCATAGCATGAGCTGAGGGAGAGAACGTGAAGAGACGGGTCAGTGGACAGGAAGAGAAGGACGTGGCGGCGTTCCATCAGCGCACTGCACACTGCTGCAGACAGCCTCCCTCACCTCCAACTCCTTCTCGTCGAAGTAGCGCAGCCACTCCAGAGGCACCACCTCGTTGAAGCCGTCCAGGAAGGCCTTGGTCTGTTCCTCCACCCCCCGCATGAAGCGCCAGTCAGTCAGCAACCTGCACAGCGAGCACAACTCCGCGTCACCATTGTGTTTCAAAACGAACGAATCAATTTGCTATATTGTTGTTGCTGTAGCTTAATGCAATATCAAGAACACAAAATATCTAATTCTTTACTATACATTTGTTCTGATTGTAATAAAACATATATACTGTGAGTGATCCTTTAGCCAGTTTCAAGCATTTAACTCATTCGGGTTCATTTTTAAGAAATTATCAAATAATATTTTTTAGAACTAATTGTTTAGTTCAGTTTTGTTTTGTTTAGTTTTTCATCAAGTTTAAGCTAAACAAAGATGCTCATTGATTTCTTAAGCTTAATTGCTAAATCTATATAAACACTTTGTTTTTAATTTTATCAATCGGTTTTTGTCATATTTAATAGCAAACTAAAATGATTTTGTGAGTGTGGGGATGCTGTGGTATGCCACAGTGAGAGGAGGAGAAGCTGTTTGTGAGATACCTGATGTACTCCTCCTTGTTCTCTTCTGTGACGAGTTCATTCTCGCCGTTGTCCTTCAACTGGTGTGTGGACACCTTCCCTAAGATCTCCATGTCCTGAGCAAAGTAGAGCTCCACTCCACACTCCTCCAGATTGTTGTCTCTACAGGCGCACACACACACACACACACACACACACACACACACACACACACACACACACAGAGTGTCAATAAAGCAAAAGCTCTCTATTGGCCACATGCACAGCTCCATGTGGTGTGGAGCAGGAGAGCACCCAGTGAGTGGAGGGGACTGAAGGGGAACAGTACTTACTTGACCCACATGATGGAGTTAAAAAACTCTGGGTCTATGGACTCCAGGTCCTTAAGGGTGGGCTTCTTGTTGAGCATGCGTTTGTAGAAGGGCAGAGTGAAGCCTGTGTCGATGAACTTGCCATGGTACAGTGCCTGAGGAGAGACAGGGGGGGAGGGGGTGTGGGGGCAATGGTTAGTGCACATGGTATACACACACACACACACACACACACACACACACAACCATATAGAATTACAATCAACATCTTTGTCCAGCTCATGTTCCACACGTATTTCTAAACGTTAGTTCTCCAACATTCCGACTGAACACCTTCTCCACTCAAGCTCTCTCACTTGCGGGGACCAAAGGCAAACGTCAAAGCAAGCGGCGATAGAGAAAATCACGAAGGCCCGTAAAGGCAACATGCGCTCAGGAAGACGGGGCTCGGTTGGGTTACGCCGCGGCCCCTCGGATAAGAGGCAGACTGCCCGAGCAGCGGGGTCCAAGATCAACACAGACGCCCGCTGCCCAGTGACTCACGGTCTGTCCAGCCCCAGCACTCTGGACTGGAGCGCTGCTGAGACCCACAGGGAGTCAGAGCAGAGACACTCAACACCAGAGAGGCCGAGAGAAATGGAGAACTCGAGAGGGGATCGAAAATGAGGGCTTTGGGGAACCCAGGGAACAAAAAAGGGTGGCTTTAAAGAAAGACAACAGAAGCAAAAGTCAAGACTGTTTTAACAGTGCAAGACACATAAAGAGAAAGGCTATATGGAGAATTTATATTGGGGTGTGTGTGTGTGTGTGTGTGTGTGAGGGAGGGGGAGTGGTGGTGTGGGATTGTGTGAGGAGCGTATTTGTAGACTAAATATAGGACTGGCGTCTGGGCGGGAGCTTGCTGGGTGCGGCAGTGAAGTCATGCCTGAGAGGGAGGGTGGAGGAGAAGAGGGGCACTAGGAGAGGACGGTGCTGCTGCTGGTGGGGGAGGTGGTGGGGGAGGTGGGTCCTTTTGGGTTTTGGGGCCTGGAGCTTCTGGAGGTTGTCGAAGTGCAGGAGCTGGGCTTGGCAGCGGCCAGGGGTGGTTGGAGCTGGGGTGGAGTGGAGTGGAGTGGGGTGGAGCGTGCTTCTAGCATAAGGCCACTATTCACCAGATCAGAAACACACGCCTCTGTGTCCGTGTGTGTGTGTGTGTGTGTGTGTGTGTGTGCTCCCAGCAGCAAAAGAGTAGCAGTGCCTCACACAGGCACGTAGTGTTCGGGAAACTTTCCCCGAGGTTTGTAGAGGTTTCCCCGATACCGGAGTTTTCCACTGCTCAACGTGAGTCTGGCTACCTCCTGTTTGATTGAGGTAAACTCTCACTGAATGGCCTTTTCTAAATGTCCTTTTCATTACAGTTCATTTATTCAAGTTGGGAACCATATTCCAGACTCCAAGCTGAAAGAACTCCAAGAACCTTCTGTTTTCGCTTGACTCATTTATGATGCGCCTTATATCAAAGGATGTTGACCATCATCAGTATAAGGTCATCACGTGTCTCTTAAACGGAAGAGTACCAGGGGGGCTTGATGACTACATGATCGCATTCCATTCAGTCAAAGGTTATGTGTGTGTGTGTGTGTGTGTGTGCTCACCATGGCGATGAATCGCCCAATGAAGCGGAAGTAAGTGAGGTGGTCAGGGTTGATGGAGGAGGCCGGGTTGATCTGCAGACAGTAGTTGTTCTTGCCGGCGTACTCAAACAGACAGTACATGGGATTGAGCACCTCGTGGGAGAGCAGGAAGAACCACTCTCTGTGGAGCAAGGGGAGAAGCACACATCAGAACAGCCCGGGGGAGGGAGGGAGAGGGAGAGAGGGAGGGAGAGAGGGAGAGAGAGAGAGAGAGAGAGAGAGAGAGAGAGAGAGAGAGAGAGAGAGAGAGAGAGAGAGAGGGGGGGGGGATCACTAAGAGGAGGTAAAGAAGGAATGTAGAGAAGAGGAGAGAGATAGAGGGATGTGACCAACACCGGGTGGAGCCAGAGTGTGTATTTGAGGAGAGGAATGGTGCAGATGACAGTGTAAAACCTCACCCTCCAAAACCCAGTTTTAAGACAGACATGGAAGCTTCTGGAATGACAGTGACTTATGACTAAGACATGATTTTTATGCGCCCACACGCGCGCACACACACACACACACACACACACACACAGAGGTGGAGATTACACACGACAGGCATGATTTCAACACATGATGAAATGGCAGTGCAAGAGACATGAAGTGACAGTTGAGCCCTCGCCACCTATGACGTTGAACTCCATAGACACACACCATCACAAACAGTACAGCATAATGGAAAGACACACAGAGAAATACCAACAGGGCTACATGGAAAACAGACACACTGAACACTACCAACAGGGCTACATGGAACACAAACACAGTTAGCCGCTTCGTCGCTACATCCCAGCGTGATTCATCATGCATGTGATGTGGCAGTTTCCCGCACACACCAAAGCAAGGAGGGGAGTGCAAATTTGGACTGAGGCAAGGCTCAAGTGTTGACAGAGGTGACCACTGGTGTGACTATCTGACCGTCTGATCGATGAGGTTTGATGAGAATTTGGTCAGCACACCACATGAGAGTCTCTTGATGAGGTCAGGTCTTGTGGTGCTACCCAAGACAAAGCCTTTGAGGCCACATGAAATTCTCCACGCTGGGTAGTATGACGTGATCACATCTAAGACTAAGGCTAAGGCTTCAGCATAGGCCTACTGTATTTCAACTGACAGGACAAAAAATATCTAATAGTACAAACATAAATATACACACACAAACGCACAAATCACACACACACACAGACAGACAGACACACACACACACACACACAGAACTGAAGCCCCAGCTACCCACCACCACAAACACCACCACCATTGCCCCCATCCCTTCACCTCTGCCCACCCGCCCCCACTTCTGCGTCCCAGGGTGGGGGGGAGAGCGCTGGGGAGGCTGGCTGGCTGGCTGGCAGGCTGGCTGACGCCGGGGGCAGCGCAGACACCTCCAGACATCCCGTCCGTGGTTCTACCCTGTGGTAGAACAGCATGACGTAACCTACCATAGGGTAAAACCACTGGCGCGACGCCGGAGACACAGACACAAGGCAAAAAGAAAAAATCACAGACAAAAAAAAAACAAAAACACTACAACAAAAAAAGGAGGGGGTTACAGGACAGCATGGGCAGGAACGAGGAGATGGAGCACCTAACACCACAGAAAAAATGATGAGGAACCACCCGTCACCAACCACAGACACACACACACACACTACACACAGATACACCAAATGAGCCGCAAGGATACAGAGGCAGTTGTGCTGCAAGCCATGAAGAGCAGAGAGCGACAGAGTGACTAAGAGGATGATGAAAAGCAGACAGAAACACAGCGTCAGAGAGGAGAGGAGAGAAGAGAAGGAGAGAGAGCCAGAGAGTGAGCAGCGGGAGAAGTTGCTGAGGAAAACGACAGGAGAGAGAGAGAGAGAGAGAGAGAGAGAGAGAGAGAGAGAGAGAGAGAGAGAGAGAGAGAGAGAGAGAGAGAGAGAGAGAGAGTCAGACAGCCAGGAAATGACTGCTGGGTGAGGCCCTGGGCGGGCGGGTGGTGTGGTGTGGTGTGATGTGTGGTGTCGACAGTGCCAGCGGCGGGACTTGCCTGGCGATGCCGCCGTAGTCCAGGCCCTCTTCTCCCCTCATGATGATGTAGAGCCTCCGCCGCAGGTCGTACGGCTTCATGTTCATAATCTGTCAGAGCCAGAGAGACACAGACGCTCAATCCCTCCGCCTGGTGGACCACCATCACCTGTGTCCAGCAGAAATGGACACAGATCCCACCAGGTATGTTGAGTCCAATGTGTATTGAAGCCTTACCTGCTGAAAGGAGTCCTCAAAGAGTGTCTGCCTGGACACGGAAATTTTGACATGGCTTGGCAAGGCATTGGACTGCACAGAGAGAGAGGGAGAGAGACAGACAGATAGACAGACAAACGGATGGACAGACAAAAAGAAACAGATGTGGAGAGAGAGCAAAATAAGGAGAACCATACGGGTAGAGTACTTTCTGAACTTGCACAAAAATACGAGCTAAAAAAATAAAAGAACAGAACTGGGTCAGGTCAAAAGAAAAAGTGCTTAGGAGGAGAGAGAGGTGCTTACATGGCACAGGAAGCGGAACTGATGGTATTTCCACCTGAAACTGCGGTCATAGGCCCCTGGAGAGCCCCCTGCCTGGACCTGCACAGAGCGAGAGAGAGAGGGGAGAGAGAGAAGAGAGGGGAGAGAGAGAGAAGAGAGAGAGAGAAGAGAGAGAAGAGAGACAGAGAGAGAGAGAGAGAGAGAAGAGAGAGAAGAGAGACAGAGAGAGAGAGAGAGAGAGAGAGAGAGAGAGAGAGAGAGAGACAGAGAGAGAGAGAGAGAAAGAGAGAGAGGAGGAGGAGGATGAGTGGATTTGAAAAGTAAACATGGGACTTCAGCAGTCAAACCAACGGGTTCCAATAGTCCAGTGGGTGGGGTATTGTTGGTACCCAGATGGAAGTAGAATAGAAGGAGCTTTGGTCGGACTTGCTCGTCTAGACTATCCCTGTCTCCCAGCACCAGTGGCTGAGGACACTCACAGCAAAGGCAGAAAGCACCCAACTAGACCACAGACTTGGTTGGGCTTTTGCTACAAATATAAAGGATGACTGGGTCCAAGTTTAAACTGGAAAGCTCAAGTAGAAACAAGGACCATTGGTCAGGGAGGGTAACTGATTAGTCATGGGGTATCCATTGACCTGGTACCTGGACCCTGTAGGTGAATGGCACCGGAAATAATGGGACCAGAAATAAATGGAATTTGACAGGCCCTGCTCTGGAGCTGCATGGGGAGGCCCAATGAATCTTACTGATGAGGCCAAAGGCAAAAGAAGTCATCAGACAAGGCCCAGTCATGCAGCTCCGCCGTGAGGCCTTGGGCAGGAAAAGGAGTAGGGAGTGGGGAGGGAAAAAAAGAGGCTCGCCTGAGGCCCAGCGTGCCCGTGGAGGTGAGCCTGAGCCTGCAGCTGTGTTAGTACAAGACCCAACTACGCGCGCACACACACACACACACACACACACGCACACGCGCACACACACACACACACACACACACACACACACACACACACACACACACACACACACACACACACACACACACACACTGGATATGTGCCGAGTCAGCAGCGAAGGAAAACTGAGCGCGCAAAAAGACGGAGGGAAGAAAATATGGAAGCCGAGCGGATGAGTGAAAATGAGAGAGAGAGAGAGGGAGGGAAAAGCCACTAATATTCTGGCTTTTGTGTTCTTGCCATTGCTGTGAGCGGAGTCCAAGCACACACTGGTTTTGGTTAGGGATGTTGGACCGCTAAAGCAGCGCTAACTACAAACATGGACTCCATCAGCGGTATCAATTTGAAATCACCCTGGACATTCTAAGTGCCTCATAGAGCCACTACATCCAAATAAAAAGGTTTTTACAATATATTACAAAAGTACAGTTAATTTCAACTTTTGCAAATTATATTTTTACAGAATTTATGTCAAGACACGCACACACACACAATATTTCATGGTAAATTCACTATAATTTGCAAGTTTAATTAGTGTAAGTCCATGCATGCTTCATGTGTATGTGGTGAGGTGAAAATACAGCAGCACCACAGAACAGCTCAGATTCTCCCAGGGAGAAGATGGAGCAAAACTATTCGTTCCCCAGAAAGGAAACAAGAAAATGATGTAAAAAGTAAAATAATAATAAAAAAGAAAAACAAAAGAGAGGACTGAGCTCTAACATGATCACTTCTTCATTGTCGGGATCATTATATCTACGTACAAACTGGTTGACTGATGCTGTTAAATGGACGCTCCCTTAAACTAGCTTTCCCTGTCTTGGGGTACTAAGGTGGTGCAGTAGGGGTGGGGTTGGGGGGTGGGGGTTGGGGGAGTAGTGGGCTGTAGGAACAGCATATTTACCCAGACTCAAAGCCCGGTCGGGGGTCTTTAAAGGTGGTGGTGCGGGAGTTATGGTCCACAAAGTAGCGCACGCCCTCCGCTGTGTACTTCATCTCCCAGCCGGGGGGCAGGGGGGGCTCCTGGATCATCCTGATGAGAGAGGGGAGAGGGGACGTGAGCTCCGGCCACCGAGCGGGCGCAGGGAAGCCGCCAACCCCCTGCCCAGCCCGCCATCCCACAGCCGCTCGCCTCAACCTGACACCTCACGGCCTACGCTACCGCTCGCTAACGTTACCATTTCATTTGGCAAGTCAAAACAAAATCAATCAAAATAAATTCCAAAAAAAAAACACATAAAATCAACAAACATGGCATTAAAGCAAGTGTGGGCGGAGAAGCCATGGAACGCTTTCCTGTGAGGGTCAGAAAATAACAAATGGCTACACTATGCATAAAAGTCATTTTCTTCTAAAAGTTTTCATAGCAATAGTTCAGGGGCCATCTTGACTCTGGCTTCCAGGCGTCATTCTCTCAGGCAGCTGTTACAGCACACCCTGCTTTTTTACTGCTGCTAATGTGCCGAGGAGATGATTGCACTGAAAACGCTTAAGCCTTGCAAACTAATAAAACTGCTGTCGAAACGCCCGGGGTAATGGGAGCGCGAGACGGCTGAGAGCAGTGAGTAAAACAGATGCCCTGAGGAGATCCCAGAGCCCTGCCTCAGTCCCTCAGCCCTGCCCTCCCAGGCTAACATTAGAGGAGCAGCCGGGCGGGGAGCTTGGGCTGGGTGGGGCCCCGGTTGCTGCCCACACCGCCGCTAGCCGCGGGCAATGCTAATCTGCCTGCCGGGAATCCAGCGCCGACGGCTGCCAATGAGAGGAGTGGGCGGAGGGGGAGGGGAGGGGAGGGCAGCCACGGGCATCACTCGTCTCTGGGCAGACTGGCAGACGGTAACGTTACTGGTGGAGGGCCGCTGGCTGGCTGGCTGGCTGGCTGGCTGGCGGGCACTGGGAGTGGAGGTGAAATTGAGGCGGGTGTGGGGGTGGAGGGTGGAGGGTCCTTACCCTTGGGTTCGGGGGTCCTCCCACTGGGTGGTCCGTGTGTTGTGGTTGACGAAGTAGACTCTGCCATTGTCCTGCCGCTTCTCTGTGGGGGCAGAGGAAGAGGTCAGATTAAGGCAACATGGCAAAAAGTACACACACACCTAACTGCAATAACCTTTGATGCATTCCATCTTGTGAAAAACAAAACAGAAAGCAGTCTAGACTTTGAGACAACTGCTGGATGTCTTCAGGGTGTCACTTTTCAATGAGTGACTTGAGTAAATACAATACTGGCTATATACCTCATTCTGAAAAGAGTGTAACTGGCAGCCAGTTTGAGAGAGAGAGATGGAGGGAGAGAGAGAGAGAGAGAGGGGGAGAAAAAAGGAGGGCAGCTGAAATCTCACAGAGCTGATTGAAAACTAACGGGTGTGTGTGACATTTCACTCGCACCCTTTTCCAAAATGCTTTTCCAGTGCCGACCTCAGCACTTCTGCCTCTGGCCCAGAGAGGGAAAAAAGAAAGAAGGGATACAGAAAGACAGGTGGAGAGGTGATGAACAGAAACGAGGGGGAAAAAAAGAGGGATGGCAGGCAGGAGAGGAAAAGGAACGGCAAAAGTAAGTGGTAGGAAAGAGAGATAGAGAGATTGAGAGAGAGAGAGAGAGAGAGACGGTAAACGTGTGTCAAGAACAGGGAGGATAACTTGCTGACTAATCTCCAGTTTGGCCTACAAAGACACAATGGCAACATAAAAAAGATAATAGTGTGGCGACCACATCCATTTCCGTTATGAGGAGTGTGTGTGTGTGTGGGGGGGGGGAGTTTTATGTTTTTGCTTCTGTTGTCATAGTCCCAGAGCCCTTCTGGTTTTCAGGACTGCAGCCGATACCCCACACATCCCTTAACCATGACCCCCTCCAACCCCCACCCCCACCCCCACCCCCACAGCCTCAAACCCCAACTGTGTGTGTGTGTCTCTCTCTCTCTTTTACTCTCTCCCTGCCTTCCTCTCTCTCTCCGTCACTAGCTCCCTCCCTCTCTCTTGACATCTTGTTCTCATTAGCGGGCGTTTGTGGAGAGCACTGGACCAGTAGCGCTCACATCGCAGCTCTCGCCCCTCTGTTCCTCTACCCTCCCCTCCCTCCCTCCCTCCTCTCTCTTTCCCTCCATCTCTTTAACCCTTCTCTCCTACCAAGCACTTCATTGTTCTCCCCCCCTTCTCTCTCTCTCTCTCCTGCCTCCAGCTCTTCCGTCTATTTCATTCTATCCATCTTCTGAGCAGCGGGCGCAACCACAGCAGAGGCCACTTGGCTGCAGGTTTTTCAAGAGAAAAAAAAGAAAGAAACATAAAAAAAAGAGAGAGAGAGAGAGAGAGAGAGAGAGAGAGAGAGAGAGAGAGAGAGAGAGAGAAGCCCATCTCAAATGAATCTCTATTACATAATGGAGGTTTGCGAGCCGGGAGACAAACCGCGTCTTATTGAAAGCCAAACACGGCTGGAGCATGGGGCCGTGTGTGAGAGTAGAGAAGAAGAGGAGAGGAGAGGAGAAGTGGAGAGGAGAGGAGAGGAGGAGAGGACAGGAAAGGAGAGGAGAGGAGAGGGATGGAAGGCATATGGCGGGCCCCACAGCACTCCAGACCACAGGGACAGCGAGCGGCCCCCGTGCTACTCTAAACCTCCTGTTGGCAGGAAGCAGTCACAAGCTATACAATGGCAGTGGTCAGATGCAACAAAGAAGGAAAAAAAAGGGGGGGGGTAAAAATACAATTCAGATGAGACTCATCAACTTTATGTTCCTGTGCTGGCTCCAGCTGAGGGAGAGTACCTACAAGAATTTAGAGTGAAACAAAAGAACCTTAGTGGCTTCAATTACAGCACGAGGCCATGAGTTATAGACTAAATAAAGAAGATCCTCTGTCCATCCCAAACAGACAGAAAGACAGACAGAGAGAAAAAGAGAAAGAGAGAGAGAGAGAGAGAGAGAAGGACCTAAGTCCTGCCCCCTAACCCTTTTGGACATTTCAGTGACTCACAGTGGTCCCAGATGAGGTGACCGTGACGAGAGACAGCAAAACCCCAACTGCCACTACACCCACAAAACCAGCCTGTGTCCTCTTCAGTGTGTGTGTGTGTGTGTGTGTGTGTGTGTGGACATTGGAACGAGAGGGCACACACTTACCCCAGCCTGGAGGTAGAGGGCCCAGCGGGTCATTTTCAACAGGCGCTCCTGATGGCTGAGGAGAGAGAAGAGAGAGACAGAGAGAGGGAGAGAGAGAGGGATGGAGAGAGGGATAGAGAGGAGTGAGAATCCAGATCCCATTCAGTGGCGTCAAGCACTTTTCCTCTCTGCCTCCTAGTCCTCAATGCCCCTCTTCTTTTTCTTCTTCTTCTTCTTCTTGTTCGGCTCATTCTTTCGGTCAGTCTTTAGGGCCACTGCCTGTCCCCTCTGGCAGTCCGACGTGAAATGCATCACACTTCGACCACACAGCTCCTTCACACTCCACACCACAGCGAGGGGTGAAAAAAAGAAAAAAAAAGAAAAATATGGCAAAGGGAAAAAAAAAAAAAAAGAAAAACAGCAGAAAAAGAAGGAAAAAAAAAAGAGCGAATGAAAAACAGACAAAACCACAGAAAGAGAGATAAAGGGCCCAGGCAAGCGTGGCACACTGACAAGGAGCAGCAGGGTTGTCCGTCTGCTTCTGCTGCTCTTTCTATCTTTTCTTTTTCTTTCTCAGTTTGCCTGGTGCTAGTAGTGGTTTGCAGGAGGCTGCCCTGGTGCTGGGTTAGGCGGCCGGTAGAGCGGGTCGGGTCACTTCGTGGGAAGGGCAGGACGAGAGCTCTCTCCTGGAGCAGCGGGAACATGCGACTGACGGACTGAGCTGCGCCGCCACTTGTATGCCTTTCCAAAAACTACAGGCTCAGAGCAGGGGGAGGAGGAGGAGGAGGAGAAAAGACAAACCATGAAGGAAAGGGAAAGAAGGGGGAGAAGAGGAGGGAAAAACAACGTGCACACACACACACACACACACACACACACACGCACACCACGCTGTTCCAATGAGCTCACTGGCTACTCTCATGCTCCACCTCTTTCTTCCCCACCCAGCCACTCGTTCTGAGGGGGGTGCCTCTCTCTCTCCCTCTCTCTCTCTCTCTCTTTTCTAGAGCTGCTGTGAAAGTGAGCAGGGAGGCGTGATGTCTGCACAAACTGAGAGCACATTCATCGCTCCCATCCAGCGCTGCGCCCCACCACCACACACACACACACACACACACACACACACCCCCTCCCCTCCTCACAAAAGCACCTTTATTCAGCCAGCCCCTGGACCCGCCGCCGTTTACTCAGCCTGTGTCTACACACAGCCCAAGTGTGTGTGTGTGTGTGTGTGTGTGTGTCTGTATGTGTGTATGTGTGTCTGTGTTTGTGTGTGTGTATGTATGTGTGTGTGTGTTTGTGTTTGTGCGAGTGTGTGCAGTCAACAGTGTAGGTCCCCCTCAGTCACATAAGTAAACACACATATATTTGCTTCAGCATGGAAATTTTGTATGTTTATAGGTGGCACACAGTCGCTTGGCAAACCTGTTGTGTGTGCTTTATGTGTGTGCTTCATGTGTGTGCTTTATGTGTGTGCTTTATGTGTGTGCTTTATGTGTGTGCTTTATGTGTGTGTGTGGGGGGGGGGGGGGGTCTCTATGTTACTGGTAAATGAAGAATCATATTTCAGTTGATTTCAGTGTGTGTGTGTGTACAGTGTGTGCAGAGAGTGCGCAAGAGTTTGTGTTTTTGTGTTGCGTGTGCATGCGTGAGAGGGGTGTTTTGTACAACAGTTTGCGAAGCTTTGGGAAAATTCCATGGCTGTCCACACACACACAAACACAGTCCTGTCCCTAAGAATACCTGCCTCTGTTCTGGCACACATTCAGTGCTATCACCTCCAGTCGTTTAGTTACACCCTTTAAATGTGGCAAAGTGTTCACGGGAGCCGCCAGGGTGAAAAATAGCCCCAGCGCACTGACCACAGGGCGACCGAACCTCATAACCCCCCAGTGAATGGGGTCTTTTCTCAGGCTTTGTGGCCCTCCTCTCCTCTCCTCTCCTCTCTCTCGTCCCTCGTTCCCCACTCCTCCATGCTTGCCCTCCATTTTAGCACGAAGGCGTCACAAACGCATGGCGAGGTCTTGCTCGCACGCGCCAACCATTCCACTGCCTGTTGAAAAATAAAAGTGGCGCGCTTGCTCATGTTGCAAAACTAGTCCACCCTAAAAGCACTCTGGAAGCTTGCGCTGGGAATCTATACGTCTGTGTGTGAGCGCAGTTTGTCTTGTCACGGAATCAAACGACTTTGCTGTCTGAGTGGCAAATGCCAGAGAAGAGGGCAGTGGGTTTATGGGCAGGAAAACTGAGTGTGTGTGTGTGTGTGTGTGTGTGTAGTGCTGGGAAATGGCTAGAGTGGATATATGTGTGATTGTGTAAGTGCATTTGTGTGCATGTGTGTCTGTCTGTTTTGTGTGCGTCACTCACTCACAGGCCTGTCTATGGTAACCACCCTCTGGAGTTTTCTATGACTAAAAAGGTAAAAAAATAAATAAAATAAAGAGTAAAAAAAAAAAAAAAAAAAAAAGAGAACAGGATGACATCATCTCCTCTGCCTCTCTCTCTCTGCCCTCACCCTTCAGTGTTCCTCCTGCCAGAAGGGAATGGGAAGAGGGGGGGGGGGGGGGGGAGAGAGAGCGAGTGAGAGAGAGACTGAGAGAACTGGACAGAGAGAGAAAGAGAGAGGCCTAAGAGAGAAAGAAAGAGAGACCTAAGCGAGAAAGAGAGAAACCGGAGAGAAAAAGAGCTGGACAGAGAGAATAAGGGAGCGTGAGAGTGGGAGAAGGACGACAGCACAAGTTAAGGGGGGCAAGGAGAGGGGAACGTGGGGGGGAGGTGAGCATGGGGCCAAGATGAGGCTGACCTGGACGAACACTCTGTCCTGTGTCAGGGTGAAGACATGTCTGACCGTCTCCCAGACCTCATCGACTCTCAAACATTCACTCAGACACTCCTCCAGTAACAAGTGACATGGACACCATGGACCACGGCAGTGGTCAGCAATTGAAGTGGACATTTTAAGTGACCGCTGAAAAGTGAAAAAAGGATAGTGGGGGAAAAGGCCGAGTGCAACTTGACCAAGTTGGACATACATGGCACAGAGGTGGGGGTGGCCGCTCACACAGGTAATACAATGGCCCCGCTCTTTTTCAGAGGTTTTTATGAGAGAATGCTGTAGTGTGCTCTATGAATGCAATCGCTTCATGTATGATCTGGCATTGGGCTGAGAGAGTGGAGGAGGGGAGGAAAGAGGTTGAGAGGGAAAGGAGGGAGAGAGGGAGGGGGGGAGGGGAGGAGGAGGAGGGGAGGGTTGGGTTGGCGGGGCTTTTCTGGAAGGAGAGGCGGAAACAGCAGTTAATGACTGAGACTGCTCTCTCAGGAGTTCCTAACGAGCAGGCAATTATGGCCCAAATGCTCACGCGCACACAGACTCCCCCACCACACACACACACACACACACGTACACATGCGCACACACACACACACACACACTCTATGTAGATGTGTGTGCCGCTTGCTGATGTGTGCCCATGCATCTGAGAAGGAGCACGTATGTTCTTGGAAGATTTTATTGCACTGTAAGCCATGCCACTGCAGCATTAGTGATTGTGTATGTGTGTCTGAGAGAGAGAGAGTGTGTGTGTGAGAGTGTGTGAGTGTGTGTGTGAGAGAGTGTGGGTGTGTGTGGGTGTTTGTGCGTGCGTAGTGCACCACAGAGTAATGTATGAATCAGGTGTCACATTTTTGGAGTCCTGGCATGACACTGAGTCATGTCAGAGATGGGGCCCTGCTTTCTCGCTTTCTCTCCTCCTCTCTCTCCCCCCCTCTCTCTCTCCCTCTCTCTCTCTCTCCTTTCTTGCACTGTGTGGGGGGGCTTAGTTATGTGCCAATTGAGCACTCTATTCCCTGCCATATCATTACGCAGGCTATAGACAAATGCAGCACCGTCATGCCAACGCAGGCGGCCCTCCCTCGGTCTGTCCGTCCTTCCAAATCGTCCGAAGCTTAGCAGGACGGCCCTGGGACTACTGAAGGGAAGTGGACTCTAAAGGGTCCCAGACACAAAGCTCAGCAAGCCCCCAACCCAGCACAAACACACACACACACACACCCTTATCTGCACTCTCAGAGACTGATGTAAGGTCCCTGGAGAGGAAGAGGGGGCCACTGGGTTGCCATGTGTTTGTGTCTGTCCGTGTGTGTGTGTGTGTCTGTCCGTGTGTGTGTTTTTGTCTGTCCGTGTGCGTGTGTGTGTGTGAGTGTGTCCGTGTGTGTGTCCGTGTGTGTATTTCTTCCCCTTACTCTCTTTCACACAGTGCTCTCCTAAAAATAGGCAAACTATCAGCCCGCCTGCTTGACCGAACCCAAACAGGCCCTATCAGTGGGGAGAGAGAGGGAGAGGGAGAGAGGGCCGTCTGTGTTCTCAACGGAGCTCAGCTGAGAAGAGGCGGCTGTTATTCTGACTGAGGTGGGCACAGTTTGTCAGGGTGGGTGCTCAGAGAGAGAGAAAAAAAGAGAGAGAGAGAGAGATAGGGACAGAGAAAGAGGGGGAGAGAGAGAGAGAGAGAGAGAGAGAGAGAGAGAGAGAGAGAGAGAGAGAGAGAGAGAGAGAGAGAGGAAGTTTAAATAAGGACTAAAGAAGAGTTGCTCCCTTTTCGTAATTGCAGTGCAACTAGATGCCCCATTTTGGCAGCAGGGGAAAAAAAATTGTTTATTATTCTTATCCTGTGCTGCTTCGGTTCACTAGCGTCGCTCTGGTGCCCTGCATTACCCAGCATGCCAAGCGGGCGTGTTTAGGGGGATGGTGGGGGGGCAGGGGGAAAGAGGAGAGGGAGGTGGATGGTGGGGAGGGTGAGCTTGGTGGTGGAGAGGGCAGTGGAAAAGTACTCCCCTAAGCCTTCACGCTCCTCAGAGGGGGCCGGGGGCCACGACACCAGCACTCAACACAGGGCAGCAGAGGTCAACGCAGATAAGGCACACACACATGACACACACACACACACGTAAGAAAAAATACACACAGGTGGCAGGCAGGCGCTTAACAAGCCTGGCAGGACAGAGCACACAGGATCAGATTGTTCAGTCTCTCAGTCTCTCCTCTCTCTCTCAGTCACACACACACACATACCTGTACACACACACGTTGGTAGACCAAATATGACAACATAAGAGATGCCTTATGTGTGCGTAACACTGAAAACCTAAAGTCAGACTCAGCACTCTGTGGCCCCCCAGAAAGACAGACAGACAGAGTGGGTTACCTGATAGAGGAACCTCTGGCTGAACTGGTGCATGGCCCCTGCAGCTGGCTGCGCTGCGACTGCCACTGCTCGTAGTTGCGCACCGACTCGGCTGTGGGCCGCTGCCAGGTGGTGGTGCGGGTGTTGTGGTCCACGTAGTAGTAGCGCCCGCGCTGGTCCACCCGCTTCTCCCAGCTGGACACACACAAACAAACAAACAAACAAATTGGGCAGATGTTAGGATCTGAGAGCAAGCAAAGCTTGGTGACTACAGATATTTCAGTGCTCGGTAATGTCAAGCCCACAACATCATCTCCTATTACTCCTGACATCCCATATGAATTCAGATGAAGGCATTCAAAACCTACCATCTTCCGTGGATTTCCACACACACATACTGCACGCACACACACACACACACACACACACACACACAACACACACACCTCTGGGGCAGCCTCTGATACTCAATCCCATCAGAATGATAAGAACATGGGATGGTAATATTTCACATCACAAGCATAATGTGCATGTAGGACTACCTGAGGAGAAGTGGGAGCCTGTTTCACCCCTAAACCACTGGGCCGCCCCATTCCCTTCTTCAGCAAACCCAAGTATGCCTGCGGCTATTCTCATACCTCTGACTCAACCAGTGCAGAATTTGAATGTGAAAACACCAGACTTCCGTGGACACACACACACACGTCTCTGGGGCAGCCTCTGACACTCTTAGTGGAGTGACTTTTACAGTCAAGTATGCTGCTCTGTTCTGAATGGCCAGGCAGAGTTCTGTAGATAGCCGATACCCTCCACACATCCGCCGTCCCCGAAGACAAAGACAGCTCAGCCCTCTGTCTGGACAGCCCAGGCAGAGTGGGGGAGGAAAGAGGGAGAGAGAGCCCTGAAGAAAGGAAGGAAGAAAGACAGGAAGAACAAGAGAGAAAGAGATATTCACAGACACAGAGGAGTAAAAAGAGAGAGAGAGAGAGAGAGAGAGAGAGAGCTACGGAAACAGAACGTTGTTTACAGGCCCATTAATGCAGAGGCACACGTTGCGTGTACACCAACCCCCCCCCCCCCCCCCCCCCTCCCCAAACACGCGCGCACATACACACAGACACAGACACACACACTCCTAGAACTGAGTGCCCAGCGGAGCCAAAGCAGCAGGTTTTAAGTGGGAACAGATAGCGGGCGGGACCCCCGTGAGGTGCTCTGTACGAACGAACCAACCCCCCCCCCCCCGCCACTTCGCTAACCCACGCAGGCTCCCTCTCCACACTCGCGCTCACGCTGCGCTGCGCTGCGCTGCGCTGTGCGCTAAGAAAAGGACTTTTGTTCTCCGCTCCCCCGGCGTTTCCCTGGCGAGTGGAAAAAGTGAAGGTGGCAGGGGCGGCGGCAGCAGCGGAGAGGGGCGGGTGGGGTGGGGTGGGCAGTGGCGTGACCTTTCCTTCTCTCGCTGACAACCTCTCCTTACATGACAGGAGGGGGGAGGGGAGCCCGAGAAACAAGTGAGGAACCTGCTTCCACGAAGACTCAATAAGCACTCACCTAACACACAGCACAAGGGCTGCTGGACTGTGTTTTTGTAATGAGAGATGGGGAGGGGGGGTGAAATCTTTACTGCTCATTAATGGCCTGTCTAACAAATTACACCTGAGTAAAGCCATAAATACTCAACTCTACCAGAGACATACATTTACACACACACACACAAAATGTATCCTTACAAGGGGAAAGAGAGGTCTTAGCATTTGAGGTTTAGTTGGAATTACATCTTTAAAACGGAGCTGTCAATCAATAATATTGGGTAGAGTAAAACCCAGGAGTCAGGTTAAAAAACTGAACTGGCGCCAGTGCACCACATAAAATGTCTCAAAAACCAGCATTTCAGACAAATAACCCCGTGATCAAGCAAAGAGCTTCTGAATGAACAGATGTTACCAGATGTGTCTTAGCAGATGTGTGATGTCTGTGACAGCCTTAATTCATATACTTTTATAACACTGCGTTCTGACACTAACAAGCTAGCCAGTCTCTCAAAAGATCTCACTCTCTCTCTCTGAAGAGAGGGGGAACAAAGACACATCCCAGGAAGAGATGTGGGAAGAGAAGAGAGGGAGAACGAGAGAGGAACATACCCTGGTGGGAGGGGTCTTTCCCAGGTGGTAGTCTTTGTGTTGTGGTCCACGTAGTACACCCTGCCGTGGGGCAAAACACGCTGCTCCCAGCTGTAAAGAGAGGATTGGGGTGGGGGGGGGGGGGGGGGGGGGGGGGGCAGAGATGGAGAGCGTCAATGGAAAGACGAGGTCTCTGGCCAACGGCCCAAAGACAAATCATCTAAAGGCATTTCAGACAGTGACAAGTCAGTGACACATGGAAAAACCACTCACACACACTCTTTGAGAAACAAACTTAACCACAGTAAATAAACACTATGTTGCCTCTCACACAAGCACACAGACATAGACACATACACACATGCTCTCAGGCACACACCCTGTTGGCAGCGACTCCATCACGGGCTCCATGGCAGGAGTGGGCTGGTCCGGGTTTGAGGGGGCGGTCTCTCCAGGGGCCGGGGGTGCGGCTCCGCTGTCTGGCCCAGCGGGGGTGCTGTTGCTGGGGGCGGCGGACCTGAGTGTGGGGGATGGCGGAGGGGGGGTGTGGCGGGCCAGACTGCTGCGGCCATTCTCCAGGCCGTTAGGGGCCAGCTCACCTTTACCTGGCCCAGGCAGGGGAAAAGGATAGGAGAGACTCACACAGAGACTGGGATGTGCTGGTGTGTGTGTGTGTGTGTGTGTGTGTGTGCGTGTGCGCGTGCGCGTGCGCGTGCGTGTGCGTGTGCGTGTGTGTGAGTGTGTGCGCGTGTGTGTGCGCGTGTGTGTGTTACCTGCGCTGCCAGGGCTGCTGTGGGAGCTCTTGGAGGCGCGGTGGCGTCCGGCGGCCCCAGGGCTCTGCTCTCCGTTCACATCCCCATTAGTGAGGGGCCCTCGGGGGCCACCTGGAGAGGTCCCCCTCGAACCACCCGGAGAGCGCCTGTGGGTCCTGTACGCAGGAAAAGGAGGAAACCCATCAGGGTGAAAACAAACACTTACACTACCAAGGTCCAAATCTAACAAGCCTCCTAAAAGATGCTTGAGCACTTCTCAGGGACATTGGACATTTAGACGCAGTGGGCAGATCTCCTTACTGACTGGTTGCACGCATGACCAGCAGACCGGTTGCCAATTAAAATTTCCCAATTCCCCTCTAAATGTTGTGATTTTACAGGACAGAGACCTCCATTCCCGCCCTCTATGATACAGTGACTGCCACCAGTTCAGTGGGACTGATGATTAAGAGCGTTGTGAAGCACTGGGGAAGTGCACGAGGGGTGATAATTGAAGAGGTATGCAGGGGCACTATTCTTGGAGACATACTTTATGTAAGGAAATACTGTTTTGCTTTCTGCTCAGCATTCAGAGACCTTTTCCCACAGCTGTGCAAAGAATCTGTGATCGATGATTATGGGCTCAGTTTGCGTCAAATCCAGGAACAAGGGTCCAGCAAAAACGAGGCAAACTTGGGAGCAAAAGCCCCAGACAGCCGCGTCGCTGAGGAATCTGCGGGTTGGCTGAGAGAGCCATCCTTCACTAAGTAAATTGAAAGAATCAAAATTACAAGCTAAGGTTCGGGGCTGTGAGTTTCTCCACAACCTGGCCCCATGTTCGGATCCGCTGGCAGCTTCGGCAGCGCCTCTACCCACAAACAGGCAGAGCGTGCCAGCACAGCGCTCACTGCATCACAGCAGCGTCACGGCAACACGGTCCAGGAACAGCTGACCTCGCTGCCTCCTCAGGTGATGTTCGACAGACAGGATGCTCTCTGATCTGTGTCCACTGTTAAACAGCTTTGACGTGACGAGTCGAGGACGAGAGCAGGGGCAGCTCCAAAGCGGCGGTTTGAGTTTTACACACCTTAAAAATACTCAGTGGGTATAAAGCAGAAGGTCTTGTTTTGTCTTTGCACTTCCGTCATTTGTGAGTGACAGCCGGGCCTTTGATATTTTAGATTTAGGGAAGGAGGAGACCTCTTGATGACCCATTGTAAATGATGTGCAGTGTTTAGGCGGGCCAACAGGAGAAGTGTCTTATGGCAGAGAACTTATCTACTTTTATCTAGTACAGATCGAAAATCCATATTTAGATGAGGATATTTTTACCATTTTTTAGAGGTTTGTTTAGTTTGATCAAGCGCATCTAATTTGATAAAGACTAGCCGCTACAGCGCTTGTGTGTTCAAAGAGCACTCTGTTTCTCCGAGGTATGAAGGAACCGCTCAGTCTGCGACTCAGAGGAACTGAACACTGACTCACAGACGCGCACACACAAAGAGGTGTCAGTGTGACCTTCTGTTTCTTTCAAAACACGCCGCTCATATTTTCCTAGTGGCTAAATTTAGTGCTTCTTTCCGACGTATACTTTTATACAATGCAAACATGTTGGTTCCTACCCCCCTGGATACTGGAATGCTAAGCGCACACTTGGACTGGACTCAATGGAAACATTATAAGGGGGGGTGGGGGGGGGGGGGTTCTCAGTTACATGGTTTTCTAACTGGTTACCTGTTCTCTGCAGAAAAGAACCAAAACGGGTGGGGGACAAAGAGGGAACACAGTTCCAGGGTGCTGGACGGACGTGTTTCATGATCACGTGTGATTAGTGCGTGGGCCTCCTTGCTTCCGCGGGCCCCGTGGGGGGTCTGTACGGCCGGCCGTCATGGGAGACTGGCGGGACGGCCAAACGAGTGGCATTTTTTCGTCGCTTCACGCCATCCTCGCTCTATCGCCCCTCCCCCAACCCCCTCCCTCTCTCAACAGATGGATAGTGCAGCTGAGAGAACCTCTCAACCTGATGGCATGTCCTCTGTGTTGGGTGCATTAGAGTAAATACACAGACTCTTCCTGTGGGTGTCTGGGCAGGGGGCTCTGGCCCTCCCACCACGGGTTGGCCATGTTGTGGTGGAGCTCCAGCAGACGCTCCTGGCTTGCGTCAGGACGGAGAGCTGCTCTTTAAAGAGGCTCCAAGCACACTTCTGGCCCTCGTCACCAGGGACCTTACTATGTCTGCTCGAGAGCACGTCTCAATTTGAGGTTTGTAGACTGGTCAAGAATAGTGCTCTCGTTTGGTTCTGGGGAAAAGCGGATATGTATTGTGGGTCCCAAATAGTATAAGTAAGTATAAGTAAGTACCGTAAAACTTCAAATAATAGCCGAGTCCCAAACTGACGCCTGTCTCTTTTAAACGCCTGGCGTGGCTACAGGTTTGGGTTAAAGGCCGGGCTCCAATAGAGGCCTGGTCTGTTTTTTAGCTTCGGGTTGTATTTAATCGTCTAAAAAAAAAAAAAAAAAAATTAAAAAAAATTCACACCAAAGATTTGCAATGACACGAAACCGTTGCAGAAAGGAGTTGCAGCGGTATGAATTAGATGTTGCACGTCGTTGCAAGCCATCGCAAAGCATTCACCATGTCTGGTCACAGTTGCTGGTTAATAGAATGTTGCAGCTCATCTCGTCGCGAATCTTTGGTGTGATTTGGGCTTAAGCATGGGGCAGTCTGTGCACGTTATGATTAGATGGCATTAAAAGACTGCGTTGGGGAAAAGCTAGAGTTCCAAATTGTATAACTTTTTTCAATATGAACTATGCCCTTATGTCCGACTTCGTCATCGTTCAATTCATCCCTTGTGTTTAAAATTTGCGGATAAGCCGATGGTAGCCTAAGCTTGTTTTTATGCTGGCAAAACAAAAGGGTTCGTGAACATTATTCTTTATTCTAAATGCGTACTGCCATGGCAATAATGAGAAAGAAGTCAGAAAAGGAATTTACCTTAGGTTAATGATGTAAAGTCAAGTACACTTCTTAGGGTCTGGTGTGTGCAAGCGCAGTTTTTATTGATGAGTCGGAGTGGCAAGTGCTGCGTGGAATGTGGCTGCCCAGGGCATTATAAAACTTCTCACTCTTAGGCCTCTCAGGCCTCATACACGGCGCTGAAATTGCATATTTATCTGTCTAAATTCGAATCATATGCTGGGGGAGAAATCGTCGGACATCCATGATTTTGTTATTTAGCACCCCTGGTCAAAAATATGTTTCCGTGCGCCTGGAAGTAGGCTATAATTTGAAATGTAGACGGTTGTCAAATATGCCAAATAAAATACAGGAGAAACTATATGGTTCATGCTCTCTCTCATGCTGTTTCATTCATGCCGAAAGGAAGGGAGAATGAAACATTACGCACGTTCCACTTTTGCATAAATAATTCCTTAACGGTTTTGGTCAGGGCTGATAATGCAACTGTATTTGACAAAGGACCGATATAGGCTATTTGCTAGTGACAAAATATGAGCTTTCAGTGTGATACAATCTCTTTGTAAATTAATGATTAAAACGCGTTTCATCTGTTCTGGCTATCCCCGCTATTTAGATCTTAATGTATCTCACTTCGATAGATAGACAGATAGATAGACACTTTATTGATCCCCAGGGGAAATTCAAGAAAATGAACAGATGAACACTAAATGAATGATGATCCGTAATTGTCATCAGATAGCCTAGTCATATAGGTAGACATTCAGTGTGTTTGAAATAATTAATTTGATAATATTTTCCATCTTTGCAAAGCAAAAGTTTTGTGTAAAGGGAATTAAAGGCCTGTCTCATATAGACGCCTGTCTCTAATACTAGCCGGTGCAGTTTGGCGATTTGGGAAAATAAAAGACCAGGCTATTATTTGGAGTTTTACGGTATATACACTCTTTTGATCCCATGAGGGAAATTTAGTCTCTGCATTTATCCCAATCTGTGAATTAGTGAAACACACTCAGCACACAGTGAACACACAGTGAGGTGAAGCACACACTAATCCCGGCGCAGTGAGCTGCCTGCAACAACAGTGGCGCTCAGGGAGCAGTGAGGGTTTAGGTGCCTTTCTCAAGGGCACTTCAGCCGTGCCTACTGGTCGGGGTTCGAACCGGCAACCCTCCGGTTACAAGATCGAAGCGCTAACCAGGAGGCCACGGCTGCCCCAACCTGTCAGGTTGCACTGACCACTTTTACAAAGTTTGTTGAGTCACTCTTTATAGTGCTTCTTGCTTGCAAATGTTTCTGATTTTCTATCCAGGTAAATAGGCTTCGAGCAGACACTGTGCTGAGTGGGTCATTTGCAAAGATCATGTGATAGATAATGGCAATAAAATAGGTATATGTGTCCCCAATGCATATTGCATCACTTTCAGATATTTACACAGTAAATAACAGACTGTGCTTTCATGTTTCATGCATTATCTGTATAACTGAGGTGCACATTCTGAATCACAAGTTTAAGTTAATATTTCAGGCTCAGATCAGGCTGAAGCTATAGCGCACATGATCGTGCTATGGGTTGGGATGGAACACTTTACACTTAACCTTATTCCCAAGGAAAGACAGAAAGTCATTACCATGCAGTCTCTGCTCTCTGTGCTATCAGTTGATTGGAATAAGAAGAGGACAAATGCAGTGTGTGTGTGTGTGTGTGTGTGTGTGTGTGTATGCGCACTGACCTGCCACGCGGGCTGGCTGTGCTGGGCGTCTCCTCACTCTGTGTCCTGCGTAGGTTCGGTCGGTCTGACGGCAACATCTCTGCAATTAGAACAAACGGAGCAAAAACGAGGCAATCAGAACAGAACATGACACGACAGTAATGACAAGACCAGCACTCACAACATCCAGTCAGTGAAACATTACTACCAACAACATCAATTCATTACCATCACCACCATCATCACTCAACATCTAAGACACCAGGGAGTTTGGGGCAAAGCCTATAAAATAAAGACATTCATCATTGAGACTGTCATCATTGGAGACTGAGAGAAAGGGGGAGGGGTAGAGAGGCAGAGAGAGAGAGGGGGGGGGGGGTCCTCTACGTCATTGCCGTGGGCTCACTGGAGCCATTGTGGTTGGCAAGTTTTGCCCCCATCCCTTCCCCCCTCCAGCTAAACCACCGTATCCCACCCATGACTCAAACACAACAGCTTTCTCAAAACACGGCTTTCATAAAACGCCACAGAGACACCAACACAGGGACCTCAGAGGGGGGGGGGGGAGAGAGAGGGAGAGGGAGGGAGAGGGAGAGAGGGAGGGAGAGAGAAAGAGAGGGAGAGAGAGAGGGAGGGAGAGAGAGGGAGAGAGAGAGAGAGAGGGAGGGAGAGAGAGAGGGAGAGAGAGAGGGAGAGAGAGAGAGAGAGAGGGAGGGAGAGAGAGAGGGAGAGGGAGGGAGGGGGAGGGAGGGGGAGGGAGGGGGAGAGAGAGAGGGAGAGAGAGGGAGAGGGAGGGAGAGATGGCGGCTGTATTGAGCCCCAGGAAGATGATTGACACGGCAGTGGAGACTTGATGTAGCGCTGCGACACGCCGGCTCCCTTTCCGCCACGTTACTCTGGCGGGCGTGCGGGCGGTCCTGTGTAAACAGGCCTCCCCGTTTCATGGATGGCGAGCTGAGCTGACTGACACAAGGCCTGGCTTTGCTTCACCTTCGCTTTTTTCACCCCACACTGGACAGCAAGTATGAAAGTGCCTCTTGTGCTGCCGACGGCCCCGTCCACTGACTTAACGAGACACTGGTGTTCCTCCAGCATCCACTCAGCTTCCAACTCAGAGATGCAACTGGACCCCCTGACCCCTGACCTCCGCCTCGTCCAGTCCCCCCCGCCCCCATAACACAGTCTGCTTGCAGCCAAATGACACAAATCTCTGCAGGGTGAGCTCTTTTAACGTGGCTATGGGTCCAGCAGCTTGGGCCACAGACAGTCTGGCCTCATGGTTTTAGAGCTGAAGGAGAACAAGAGGACACTCAATCTGCAGCTTCACTGATAAGGGGGAAGTGTTTTGAAGGGAACCAAAGCACCGAGAGCCAAAGAAAGAAAGAAAGAAAGAAAGAAAGAAAGAAAGAAAGAAAGAAAGAAAGAAAGAAAGAAAGAAAGAAAGAAAGAAAGAAAGAGACAGGAGCCAGCAGATGTCACTGCTGTGTCTGTGAAGGCACTACAGCCTTGGTTCTGTTTTCTACTCTCCACGCTGTTGTTTAGCTACCCTCTGTCCACCCGCCCTGCCACAGAGGCTGTTTGGGACGTGTGAATGTGGCACCAGTGGGCGAGGGCTTTGTGCCGGACAGGCATGTTTGCATTTCACATGTTCTCATATGTTACCGCTGGACGTGGAGGTTAGTGAGGTTACAGCCCCCGTCCCTCCACACCACCTCTCCCAAGGCGAGGGAGGGAGGGCAGAGAGAGAGAGAGGGAGAAAGAGAAAGAGAGGGAGTGATAGAGAGAGAGAGAGAGAGAGAGAAAGAAAGAGAGACAGAGGGGGAGGGGGCATCTTCCTCATGTGCACTGCACAGATGTGCTCCTACTGACACCAGCCCAGCTAAATTGCAGCCATACAAGTGCTGTTTGCCTTCGCCTGCTTGTTGAGAATGTAGCTCCACACACAGCTTTAGTGACTCATACGTATTCATGTGCTGGCAGGAGGCACGGATCTTTGAGTATTCATGTGTGTGTGCTGTGTGTGTGTGAGAGTGTCAGTGTTTGTGTGAGTGTAAAGGTGAGTTGTGACTGCTGTGGTTCTGTGTTTTCTCGGGGGCCCCCACAGCACAAAGAGGCTGTTTATGGGGCGCTGTGTGTGTGTGTGTGTGCATGTACGTACGACTGCGTCTGTGTGTGTTTCAGCATGTCAGAAAGACTGCCAGGGGAAATGAGCAAAAACACTAAACCAACAGAGCAAGCCTTCAGCTGGGAACACAGAAGAGCCTTAACACACAGACCCACAGCACACACTCGACTCTTTTATACATGTGCGCACACACACACACACACACACACACACACACACTTTTGCCAGAGAGCACACACACACTTTGCCAGAGCATACACACACACACACACACACACACACACACACACACACACACACACACACACACACACACACACACACACACACACACCCCCCAGGAGCACACACACACCCCAGGAGCACACGTTCCCCTAGTTCACGCCTCTAGGGACAGCGTACACACTCGAAAGCTTTATTCACACACAGACCTACATACTGTATGTACGTCCAGCATCTCCCATTGGCAGCCTAAATGCACCTTCTCTTCTCTCTTTCTCCCGCTCTCTGTCCTTCATCCCCCTCTCCACAGTGTCCCCACAGTAGGGCAGGAAACACCCCCCACCCCCCTCTCCGCTCCCTCCCTCAGACACACATCTGATCACAGGAGCCGATTGTCCCGCCAAGCGCTGAGAAAAACGACACCCAATTACACAATTCTCAGAAACAAATTACACATAAGCACTCCCAATCATGTTTGTGTGCATGCCTGTGTGTGTGTGTGTGTGTGTGTGTGTGTGTGTGTGTCTTCACATGACAGCAGGCAGGAAGAAAAAGCAAACACGTCTGAACGAGATAGGAAGCCATGAAGAAGCCTATTCATCGCCAATTACACAATATTGCCGTTCATATGCTCGTGTAACGTGCACGTGGAGACACACACACACACACACACACACACACACACACACACACACACACACACACACACACACACACACACACACACACACATCCCTCAGTCATTGAGACTGTTGCAATGGTTTTGAACAGAGAGCCCCACATGTACATTTGTGGCCTTTAATGAATAAACAAGCGCAAACTGTTACCTAAAAAACTAGTCACCCTTTAAACCTCTGAAAAGCGATCGTATTCATAAGGCAAAAAACCATACACCGACGCTTACACCAACAATGCCTCCCTAGTATTTCCAATTGAGGGCGACTAAGTAGGAAAAGGCTATATTTCTCTCTCTCCTGCTCAGCCGGCCAGACCAATAACTAAAGTTAAGCCGTGCACTTAACTGCTAGTTTAAATCCTCATCACTGCAGAACTGTTGCAGGCGGTGCCACATAATACTAATAAACAACAGCTGAATTTGCGTTTTTCGATGGGGGGGGAGGGGGGCAAATTGGCTGGCACATCAATGAAAAGAAGACTTCAGAGAAAGGATACAGTGTACAATATGAACGTATAAAACATCAAACATCATATTCTATATCTGCTTCCCTTTGGTTTGTTTTTACAGTCAAGACTAAACTTCTCATGGCAGGACGCCCTCTGATGATAAAGAAATGGTCCCCTACGCCCTGCGTAAAAACAGAGCCACTCCATTACATTTCACTTTCAGACTATCAATAACAAACAGATGCCCTTCAGCTGCTGCATAGCATTAAACATTAAGCCTCATGCAACAAGCCATATAAACACATTTGCTCTTATTTTTAATTCAGATCACCAATTCATTCTTGTTTTGGTAGTGAACATTAATTTCTGCGATTCACAAAAGTTTTCTTTTCATTTTCCTATTTTTTAAGTGAAAGAACATTTTACTAGTGGCTAAGAGCATTCTACCAAGACGGGAGAAAAATGTCTTATTTTCTTATTTGTGTAATTTGTGTAATGTAATACAAACATCATAACACACCTGCTGATCAAACTAAAGATCAATCAGTGAATCATATAGTTAGAATACCAGCAATGGTATCGGTCACAAGCTTCCAATCTATGATCCTGTGGGATTCCGCATTCAGCACAACAGGGTAAGAGCCCATTTAGGTGGTTAAGAGTGCTTGGTGCATCCTGAGTTGCGTTCTTGTATTTTTACATTTTCACAAATTAATTTAAAATATTAAGAGAGTGTTAAGGGAATACTGGTGCATGAGGCTCATTGTTTCTACATTTAAAACAGTTAAACATTTTCAATTCCATCAATCAGTTCAATTTAAATATTGTAGTTACATTTTAGGTTAAACTTGTTTAATTTAATCTGAGCTCCTTTTTAAAATATTTTTTTTAACAAATGTAATTTTCACTGGGTGAAAAGCCTTCTATGCTGTAAGACCACTGTGATATTTTCCACCTTCAAGCTGCCGCCCACACATTGGAAACCACTGCTCTAAAATATTTACACATACACATACGATATTCGGCGGAGGGTAAAATTTGTAAGAGTTGTGTTGTACCAGCATTCAAAAATCTCCAACTACGTCTCACACTTGAAGAGCGTCATGCTAAATGTTTGATGTGGACTCGTGAGCCTATAGCGAGGCTTGGGAATCAGATGTGGAACACACTCCATAATCGCTCAGAGGTGGTCCTCACTGAATGTAGCCTGACGTCTTCCCGCAAATTGCCTTCACATGCACATTCATATGTACATTAATTAGACTGACTGCTGCTTAATATTGTATACAATCTCTCTCTCCTTTTTCCTCATCTATTCTCTCTGTATATTTGAAGGACAAGCCACACCATGCATGCAACTGAAAATTACATTCAGTTTGGGTTCAGTATAGTTTCTACACAAACCAGGACTACGTGCCTGTATCTTGCCTTGGTATTAGTGTATGGTGAAGAGACTATGCTCTGCTTGTGCATGTGGAAGCATGCTACAAAGTGGCATGGCAAAACTCCCCAGTTTCCCCCCCTTAGAATCTCTCTCTCTCTCTCTCTCTCTCGGTTCCTCACTCACTCACTCACTCTCTGCTGCGGGAAGCTTCTCTGCACTCCTCGACCACAGAGGCCCAAAAGCTCTGGCTTTTTCCACTCCTCTGCCCCAACCCACTCCAGCATTTAGTTTAGGTGGAGTCAACACGCACAAATATACATTGAAAAAAGCCCACTGGTTGTACCCAGCCCAGGCCTGCACCAGAGCGTGCTTGCAGAGCCTGTGTGTTAATGCAGCATTTACTGCACACTCTAGCACACTATTTGATCCGTGTGCATATGTGATCTTTTACATGTATTACAAAAAAAGTGTTTTCCCCCCGTTATGTCCATATGTGTGTGTGTGTGTGTGTGTGTGTGTGTGTGTGTGTGTGTGTGTGTGTGTGTGTGTTATGAGGCGGGACTCACTGTCTGTTGCTGTGCTGCCATTGGGCAAGGATCCCAGATCAACAACCAGGCCGTCCAGACAGACGTTCAGCTCGCCTCCTGCTACAACTGAGCCTTTGTTCTCCGTCTGCAGGACTAGACTGAGCTGCAGATTCTCCACTGAACAGCATATGAATGGGGGGGAGAGAGGGAGAGAGAGAAGGAGAAAATGGTGAGAAAGAGAGAGCGAAGGTCGATAAGAAAGGCTTGCAGCAATGTACGTCATTTGAGCTGTGTCTCAGTATCAATGTTTGGAAAATCTCCAAACATTTTTCATTGTATCAGTATCTCTCTCCCTCTCTCTCACACACACACTGAAAGCAATTGAAATGTTGCGCAAATGAACACAAAAAAGAAAGTAAATAAATAAATCTGGCTGGCAATGACAAATCTGCACTTAAAAAGAGATTTTATTCTGTGAAAACTGGGTGTGTTGAATGAAAACAAACCATCATCACACTGATTAAAAGGGAACTTACAACTTCACAGAGGATAATGTATCTGTCATTAGCATTTATTTGTTTTTGTGAGTTTAAAGTCATATCAGCTCAGTCAAAATCTATCAAACATGTCTCTTTTCATTACCCCATAACCCAAAAGTCAATCAAAAACAGTCTGAAGATAACAAATATAAGGCATTTCAAATCGCTGCAGTCTGTGTGTCCAAGTGTTCTCTCTCTCTTCAGTCTTCCCTCCTTCTGCATGTGTGGTGCAGCACTGCCCTAACGTGGACGTGGCATGGCTGACGGACACTTCGTGCCCTGCTTGGTGGATTCTCTGGGGGTCATTTGGCTTATTTTCACTCCCCTCATTATATCCTATTACACAGCCCCTGGGGCAGCCACAGATACTGGGGTTGTTGTGGCCACATGTCAAGAGAGCGTCCTAAACGTCAGGAGAAGCTTCAATCAGAACTACAAAGTGCTCTGTATGAGCATCAGTCACTAAGTTTTCATCCAACTTATGTGCCTATTTTAGGCACATGAAGCAAATGAAAGATCTGCTAAAGGAAAAGCAGGTCTCTGTGTGTGCATTTTGATCAACTGCGTTATGCAAATTAAAAAGGCCACCGTCATAATCAAGGAGAGTGTCTCTAGGGCAGCTTTAACAGGAAGAAGCAATAATGTTATATCAATAGTCATACAAATACTCGTCAATAAATAGGATATCAGGGAAAGTACAAGCATGTTCACTCAGGACATCCTATTAAAATGCCCACATCATAATTCTGAGTGAAAACATGGCCATGGTCTGTAGATTCAAATCCATGTGAGCATTCAACTATTTCTCTCCTTCTTAGTAGACTCACAAAAAAACAAAAACCCTGTATGAATTCTAAAATGGCTCAAAGTCCGCTCAGTTGTAAACGGCCTCTTGCAAACGCATGCATCAACACCTGTTTTCTTTTTCCAGGGTGTGAAGTCATAATATACTTCTGCAAGAATAAGAGAACTGAACTGAATAAGGGAACTTATACTTAACATTATACGTAGATCGTTTTCACAAGAGAAATGTGGAAAATACAAAGTTCAGTTACAACTTGCGTATGTTTTATTGCATGTCAGCAAGAATGAACTGGATTATCTGTAAACTGAGTGCAGCCAACCTGCCACTAAAAGAAAACAGCATTGTGCATTATGTGGTCTCTTCACCCCCCCCCCCCCCCACCACCATGTAATAACCCAAGGAACAGCTTGTAAAGATATTGTGTGACCCATCTAAGTTCTTGTGTGAGTGCATTTGGCTGGACCTACTTTTGCCATCATGATTGCGTAAGGTGTCCAAAAGGTCAATGGTGGCGCTACCCAGCAGCTCTTTCCTCAGGGTGTGGCAACTCCACAGCTTCAGATCTAGTCGACTCTGAGGTGTCACATTCCTGCATTCACCATCCAAAAGACCAACATTACAACATAACTCATGCATACAGTGAAGATGGACATGCTTGGACAGAAACAGCAGAGATTTGCACACTGCACAATAACAACATCGATCTAGACCCGTAAAACCACAAACAACTACTTCTGCCTGGGTCTGAGAAAGGAGTGTCCAATTCCCATCAATTGCTCCAACCCCATCTATCTACCCTAAGTGCTTTCAGAGAGTAGTGCAAGTGACAGGAGAGTAAAGCTCACAGGGTGAGGTCCTCATTCCACTGGAGTTCCAGGTGGCCTGTGCGCTTGCCCGTCTTCTTGGTCTCACTGGTCAGGCCGTCAGCGGTCACCTCCACAAATGAGCTGAGGCGGGAATGGCGGTTGGGGAGTTTGGGGGACTGGGGCTTTGCAGAAAGAACTAAGAGAGACAGTAGAAAGACAGATAAACAAAACAAAAATGTCAGGGAAATAAAATGCAATGAGAAAGGAATAACGCTCACTTGACAACACATTTGGGAACAACTAGAGTCAGACAACGGTTATAACTCAACCAAAGTATCAAGAAGAGAGACCGTGGGAACAGAATCAGCGTTGGAATCACAGTAGGCCCTCAATGCATATTCATGTTAGGGACTATTTGTGCCAAGTCTATCATAAGATTTGCAATATGCCGAGTACTGAGGGAGGTTCAGTGGTGATTTCAAAACATATCCCTGCAGTAAAAGTCTCACAATTTCCTTCATCTGAAAAGTCAAGTATTCTAGTCACTGAAAAAGCAGTTAAGCCATGGAGTGAACCATGAATGGTATTATCCTCTGAGATCCCCAAAGAGGTCAGAAGCGCACTATGAAATATTGATAATAGTAAAATCCTGATAGCAGCCATTTGATAGTGCGACAATATTTCTCCCCATCCAAGGTGCTAGCCTAACATTTCAGATTAGAACTGTTACATTTACCATTTCCTGTCTATGTTTCCTTTGTCTGGATACAATGACTCATTAGATATTTTGGAGGGCAGAAGCCATTTACATGTAGATAGAGTAGTACTTCCTTTTATCCGATTCAAACTGTGTCAGATAAGCCGAATCCCACAAGGATAAAATAGCCCAGGAAAGAGTCAAATGGAATCCCTTCACTTTTGCAATACATGTAGGCTGTTTTCTGTCCCCGTACATAGTAGACACGTACATAGTATATTTCAAATCCTGTTTATTAAGGTGTTCTGTGTGTAAACACAACATTTCCCTCGCTCACCATGTCAACAAGACTGTCACTACTGCCAACTGCCATATTGGCATAAGACAACAAAGGTAAAAATCTTCTCAGCATCTGACCACTGTGGTCAGGCAGAGTGGACAAGTTAAGGGACACAGTGCCCTCTAGCTGAGACAAAGACATTCCTCCACACCGGACAATACTGACAACAGTGCTGAACTGCCATATGTCTGGCGTTCATAATACCACCCTGTCCAGTTATTTTGTGTTGATACTGTTTTGATCCTACCACTGGTGAAAAGAGATGATTCAGAGGAGAGTGAAGGACAGTGCAAAGATGTGGCATGGATGACGAAGCAGGTGTGCACAGGTAGAAAATCATGATTCATTACCTTTCAAGGTCAGCTGAGATTTTTCGGTGGACTGGACACTGCCAGGTCTATTCACACTGGCAGTTGCCATGACATCACAGCTCTGAAATACACATATGACATACCAATGAGACCAATAAATCTCCATCACTACCTTGTCACTACTCCCAGCCGCGTCATTTTTAGGGAATCCCCCAATGTCAATGACCCCAACTGAATCTTTACTGCCAGTATTAATGCACGTTCAAAAGATCGATTTGTTATCTTGACGCAAGCTACCTGACAGCATTAACAATTTGACATGACTGAACATGGGCCGAATGATTCTGACAAGCTGAGTTTGTTTTGGGAGGTAGGTCGGGAACAACATGATGCGGAAGCATCTCAATTAAACGCCATAGTAGGTGGATAGATTTCCCATTTTAGTTATACCACTGCATGCTGGCCAGAAATTCAAGTTAGGATAAAATGGTTTACAGAACATTCCAAACTGCAGTGGGGAAATGAATAACGTTAACGTTCATCTGATGACAGACTGAAATCAAAATATGTACCTTTGCTGAAAGAGAACACAAAGCTGGGAAACAAACTTGAGTTTCAATACCTAGCCAGGGCTCACATAAATAGTGTGAATGCCCATTGCATGGCAGTAACTTTGACTAGGTATCCCCAGTTTTTTTTAAGGATAGCTAACGTTAACTAGTTGCTAATACTCCCCCTGCAATTCCGTTAGCTAACTAATTAAGAGAGTGGTCGTTACAAGCACAACGGTTTAGGACGTAGCTTTAAATGCAAGTTCAATTATGTGATTAATCTGAACGAATAGAATAGATTTCATAAACAGGAGAAAGCCAAAGGGTTGTTATTTTGAGTGGAATATGATGTAGCCTCAATCGATTGATGAATCGAAAGCAGTAACAGTTAGAAGCTAGAATGTTAGCTTGCGTTATAAGCAAGCAATAGCAAGACAACAAATGATACATAATTTACTGTCATATCAGAAACTTAGTGAGTTGACAGTAAGAGCGTACTCTCCCTTAAAACTACAAATTCACAAGAGCCCGGGTCACATCCCAAATCACACCGACGCATTGTGTGCGCAGTTTAAAACCCCCACAATAACAACACGGAAGGTATCCTAGCTGGCTAGCAAGCTAAGTTAGCTAGCTAACCCATCAAGCCTGGCAGTTAGCTATTTCTAAGATAACGTTACCAATTAACATTTAAAAGGGATCCTCAGACCAGCTTAACATGACAAGTACAAATTACCCAGTAAGAAAACATATACGTTAAACAAGCTTTGAAGATCTTACGTTGATGACATCTGTTCCTACCTTATTAAAGCTGTGGTCCTATCGCTGCTACCTAGTTAACTTTCATTTCCGCCTCAATGTCAGGGTCACGTGGTAAAGAGAACAACGCAATCGCAATGAACCCCCCCCCCCCCCCCCCCCCCCAATTTTTTTTTTTTTTTTTTTTTTTTTTTAAAAAACAAGAGAAATATAGTATCTTTGTGGTAAATAATAACCGGTGCTCTTGGTAACTTTACTCGCAGCAACTATTATTGAAAAGCCTATTTACAAATAGTGCAATGCCTTAATTGACTGTCAATTTGTCATTGTTATCATTATTGTAGTAGGCTAATCTAGTCTTCACCAAAGATCTTCGGTCTTCACTTAGAACAAAGAGTTTGCCTACAATGAGACGGTATAGGCTAAAAACCTCACAAGCTAGTTGTTTCTTTAAGGTTAGGCCTATGTCATTTTCCTTCAGTATTCTGTATTGTTGGCCTATGCTATTCAAACAGTGAAGCCAATGTGCCCATAGAGGGGATAAATGCAAAATGGTGTTACATGTTTGGAGTAGGCAATATACATTATTATTATCATCATTATTAAAATATACTACACGAAAAAGAATTGGCTTCACAGGAAATACTCTAGCTTGCTCTGATCTGATATCCAACAAACACTCTGAAAAAAATGAATTAGAATTTTATTGTGCCTCTGGGAAGGTTCTATTTGAACATCAGAGGTCAGTAAGAGTAACTGTATGGCATGATGATGTACATATCTACAGACTTCAGTGCAGCCTGCCAGCTCGTTCAAAAATCTGCAGCATATTATTTTCCAAGAGTAATATGGGTGTAACGATGAAATGTTTGTTTTTGAGGGTTGAAGCCGAGACATTAACAAATCTTCTTGTCCTTACTTGTCAAGCATCTCAGCATCTTACTTGTCTTAGCATCTCAGCATTCTTTCCTCTATTATTACGAAATCAGCAATACTGGCACTGATGCAAGGTTTTTTTATAAGGTTCATAGGGTCGTCGCCCCCCAATTTCATTTAAAAAAGACTTATGAGACAGAAACCTGTTGTACATCTGTATGTTCTCTGTAATTTCACATGGTGTTATTCACACATTTACAGTACATACAGATACAGTGTGTCATTTGGCTGTTTGGAACGTTTTCAGTGTTCTTCCTGTGGTAATGGGACTGGCTGTAACCCATAAGATGGACCACGCTGACTCATGTAGTGGTCATGGTAATAAGTTGTCACAGCCAAGGGAGGGCCCAACAGCAGACAGAGCCACACTAGCCCATTCCCATAGTTACCAATGAAGAAGCGCTCCAAGAGAAAAGCCAGGAGAAGCTGAAATGGGGATGTGAACAGAAATATCTGAATCTGTGCCAAGGTCCATATGCAATGTTATAAATGCAACTTCTGTTTTATGTTTTTCCAGTTAAATGTATTGCAAAAGAAGCCATGCCTCACCTCAAACATCATGTTGAGAAACAGCCATAAGTGACACCGTTGTAGGGCCAGAGCAATATTAAACTGCAAATAGATAAATACAGACCTGGTCACAATAATGCTCATTGGCCACAGCAAACATCTCTGTATTGTACAACTGCATCGCACCTCCAACAGTCCAGAGACTACTATGAAGATCAGTATGTCGGCCTGTTTTGCAGAGAATTTCCTCTTTAGAAATGGCTCATAGAGATGTCTGTATTAAAAAGAGAGGAGAGGCAAAGGGAAACATGGACCAGATAAGAGGAGTGGAAAATCGTTTGCAATTTTTGACAAAGGAAAAAGAGTGGATAAGTCATTTATTTGGGTGACAGACCTTTGAATCCACCTTTGGAAAGGAACATTCCAATTTCTCCACAAACTGCCAAGTGTGTCAGCATTCCTGGGAAAATGCAAGTTAAAAACATATTTAACCAATGACACAGAGGAAATGAAAGTCAGCATGATTACAGGTTTGAAGATGGTGTGACTTACCACCAGTCACCATAGAATTGCCGGTCACCAAAGCGCAGGAGTTCGGCTATGAAGTTCAGATAGGAGTGTGAAAAAAGGAAGAAGAACATCAGCCACAGGAAATGGGTGGGAGTCTGCATGGGAGAGTTCAAGTAAGTGTCATTTCAGATTTCTGACTTCCAAGGAAATACAGCAGACAAATAGAAAGCCCAACACAGACACACACACACACACACACACACACACACACACACACACACACACACTCACCGCCAACTCCACAAGGTGCTCAATCCTTGCAGCTATTTCCATATCCTTGACAGACCAGACAGAGGGTGGAGAGGAAACACTTATGAGACCTTGTCACAATCAGACAAATTATATTTATCCAAAGACTTAAAAGGACTATGATGTCACTTACAACAAAAGTCTTTTTTGACCGCTGGAATATGGGGTCAATCCACTACAATGGGCCAAGCATATTGTTGAATGAAATATGACAGCAACTTAATATTAAATAACAGCATAAATGAACATGTTCATGACATAGATTAAATCTGACTGACTAAACTGTAAAAAATAACTACAAGAATCCAACCTGCTGCATGATTCCCACTATGAGCTGGGTGAGGACCATCTGGGAGGAAAAACATCATCGGAGTTATTCTCCATTCACACTCTTTGATCGATTAGAGGAGTTCCATCAAAACATCACAGAATACAATACATACTGTAGAAGTCGAATATATATATTCCCTACAAAGCCTCACAGAATGACAAAAAATCTTACCATTTCCACCAAGCTTTGGAACACAACATTTATACGGACCCTAGGTGTTTGAGGGAAGTCCCTCTGGTAACACAGAGTGGGAGCCAGAAGGAAATAGTAGAGATCTTGAAAAGGACAGAATAATCAAAAGTTAATCCTGACACTCACTATAGATTTCATTTTGTCATACCATTGAATAGTCTTATACAATGTGAAGATGCTGTGATTAAAATCTTACCACAGAGAGTGATTTCACTTTCCTGAGGAATTACATGTTTTGATCCTGTAAAACATAACTTCTTTATGCACAATACTGTATGATTATACTGGGGATGGCAATTGCAATGGCAATAGTTGATAAACAATGTGCACACGTGCAAACGGCATGCACATTTTGGTCATTTCGGGCTGGATGCTGTCTTAGAGAGGGCTCAATCAGGCTATAGCATCAACAAATCAGTCCAGTAATACATTAACAGTGTGTCTTGATTTTGTTTGTGGAAAATGATATCAGTCTACTTCACACATAGTGACACTGAATCATGGAAACAGTTAGGTTCATGTCCAGCTTCATGTAAAATTGTAGTTATTATTTCTAGGACCTCATCAGACCTCCCTTTATTAGAAATAATGCTTATTAAGGCAATCAATAACGCTGAAGCTCTAGCTCATACCGTCCTTTGTGCATTCCCTCTTACGGTACCAGCTGCTGACCTGCTGATAGGAGTAGAGCTTCAGCCAGAGTATAGTGTAGGTGAAAAGCGACAGAAGAGCTCCACCTATTGACATACAGTAAGCATGACAATGAGGTCGTTTGAGGAGGTACAGTAGGTTCCAACGACGACAGTGTGTATTGCATCAAGCCTTTCCCATCAACTTCTTTTAAACAACAACAGCTTCTATCCTAATAGCATGAAGACCAATTAAATCCTTTGCCAATCTATTAGTTACCAGTTGTAGGGCTGCAACTAATGATTATTTTCAATGTCGACTAATCTGCCGATTATTTTCTCGATTTATCGATCAGTTGATTGATCGATAAAATGCCAGAACATGCTGAAGAAATGTTGATCATTATTTTCCAAAGCATAAGATTATGTCCTCACATGCCATGTTTTGTCCACACACCAAACATCACCATCATAGAAGAGTAAGTAGAGTAAGTCAAGTAAGATGAAAATGTTCACGTTTAAGAATCTAAAATCAGAGAATTTTGAATGTATTTTCCTTAAAAATTGGCAAATACCAATTAATTGATAATCAAAATAGTTGGCAATTAATTTAATAGTCAACAACTAATTGATTAATAGATTAATCTTTGCAGCCCTAACCAGTTCATAAGTGCTGTGACTATTCATCAACTATGAGGACTGAGTCATTCATTACCTGTAGATAAAGATGTTTCATAATGGAGAATAATGAAGGTGGGGAAAACAGACAGAAGCACAAGGTTTCCCATGTGAAGCCAGTATGCCAACGAAGAAGAAAGGATTCCCTGAGGTCATTAGGAAACAAATTAAAAGCTCTATCAACAACATAGTATAATCCAAAGCCACAATAATTCATTTTGGAAAATAAATCCAAATTCCACACCTTTTCCTGGCTCTTTTCCAGAATCATAGACACAATAGGAAACATGTTGGCAGCTGCAAAAAGAGTACAGACAAGAAAATCACTATTCACTGCTTGGGTGACAGCTGCAAGGAATTAAGTTACCTTGAATTGCATCCTCACCCAAGATCAGGTACATATATGGCCAGTAGTGGTCCCCGATCAGGAATTCCACAGCTTTCTTTAAGTCAATCAGAAAGCCATGCCTTAAGACAATGGAGAATGATTCATTTAAATTGTGGAGAGCCTTGTCCGGTCTCTTAATTCTTCATATTTGCAATGCAGGCTACTCACTGTATGAAGTTCTCCAGAAACAGGTGGGCATAGGTCAAGGTCTGAAGCACAAAGGTTTAATATTCATCTTAAACAGTGATAAAAACACCACACATAGGTTTTACAAAGTTTTTTTTTTTTTTTATTAAATCCTACAATGCAGGGCTCTCACCAGAAGAATCACTATCCAGTTGAGAATTCCTCTGTAGTTGGTAAAGCGGCTATTGGAGCTCAGCAATGAGTCCTGAACACTGTGACAGCTGTCCAGAGTTAAAGACAATATTAGTGTGTGACCTCGATTATCGTTGACTAATTTCATAGCCCATACCTTAGGTAAACTACAAGCATGCACAGATACCAGATCATCTCCATGTAGGGTCCCAGAAGAGTGGAATCTGTGTATTCCTCCTGGTCAGACTGCGAAAGGGATTGACCACGCAGGTATGCTTTCGGGACAGACATCTCAGCTGTTTGCTCAAGCTCAAATAGTCAGTTCAAGTGTTATTCTTCTACGTTTAACATTTTATCGGACCATTAATGATACTTTTTTTTACATGTAACTTGCATGTTATTTCAGAGTTTCACACAATAGGCCTAATTACCTGTATGCGGCTGCAGTATTGACTGAGGATGCAAGATGCACCAATTAGAGCAGGATTAGGCTACATCCTTGCACAGCTCACTCAACCTCATATTAGCATTATGTTAAAGAGAAATCGTTTACCAACACGTGTCAATTTGGCCGCCTTCAAACGAATTGGTTTCTTATCGTCTCATTAGCATTGTTCCGACTGAGGCTAACCTTGACAGCCGAGAAAAGAGCGCAGGAGCAGGCAGCTGGTCAAAACGATAATTAGTCCTCCTCCGTGACGCATCTGAGGTCAAGAGTACTGTCTGTCTGCTGTCCATTCATGTCGTTACGCCACGATCATGTCGTATTTTCGTGGTTAGCCTACATTGAAATATAAACCAGGTACAGAACACGAGTATCCCATACGTCACACTAAGGTGTTAAATAATATGCAGCAGCTAGCCTACCCATATTACCTGCAGACCAAATGAAAGGGTTTATTTAAAATAATGAAATTATTTCGCCCAAATAGCATGAGTCCACACCAGACAGATGACTGCCACCACGAGGTTACTGTCAAACCTTACACAGCAGGGTGGTGGTGGCTCGCAGGATGCTTCTGGAATATCAATGGAAGCCTTGCGTGTGTATGGGCTGTTTTTGAAAACTCAACTATAATCTGTATTTAACTGTATTCAAGTCAGAAGCTGAAGTAAACTGATACTTTATTTACAAATGCAATCTTGTGTGATTTATATTGGTTTTGTTGTGTATAAATGGCATAGAGCTTATAAAAGCCTTAAGATACAGAAAGCAATATAAAAGCCTTAAGATACAGAAAATGTCTAAAAACACAGCTTCAGTTGATTCAAATACAGTTACAAAACAAGGTAAATCTATGATGAATTGTATCTTTTATTATTTTTTTAAAGAAAATACAGTGCCTACAGCTGGTTTCAAAACAATGACAAAACTGGAAGTACCTGGCCTGTCCTCCTAGCCATCCAGTTATTCTTTTTCATAGACAAAGCTTAAATTCATTAAAAATGGCTTTGTTATATACAGACTGATATCGTCATTCCAAGAAACAAACAGAAAACAAATTAGCATGTACTGAAAGATCTTGTGGGTCATTTAATGATGGATTTGGGCGTTTCTGCTCTCGTGAGGATCTCTGGATTTCTTCAGTTGATAGTGAGTACATCACTCTGAATCTCGTGGCTCAACTGTGTCTGCAGATCACTCAGTTTCTTCTTGAGCCCCGCCAGGGCAGACAACACTATGGTCTCTGGCCGGAGGGAACCACAGGACTCCACATTATAGTAGAACCTGCCATAGATTTGGGGGCACAAGACAGTAAGTCCACTTTCATCACACATTGATTTATAAACTGATCAAAGCTTCACCAAAATGTGCTTGTTTTTCACATACATCTGGGGATCATCCCATTCATCAACAACAACAAACATAAAAGAGCAAATTTTTTTCAAACATGAAAGCCCTGCAACACTATCACTCACCTATCTGGTTTGCCGTTTGGGTCATAAGCAGCTTGCACTTCATCTTCTTCAATCTCCGAGTATTCACTCTTTGGCCTGACACAAGACACACAGGAATAAGGGAATATAGAATATAGGCAATTAACAGTTCACTACACAATTTTTATAACACATAGCCAACTTTCAAGACAGAGACGCACCATTCCTCTGGACGGGGGTACACAGTGTGTCTAAGCGCATTGTCAGGGTCATACTCAAAGGCCACCCCAGCTGTGGGGTTCCACTTGGCATGCTCTTTTCCGAAGCCCTTCTTAGCAAACGCCCTGAGACGCAATTCTTGACCTTTTCGAAGTTTGACAAGTAAGATGTCTGTTGGAATCCAAGTAGAATAGGAGAGAAGAGTTTGTCAGCAGGGCCGGAGATGACAGAGAAATGGAAATAAACAAAGACCAGCACTGACAGAGAAAAAGGGAAGGTCTTGGCTCACCATCCTGTTCTACGTAGTCATTGGGATCGTTGTCTCGACTCCTTGAGGTCACCTAGAGACACACGCTACAAACATCAATACACTGCTGTATACAGAACAGCATATCTACTGACTATGACAGCATATCAGATTGCCTCTTACAGGTATCACACGTGGGTTGTTGGATAAAAGGTCCCTGGAGGTTACATGGCGTGTCTGGTCTTCTGTGCAGCGAACATCCAGGGTCAACTCAACAGAGCATTCAGGGCAAAAGTCATCACATGTACAGTCCTGCAGTGAACACATGGAGAGAACACAGGAGATTACATAGAGCAGAGTCCACATAATATAAATTGTGAGACATAAAAGTAAATGCCTCTAGCCTATTGTAACTAACTACTGTAAATCAGGCTCTCAAACACTCACTCTGGAGTACTGCATCTTATCCACGATGTCATCACTTGTAAGGGGGATGAGACCTGGGAAACCATACATACTTAGGCATACTCACACAAAAACATCATAATATCTATGCCCACACCAAAAATCCGGATGTAGCTGCTACTCACCGACTCTGTGGGCTATGAACTCATCATGGAGAACAGAAGAGTTGGCATCGATTTGGATCCAGTCAATTGCTAAGTGAGAAAACAATTAAGGTTACGAATTGCTACGTGAGAAAACAATTAAGGTTACTAAGAAATGTTTTATGAATATGGTCTAAACATTAACAATTCATTCCCTATTCCATATTATGAATATGGTCACAACACACAATTCATTCCTCACCTATAGTCGGAACCTCTGACATAAAAACGCGTCTGACAGAATTCGCAACCCTGCAAGGATTCAACAATGGAGAAGCACATATAACTTTACAAAAATAGCACGGACAGTGAAAGAAAAAATACAGTAGCAATCCTAGCGTTAGTCAGCATGTAAACTAACACGACCAACACGACAAATGTTCACAACAGACACTATGCTAACGGCGCAAACACAAACACTCACGATAAATCGGTATTCTCGATGACAAATTTCACATTCTCGTCTGAGAGTTCTGTGATTTTCACTGTCGGCTGATTGGCATATGGCATTATGAACGCAAGGATTTATGAAATATTGGGTAAAAACACAAGACACATACAGCTAATACACTCGAATACACAACAGAAAAGCGGCACTAGATTACACACAATTTCTGATTGGCTCTTGTGGTGATTTCGTATCCAGGTTAAAGTGCGCCATCTATTTCCGTTAAGTCAAAATAAAAGCCCCTTTTAAAAAATAAAAGTATGTCTGAGGCTGAAGTTATGATGCAAAGTTGGTCCGTGCAATCGCAATCAGGTATTTAGTCACATTTATTTAAAAATATATTAAATTAGTAGTTATGCACTGAGTTTTTTTTCTTGTAATTGTATTTTTTAAATAAAACAACTTCACGGGAAATATACAAGTCAATTTTATTGAAGAATTCCCAACAAAGGCTGATGCTAATTCACTTAATTTATTTTTGTTTTGTTTTTAACTTTACAGTAATACAATGGAAAAGATTATTGGGTCTGGGAACGGGAAGGTGGAGGTTGGGGGGATTTGATGTAGACAATAACAGCTGAAACCCTGCTGGAAAAAAATATATATATAGACCAGTTGGCACAGCAACTTTCTTTTACAGTGTCTTAACGGGCAAGAAAAATGCAAAGCACATCATCCCCTGCATTAAGGTTGCGTTCAAGTAAAGTGACGAAAATCATTGGGTGCTTGGGCATTGAGCACACACTCTTGGTGGGGAGAGGTTGGGAGAGCTGTGAACGTGACGCTGGCATATACAACTTCATCTTCTCTGGTTAAGCCCTGTGATGTTTTTCAGCTATAAACAGAAGTAAGACCAGTCAGCCACAGCAACAGACACAGTAAAATGTTTCAGTGAAAAATGATAGGGATTAATCTGATTATATAGTTATTGGTACTGTAGTCACCGGAGATGCTGATTAAGATATAATTTAACAGATATTGTCCATAATTGTCTATATAATTTGAAAACTGAAAAGAGCTAAACCTAATATTAACTTACTGTAACTGCAGCTCCCATAAGTCCCTGTGCCACTGCCTCACCAGTGGACTGCACCTGAGGGACACAAGAACACTGCAATTAACCAAACAGGTAATTTGACATCACAGGGAATGCAAATAATGATTGAGGAGGCTGTTGGCAGGGGGTATTCAGTAATTACACCACACTACGCATAATACCTGTTTTGCTGTACTAGCCATGTTGACTACATCCTGGATACGGTTGTCAAGGAAAGTCCAAGTGTCCTGGAAGTCGGGAGAAGAGTCTTGCAACATCACCAGCTCTGTGGTATTATAGATCCCAGTCAGGGCTGCCCGTTTGGTATACCAGTTCATCTGTGCAATTTCAAAACATGACAAAAAAAGGGACAATATTGTTCATTAAGTTCACACAACATTCTTCAGCTGAGAGACAGCACTGGTGAAACTATTCTGAGTTGCAGATAGTATAGGTTTATGAAAGCAGCAAAAGATAGCAAAAATGCAAATGAGGCTACTCACATCTGTGGAACGATCACCTGCATAGTACCAGATGTCATCTATTAGTGTGGACAGATGCTTTAGACTGTGTGGGATGTTATGTGGGAGAATCAGGATGCTCATAGCCTGAAAAGGAAAACAGACATGTAAGTTAAGGGTTAGGGTTGACGGAAAAACGAATGGTAAGACTGCCTTCTGCGGCATGAGTAATGCCATAATACCTGTGGCCATGTATCGATGTAAGGGATGTGCATCCTCAACCGTGTCTCAACCGCATCTCGCAAAAACTCTGCAGTTTTCTTTTGTCTGCAGAAACACAAGTATGCTCCGATAAAATAATAGAACACTCTTATACGAAATTAACTATCATTCAGTCCTGTGTAATGTATTTGATATGAAGATATGATACTCTTCAAAGGGGGAGGCAACAGTGAACTTAATTTCATTAAGACACCTGAGTATATTTTTTCATCACACACAATGAACTTTCCCTAACGTTCCCTAGAATATAAAGACAAAGGACTTAGCTACAGTGTGCTTGAAGGAAATTATATAGCTAGATTCTGTCACAGGTCACTGGGCAGGTGCAGTTAAATATAACTAGCTAGCAGCAGAACATACATATACAGTGAAATTAAACAACATCTATTGCAAAGTATTGCTGATGCACATTTATCCTGAGATGAGGACATACTCAGCTTGACCAAGCTGGACGTGCTTGTGCTGTTCGGCCAGGATCTCTGTGAGCTGAGTATTACACTGGCCGACAAAGTGAAGCACCAGGTCTCCTGCTCCATTAATGAACATTCCGGTAGAGGCAGATGACAAACCCAAAGTCTAACACAAGGAAATTTAAATCAGAGTTTTTTTCTTGTCTTCATTTTCTATGCAAACTACAACAATCCACCCATCTTGAATAGAATCCACTTACCTCTGCTCCAGCTGCAATAGCCTCAACCGTCCAACCGTGCTGTGGGACAAAGTCTAGAGCTGCCGTCAGGATACGCTCGGCCAGCTGCTCTTCAGTCTCATAGTCCTCATTTTGCTCCCCACTCTGATCCTGGTAGCTGGAGTTCAGAAAATGTATGATAGATGAAGGGATGCAGGTCTTTGAAATGCAACCAGATTTATTCAAAGTAATGAGCTAAAATAAAATGACATTTGGTACATTAAGTCAAAATGTTCAAAGCCATTACTAGACATTCAGCACTAACCTTGTGTTACCTTGGGGGTCCTCTTGCCCTGTGGCAGCACCACCTGCAGATGCCTCATGTGTGGAAGTCGACGTCCCCTCGTCTGCAGTTGATGAGTGGGTCTGGTAGTGCTCATGGTGGGGAGTAGATGAGGAGGCAGATGCAGGATCTTTGGAGTAATCATGCACCCGCAGCAGGGCAGCGCGATGGAAGCCTCGTCTGATGTTGCTGCTCTGAGGATTGGCTGCTGCCTGCACTACCACTAAAAGGAAAGACAGCCTAGGCTAAATGCTGAGTGACCTTTTTGGGGTGTGTAAGGCAGATAAGTCACACCAAGCTCTTTCGAGATGTAGTATGGAAACATCTATTTTCACCATTTCCTTCGCCCTCTACAATTTAATGTTTTTTATTGCTTATTTTGTTTTGGTTTTTTTGTACATTTCACAGCAAATATTGTTTTCTATTTATTTTGTCATTGTAATCTCGGCATCACTGAAAATAAAGTGCTTGGCTGACGTTCATGGGGTTTATTGATTATTCTTCTAACTGTAAATACTTGTTTTATTTGCCATAAGGTGAATGGTAACTGTAGACAGTCACACACTTTTAAAGTATTTATAGTATTAATTCAGCAGGCGTTTGTCCACAGAGTATTGAAAAAAATTGCTTTACTAGACTACAAAATCTGCTGAATGTTTCACGTTGACTGATGAGCGGCTTACCTAACAGTTAACGTTACTCCAAGAAGTGACGCCCCCCTTCTCACATAGCATGCAAGCTAATTTTATCCTGACTTATAACAAATGTTTAGCGTTAACGCTTTTTATGAGAAACCAACTGATAAACCAGTCTATAAACTCGAACTTCTCCTCTCCACAAACTAACAGTTTGCTCGTGTAATTATGTCCTTCAGGACAGGATCACCTTGCTCAACTGCATATGACATTTGGCGACATACCAGCCAGCTACTGCTAGCCACATTAGCAAAAGCATGAGCTACCTAGCAAGAATTACGTTGCAGAAAGGTTTCGTTACATGATAAAGTGCTAAATATCATCACCATAGACTGATGAAAGTACCCTCTTTCAGACTCACCACTGGCCAGACTTCGCAAAGCCCTCCCAGCTTTTAGTCCTCTTAATAGCGCCGCCATGTCCAGATTGAACTACGCGTTCCGTTTATTTACTGCGTAGATTGCATGCGACCACACGTAACGTTACGTCATTAGTGGAGCAGCGAGGGTGCCAAGTGGAGAACAGTGTACTGAGGTGAAATTTAACATTTTAATTCGGGTAAGTGTGAAATTGGCTTTACAGTATGACATCACAGCTTAGTTCTGAATTCTATCAATACCAAACCTGATGTAGTTTTCTCTAAAATTATGACAATTATTTCTGTGCTGCGTCACGTTGTCATCTTATCAGATAGTTAGCATTTTAATAAATGTTAGCGGTTATCTTTCTTCACTTAGAGCTAGCAGCTACGTAGAATAATTTTCATTCAGAGAATATGTCTTTAGAAGATGATTCTGTATAACAGCAATATGCTTAATGTAAGCTCTTGGTTTAGAATGAGTTTTAGTTATGGGTCATGTCAGATGTAACCTCAAAGTTATGCTACGTTAATCAGCCAGTTTCCTCTCATTGCTTTGCTCGAATGTTCTTTGTTTACATGACTGGCTAACGTTAGCCGAACTAGATGTACCGCAGAGCGGTACAAAATATGACCGCCGCCCAGTCCAGCACATGTTTTCCACAAAAATAAGTCACGCTGAAAGGCATATATGGTTCTAACTGTCTCATTGAATTGCATTATGCACACTCAATTCTCACTGGTATCTGCTAGACAACAAGTACCAAAACATGATTAGTTCATAGATTTCACATGTAATATACATTTTATACAACCCCACCCCCATCTTGCCTGTTTATAATTCTGAGAAATTCTTGAATTGTGTGCGTGTACATGTTTATGTTTATGGGTGTGTGTGCGTGCATGTGTGTGTTTGCCTGTTTATGTGCCTGTGTGTGTGCATGTGCATGCATGCGTATATATGTCTACTGTGTGAGTATGTGTCATACGTAGGATTACTGTGAATGTATGTGTGTGCGTGTGTATCTGTTTATGCACATGTGTGCATATGGAATGGGTTTACATGACCCCTGGAGGCAAACATACGCAAAAAATTGGTCATCCTAGGCTTCGCTGCGCGGCGGTCATAATTATATACGTTCGACTATTTGTGCCATGCCCGTAGTTCGAGCATTCAATGTCCAGAAACCAAATATTAGATTCTAATATTTGGTTTCTGGACATTGAATGCTCGAACTACGGGCATGGCACAAATAGTCGAACGTATATAATTATGACCGCCGCGCAGCGAAGCCTAGGATGACCAATTTTTTGCGTATGTTTGCCTCCAGGGGTCATGTAAACCCATTCCATATGCACACATGTGCATAAACAGATACACACGCACACACATAATAATAATATTAGAACCATATACAAGGTCTCTGTTCAAGCACAGCTGTCATCTACAGTAAGTTAATACCACGACTGTTTGAAATGACAGTGTGCTCGCTGTCAAGGACACTTGTGATGTGTTGTGGACGTGCTGCTTTCTGTGACCGCTATTTAAAGGGGAACCGGTTTAGACCTGCATATGAAATGCTTGGATTCAAATGCTTTGCTGCAGGTTGAAATGGCAGACTTGGGATTGAAAGCAGGTGACCGGGTTCTGTTTGTATGGACTCAGCCATCATCTCCAGCCCTTCTGAAGGAGTTCGCCGAAACTCTTGGGGGGCTTGTAGGTGAACAGGGGCAGCTGTCAGTGGAAAATATGGAAAGACTGGTGTTGTGTGAGTATGAAGCCATGTACTTTTGATATTGAACTCGTATCCATGTCATTTTGTACATTATTATGTATGTTCCTATTTTACTGATGTTATGATGTTTCACTCCAGTGTTGTATGAGTCATCGCCTGCTCTTCTCTCATCAGCTTCTCATCCAGCATCCAGCTATGATTGGGTTCTGTCTGGACTTCTGCCTGATAGCTCGCCCATCCACAACTCTGAGCTACTGGAGGAGATTGCTAGAATCATGAAACCTGGAGGGAAGCTTGTTCTAGAGGAGGCAGTTACTGGTGAGAAGTGCCAATTGTGATTCAGCTGAACAAAAGACTCACCACAAGAAAAAGGATTAGTGATTGGCCCAATTGTTGTCAGTATTGGTTAGCAATTTAGTTCCACATGTATCTCTACCTTTTCTGATGATTTAAAATCCAAAACTTTGACGTGTTATCAAGATTTTCAAAAATGAGATGGGGTAGAACCCGCAATCAGTGACTCTCCTACATAATTGTTGGCTAAGTGGGCTTTGTTGTCATTGGCAACTAACCATAAAGGAGTTAGGTTGATGATATTCATTGGAGGAGGGATGCTGCAGTTGCTACTTGGACTGATACCCCAAACAGTTGGTGCAAAATATAATAATTTATTTGGTGAAAATGTCTAACATATCCTTTCCACCAGGCTCTGAAAGCAATGGTGTGAGGACAGCAGAGAAGCTAATGTCAGTCCTGAAGCTATCAGGTCTGATATCAGTCACTGAGGTAAGCAGATAGACACATGAGGTTGAGTTCTGGTAGTGTTTCAGACACTTTTTGGCTTGCAGACAACAACTGAAGCCTGCACTGCTTTCAGGTTAAGAAAGAACCTCTGAGCACAGAGGCCACTTCAGCTCTGAGAACAGCCACAGGGTTCCAGGGGAACACTCTGTCACGTGTGCGCCTATCAGCAGCCAAGCCTAATTATGAGGCAGGCGCCACCAGCCAGCTAAAGCTCAGCTTCGCCAAGAAAACCCCTAAACCAGGTGGGTTTCTATGGTCTTCATAGGCCACTGTAAGTACCAGTAGTTGATTTTATTTTCCTCTAAGAATGTGCGCTGCACTTCTTTGTATTTTAGCGGAGAAACCAGCCCTCGACCCAAGTGCAGCCAAACTGTGGACTCTGTCTGCTAATGACATAGATGATGATGATGTGGTGAGTGACTGTCTAGACCAGTTTCTTTAAAATGCACTGCACATTCAATTCATTATCTGATAGCTGACCTTGTCTTGCTTTGCCTGCAGGATCTGATCGACTCAGATGCTCTTCTTGACGCAGACGACTTGAAGAAACCTGACCCAGCCTCTCTGAAAGCCCCCACATGTGGTGAAGGTGCAAAAAAGAAAAAAGCTTGCAAGAACTGGTAGGGGAAATGCAGTCTTGCATCTTATAAGGACATAAAACTTTTAGACATTAAATGTAAACTTGAATATCCAAAATGGTAAGGTCCCTCATCATTGAATTCTTCATCTCACCCTAGTACATGTGGACTAGCTGAAGAGTTGGAGCAGGAGAGTAAAGGAGCTCAGAAGGCCAGCCAGCCCAAGTCTGCCTGTGGAAGTGTAGGTTTCCACGCTCAACCATACAGTCATCCTACTACTTACTGAGACTATTGTTCTCTTGTGTGTGTTGAACTTCAGCGATATTAATTCAAGATTTTTGGGGTTTTTTGCAGTGTTATTTGGGCGATGCCTTCCGATGTGCCAGCTGTCCATACCTTGGGATGCCTGCTTTTAAGCCAGGAGAGAAAGTGCTGTTGGACAACATGCAGCTCACTGATGCATAGATGTTTCATAGACACTTGTCCAGTTCGTTGGCAGTCTACATTCCTCCCTCCTATCCCGTCAGCCTTTGATTTTGAATCTCAGCATAGGTAGAAAGGTCAGAGCCACCATTAAGCTGCACATTTCAGACATGTTTTGAGCTGGCTTTGCTCTCATGGCGATTCTGTGACAGCACCAGTATCTGTTCCCCATCACTGAATTGCCATATAGTAAAGGTTTCCAAAGTGTGCTATTTGTTCCCATAACGTACATGGCTAAAGTCAAGGTGGACTTAATGGTAAACACTGTACAGTATGTAAACTGCTTTCTATATCAATATTCACAATCAGTATACCAGCAGGTTCTAATGCTGACCTTTCACATGTGCACTTCATACTCTACCAATCGAAGTAGAAAATTCCCGTGATTTGTTCATTTTTTTTGTTGATCTCCCCCAAATCCCCGTTTCACAAATTATGCGCACAAAGTTCTGAACTGTATACTGATGTGTCTGTATAAAGTGTAATATTTAAGAATAAAAATGTAATTACAGGTACTATTTCTACCTGATGTATTTTGCATAATCAATTCACACACCACTCTTTCCACTACAAAACACAACCTATTTTAATATTTGTTCATCTTTGTCAAAACCACAGCGTCATAGCCAACTTGAATTGCTACAAAAATGTTATAGGTAAGTCAATATTTTCAGAGAAAAAAAATGGATTATTAAAGAGGTTTTCAACATGAGACTGGAGAGAAAAGTACAGAGACTGAAATAAATATTTAAAAAATCTGAATGTGAGATATTGATCTTTGGTAGAGTTATCCATTTGTTTTTCCCACCATAAGACTTTGCAGTTCATGCACTTCAAGGCTGTGCGCTGAAGGCTATTAAGGCAAAGCAACAGAAAAGTCCATCTTGATGTCACCAATGCTGGGGTCAAAGGTCAGATTGTAGGACACCGCAGCTCTCTCGTCTCCTGAGCTCTCCCATGCTGACCTCAGAAAGTACACACCCTGCTTTCTGTGGGGACTCCATTCACAGGCACCCTGCAGGGAGAGTCAAATGCAGAGACCACTTAACTGTTTAACAGAACCATCTTGTAAACTTGCTCTAAGTAGTTGGTGCAACAAGGTGTGGTGTCAACTTGCAGGATTTGTTTTCACGCACCTCTTCACTGACAGGTTCCACTAAGCCCATGCTCAGGGTGACATCGTCTGTCAGTTGGAATTCCATCCATAGAGCAACTCCGTGGCAGCATCCTCTCCTGCACATAATAAACTACTCATTGCAATGACAGTGTTTGGGTTTTCCAAAAACTCCTTGAGTATCCTCACATTACAGTGTTAAAATGTGGCTGTAAGACGGGCCAAAGAGAGTACCACATTTTCTAAATAGCCTGTATCCAAGGGTCCATATTCTGAGATGGGGCGTTTTCTAATGAGAGAAGAACCTAGTTGTCTTACCTCAGGAGTGGCACTGACCCCTGGCTGCTGACCGGTTGCTCGGGAACACACTGCTGGAAGTCAAAGGTCATGACGGGGCGAGGCTCAGTCAGGGCGCGACAAGGGTACTCCCACAGGGGTTGTGGTTCTGCCTCGCGTGACTCACGGAAGTCCAAAGATTGCTGAGAGGAATACAACTCCATTAACATCTATTGACATTGTTTTTTTTACTTTTCATTATTCTGTACTCCAATGAAAGGCCAAGTAAGGCAGTGAGAATGCATCCCACCTGGACCATCTCATCCATAGGTCCCACATCAAAGCCTTCACACGTGCCACAGGGAGCTCTTATTCTCCACAGGTCCTGGCAGAGGAATACAAAGAAAATAAATAAACATAAACAAGAAATAAACAAATATTTTAAAAAAATAAAACAGACATGCCAATATCCTGTATTTATTGTCAAACAGAATGTCCACAAAGGGGTAAGTAAGACAGAAGAGGGAGTATACAGAGGCTTCTTTACCCGAAACTCGACTCCCATCATGTAGAGTGTGGCAGACCTGGGCAGGATGGTGGCGTTGGGTTGGAGCAGCTGGGCTAAAGCAGTGCGGCAGTACCAGAAGAACAGAGAGTGCCAGGGCAGCAGGGTGGTGCTGAAGTACGGCTCTCCTACGAGCACTGACACCTAAGGACAGTCCCAGAGAACACAGGGCAGGTCAGCGGACAAGTCTCTGCCCCGAGTCTGCACACACCTGTCCATCACCCAAGAAACAGTATGTAGTCGATAAGAGTTAACTTGAGGCAGGGAGTACCTGTTGGCCGTCTAGGTCTGCAGATGTGACCTGTTCAGGTCGCATCCCTAACACCTGGACCTTGCCCTTCAGGGAGTTGAACTCGAGGATCTGAGAAGAGGAAAGACCCCATCCATGTTAATCTCTGTTGAGATAATCTATCTATCAATCTGTAGCTATCAAGGATACCTTGCTTATTTTTTGTAGAGAATAAAATAAGTGAAGTATTACCTGTTCAATCACTTGACGGGACATGCCAGAGTTTTCAATAGTGAACACCTGTAGTTGAGTAGAGTGGTCATTATAGATTAAATATAAAGTGAAACATTGGACGTGTGTGCTGTTTTTAACCAGATTATAATGTGTGGGTCAAAAGAGTGAGATTTACCTTTTGAGCACCAAGCATGGAAGCAAAAAGTGGAAGCAAACTTCCATCACTCACACCGAGACAAATGCTGTCAGGTTTTAACACCTGTCAAAAATAAAATAAAATATTTCATTATAGATAGATAGATAGATAGATACTTTATTGATCCCCAAGGGGAAATTCAAGAATACGATATATTATATTATATATTTTAAGATACAAGCTAGGAGGACAGTTTCAAAGTCTTATAGCCACTCACGGCATATTTCAATGCCAATTCATGTGTATGTGTGATCAAACCAAGCAAACCTGCACAGACTAACAGCAAAGTGTATTTAGTGTAACTCACACTACGTAGAGCACTGATGTAGCTCTCGTTTCTGTGTCGGTCATTCAGTTCTCCAAAGCGAGGTCGTGTCCACACTAAGTGGGCCTGACAGGTACACATGGGCCGATCCAATGACCTCTCCACACTGCTCTGTTGGCTGGTATATTTTACATTTTGATTGGATTATATGAAAAAATAAATGCATTTTTCATTCATCTGTAATCTGAGATGCTTTCCATACAGTTTTACCAAAACCCTTCTTGGTTTTACAACAATGCACACTGAATTTTCATGAATGTGTTTATCAGAGAGCGTCACACTTTAATGAAGTTAGCAAGCTGATTCAAATGAGATTTATAATTGAATGGCAAAATATGTCATCTATTGACATACTGAAAATATCAACTAAATACTGAGATTTAGAAAACAAATAGATAGCGGTTGGCTTAGATGCAACACTCACAACTGAAAGCAATGCTGAAAGCCATCAGCAGGATACCAGATATGAAATATGAGCTAGTGGAAACACTGCATGTTTGCAGATATTTGTGGGTATTTGTTGTGTAAGTTTACCTGCAGGAGAGGTTATACCAGAGGCTGTAGTCATCATGGTTCACAATGAGACTAACCTCCTCCCCTTCTCTCACGGTCATCTCAGATGGGAGGAAGTAGACACTCTGCATCCAGTGATCCCGCCACTGTGCACACAACACAATGATAAGACCTAAACAAATAACCAGACCGATGCCTCATAGGTCACTGTAAAAACGTTCTCTCCATATACTCACAGGACACTCCTGAGGGTCTGAATAGGTCCAGCTAGGGGCCATGGAGCACACGATGCTCCCCTCTGGGTCCATGTCTATGTCCCACCAGGACAAGATGACCTGAGCTTGTCCGCTGGCCTGGGCTTGGAACTTGCATGAATAGGACTGTGAGGCACTGCTGACAGGCTGGCTGAAGTCCACACTGTATAAAACAAGTAGGGATGGGGAGGAGAATGAACGAAGACACTTCATATCATACTGAAAAGGTGTGGATTCCATGAAAATAGCTACAGTAGACATTTTATACTTTCCAGCAAAAGATACTAGCCTAGAAATCTGTCCTCCTTACATTTCCCTACTTAATATGAAGTTAAAATATTTACAAATTATTCAAATGGTTCTCTGCTACATGCCATCACTCACCTGAACATGGTGCAGAGGGGTCCGAGTGGCGTGAAAGAGTGCGGAGGCACCTGGCTGAGCTGAATGTCGCAGACGGAGGGCGCTCCAGCGCAGCAACCCACGGCTGAGGGCGGCATCAGACGCTTGTCATCGTCAACCTCGACGGGCTGCAGCTGTGTCCAGCTCCACAGCCTTTCGGACTCCACCAGCTGGGCGTATACGGTGCCGCGATGGGGCACCGCCTCACAGCCTCTCTGAGTAGGACATGGAGGGGTCAGGACTTGTGTGAGCCATGAAGGGGTTATGCTTAAACAGGTTGCTTTAATGTCATTGTGTAAGTTACTGAATCTCTTTTTTTAGTGTCCCCACAAAATGACGGTGATCTGCATGGTTAAGCATTCAAATAAAGAACAAAGCTTATCTCCAGTTCACAAGATGCCATCTCTGTATCTTACATTCTACCCCAAACCCCTCTTTACCTGGACTAGGTGCATATGGGCATGTTCATAGCTCTGTACCTGGACTAGGTGCGTATGGGCATGTTCATAGCTGGGCAAGGCTCCTTCTCCAATCAACTCTGTGTCAAATAGCTCAGTGACAAGGACATTAGCTCTTGTGAGCATGTCTCCATCTGCGATAAAGAAACCTTGAATTAACCTCTTACAAGTCAAATGCACTATCAACATAACTCACATGAGATAGTGTGCTCTCTAAAGTAGAGAAGAGAAGTGGGATGGCAAGTCTCACCTGGACCCACTGTGACTTCTGTGGAATGTTTATTGATAACCTTGATTTTGTCAGCAAATCCATTTTTCTTTACAATTGAGATTGCAGCATCAGCCATGGGCTTGAAGACCTACAGGTGGCAAAACAAATTCACCCAAGTTTAATTACAGCTCAGCTTGGCGGCCATCTGTTGTTGTTATTGTTGTGCCTGGTTACAGCATCTACAGTGAGTGCTCAGTAAAAGGACCGAATGGGAACATCAAGTTCACTTCTAACCTCCACTGCATAGCAGTAATCCGCTCCAGCAGTGACAGCCATCATGGACAACAGACCAGTTCCAGTGCCAATGTCGAGGACAATAACCTTCTCCCCACGAGCCTTTACCCTCTCAACTGCAGCTTTGATGCCTTGGTAGTACTTCACGTTCTAATACAGACACATATCTTAGTTCAGAAATGATTTGATTACCATGTAAATTACAATGAACACATCAGCAGTCAGAGCACAGATCCTTTACTCATACATTGTTTCAGCAGATACTCACTCTGTCCCGGTCATGTAACATGTCAGCATAACAGGACCTGTTAAATGAAAATCCAGGTGTAAGATCGAGGTTTACCCTAACTTTTTCTCCAATACAAATTGCCAATACAGTTGAGTTAGTTAAGCACTAGAAAATGCACTCTTCAAACATAATATTATTTCATCATGTTAGTAAATGATCTCAAGACATTGACAACATTAGACAAACGATTTAAGAATGGCGTTTGGTGTCATGTCAATCCTGGGGTTTTACATACATTTAAAAAAACTGATATTCACATAGGCTAAGGCGTAAACGTAGTCTAACGTTACCTCGCAATCTCTTGATGATAATCATATTCTTCACTTTCCTCCACCCAGTCAAGAGCGCCTGTGGTAGGATTTGCGCGGCCGCAAAATGTCTTCATGATACCAAATCTTCCGTGCTTTCATAAAATATGTCCCTGAATATTTCCGAAAATTCACACAAAATGATAATCTGTGATGAAGATTAGAGCAGCATTGCATTCATGGAGGCAGACATGCTTCAGACGCCCATACGACCACGTGACTCAAGTGAAGTCTCAACCAGGTATCGCGAGGATTGAAAGAGCGATTTTATTTGTCCACATTTTTTTTTTATATATATATAATAGGAGACAGTAGTCTCTAGGATGTAGTGGTGCATATAGTGGATTATTGTGTTTCTCTAAAAAGGTAGCCTATTTAACTTAAAAGGTAGCCTATTATTCAACTTAAAGTAAGATAGAAATCACTATCTGGATATAGTTTAATTTAGCATTTCAGTTCATAGGCAGCAAGATGGCATTAAGCTGATGCATCTACTGCACTATAATTCTTTTCTTTAGTTAAGGATGACATGTGAGGTAGACCATTTAAGAATTTCACACAAAGACAATGTCATCCTCTTCTGTGTATTGTTATACCCCACCGTTACGTGGCCCTATGAACAAAATCCCACCACTGACCCAAAATCCTCATAAATAATAACACCTTTTAAAATGCCCCAGTGGGATTTATTACATCAAAACATACCATGACAAGACACTACAAAGTCCAAATCAAAAGACAATACAAAATCCCATGCTGGGAGGCAGCAAGACAGCCAGCAGTCCCCACGCCAAAAGCCTCTCTTCAGGAACAGGATCGTCAAGTCCTTTTAACTCCTGATCAGTCAGCTGGTCAGGTGCTCCCAATTAAGGCAATGCAGCGCACCTGAGCAGAGGTAGAGAAGAGAGAACAGGGAGAAACAGCACTGGGAACACACACAGCCGTAACAGTATTTTCAAATTGGCTAGGCTACTGTGTGTTGGGTATTTGTCAATCTGCAAAATCCCAGATGCTCACAAGATATAGGCCTACTCTTGGATGTTGTCCTTCTTCACCATAGCTGAATGCATGTTGTAATCCTTCATTATGTATGGTGCAGGGGTGCAGCTAGAGGGGGAGAGTTAGGACGATTCTAAAGGCCCAGCACTGACAGGAGGCCCCCAGAGAGCCCCCCGATAATATATAGTATTATTGTATAGAACTATTGTCTGTCATAGGGCCCACATTATCTAGCAGCGCCCCTGGTATGGTGAATTTGTATACCTACAGACTGAGAAGCAAGGCAAGTCATGTGAACATGATTCATTAATTTGAAAGTGCCAATCGTGGTGGTGGTTTAATCATTTAAACATAACACAGTAACACACTAGTAAATAATCCAAACATACATTCCAAACATACCATTTTATTAATGTAACTTAAAATGTTGTAAATGATGTTCACATTGCAGGTGGTGCAGCAGTGAAAAGTGATGGTGTGCAATAGACCAGGAACAAGCACTGTCCCACAACAACCAGTGTCTGAGAAAGGTGTTGTGTATGGAAGCAGTTTAAATGTATTAGTGACAGGAGGTAACATGGTTGTGATAAAAAAGTTGTCATATGAAAAGACAGAACAAGTGGCCATGGCCACTATGACCATGATTGCTGTATCACTATTTTGTGTTCTTATTTTGCTTCATTCTTTTCTCTGTCTCCTCGATCTCCCTCCACATCTCATCATAGTCGAGGTCATCCTCATCCTCATTCTTCTTCCCCTCCTCTATTGGTGGCACCAGCTGTTTTCCATTCTTCACATTTGGAGATGACATATTTGCTTTTGCAGTCTCTAGTTGGCTTTTGGGAGGTTGTGAGAATTCAGACACTTTACCAGCATTTACTTTCACTGGCGCCAAAGGTTTCCCAACTGTCGCTTTTAGAGATGGCAGATCTGCTTTGGATGCTTCCGCCTGCTTTCCAGTCATCCCTTTAGGAGATGGCAGATTGGCTTTGGGTGATTCTAATGAGTTTCCACCCATCACTTTTGGAGCTGACAAATTTGCTTTGGATGTCTCTAATGGTTTTCCAACCATTGCCTTTGGAGCCGAGACATGCATTTCTCTTTTCTGTGCATTACTGTCAATCTCAAACTCCCTCATCAGAACCTCAAGCTCCTGGTCACACAACTGATCATCAGTTTCTTTCTTTGGAGGCTTTGTTGATATTTTTGGACTATTCTTTGGAGATTTTGCCTTTAGCTCAAACACGTCGTCCACACCCAAAGGTTGAACATTTTTCTTTGCTGTCACTTTCACATCAGTTGGCATGTTGCTCACATTTCCTCTCGTCATTTGTGTGTTGTCTTTGTTATTTATGCCATGACCCTTGTTTTGCATCTTTTCCTTTTCCTCATTTTTTTGGATCAATTTAGCCACTTCCTTGTCTGTGGCGACCTTGCAGTCATCCTCATCGCTGTCCCAGGGAGAATCATCACCATCCTGTTCCTCTACATCTCCCTTCCTTTCACCTTCTATGCCGCGCCCGTTCTTTGCCTGGAGACTTTCATCATGTTTGATAGTATTGTCCTTGACGATAACCTCGTTCTTCCCTGGTGTGTTTTTCTTTAGTGTGGTCTCCTTCAGATGGGTGTGTCCTAACTCACCCTCATCGCTGTCCCATGGAGAATCATCGGTGTCCTTTGCAGTCACTCTCCCCCCAACTTGTGCTTTGGGTGCGATTCTTGTCTCCAGTTCTCCAATACAGGCATCAAGCTTTGGCTCTTTTTTGTCCTCTTTCAGACGTTGTGCAATAAGATGCTTGAAGGAGATGTTACACGTTGGCTTTTTGGGTTGTGGGAATAATTCCCCCTCGTCACTGTCCCAGGGAGAATCTTCATCATTGTCGTTTTTCTTCTCATCAGTGACCTTAGTCTCAGCCTTTGGGTTCTTTGAGGAGGTTTTGCATTTGTTTGGAATATCCTGTGGTAATTTCTGACTATAATCCAAATTATTATTATTATTTTTTATATGTTCCACAATGACAGCTTTCTTTGGGCAGGTTTTTTTCTCAGTTTCACATTTCTCCACCATTATCCTTTTCATCTCATTCAACTCCTCCTCCATCTTAATCTCTCTCAGGGCTTCCTTTTCTCGTCTTATGGCATCTTTGTGCCGCAGTCTCCTCTCTTTTTCCTGCAGCTTTTCTTTCTGAATCTCCACCTCCCTTTGCTCAACCTCTATCTTCTCATCCAGTTCTCTTCGCTCTCTCTCAAGCCATTTCCTCCTTCTCTCAAGTTTTCTTTTTTCAGCGTCTAACTTGTCCAGAAGTTGCTCCTCTTGCTTGTCCAGTTCCTCCCAATGCTCTTTCTCGATCTTCATCAGTCTCTGTCTCTGATTCTCCACTTTTTTTGTTTCACTCTGTATTCGTTCCTCCATTGTCTTCCTGTCACTTTCTATTTTTTTCCACTCATCCTCGATCTGCTTCCTTCTTGATGCCATCCTCTGAGTTTCTATGCTGTCGATCATGGCTTTTCGCTCTGCCTCAATCTTTTTCCATTCTTCCTCAACCTCTTTCATCTTTGAAGCAGTGTTTTCTCTCTTCATTGTCACCTTCTCCCTCAGCTTTCTCTCCCTCTCTATCAGGTGCAGTCTTTGAGCCTCCACTTCTTTCCTCTCCATCTCCAGTTTCTTTTTCTCCATCTCCATGGTTTCCTCTAGTCTCTTTTTCTCCACCTCTATTTGCTCCCCCCATCTCTTTTTCTCCAACTCAAGCATCTTCCACTCCTGCTCAAGCCTTGACTTGCTCATTCTGTCTTCTTTTCTCTGCATCTCCATTCTTTTCTCTTCATTCAGCAGCTGTGCTTTCAGGTGAAACACTTTCCTCTGCATCAGCTTCACTTCCTGTTCCACTGTCTTTCTCTTTGTTTCAAGTTTTTGGCACTCAGCCTCCGACTCCTTCTTTCTCACGAGAAGCATCTCTTTTTTCTTTGCCACCTTCTCCCTGAGCCTCAACTCCTTTTCTTCAAGTTTCTCTCTCTGAGCCTCAAACTCTTTCAGGCCTTTTTCAATATCTTCCCTCACTCTCTCTCTTTCCGCATCAGTCTTTCTTTTCTCATCCTCAAGCTCTTTCTTTCTGTTCACATATTCTCTCTCTCTTTGTTCAGCCTCAGCCAGTTTTAGTGCTTCTAGTTCCAGTCTAGCTTGGTCAATTTGAGCCTTGATTTCTTCTACCTGCCTCTTCTCCTCTGTCAGTTTCATTCTCTCTTTTTCTATGCTTTCCCTTTCCTCTCCAAGAGCCTTATTTCTTATTGCATCCTGCTCCCTCTCCATCTCTTCATTCTCTATCTGGTTTTCTTCTCTTTCTTTTATTTTTTTCTTCCATGTTTTGTCTTTCACTTTGCTTCTCTCTGCTTCGATCTTTTTCCACCCCTCCTCTATTTGTCTTTCTTCCTCTCTGATCCTCCTCTCCTCCCATTTTCTTTTCTCAATTTCAGCAAATCTTGATATTGCCATGTCTATCCATTTCTCCATTTTCTTGTCTGTTTAAAAGTCAGATAATATAATTTATTAAACTGATTGTAGTTAAATGTAATTTGAATGCAACATGTATTTTATTGTGAGTTTCAATTAAATGAACACAAACTTAAATAGTCTAGCTATTAGATTACATTGATTTTTAGCATTTGTAGCCTGTGTTTGAACTTGAAAAACAGCTATGGACATGTCACTGTGTGAATTTACCATCATTTCTTGCTACCATCTTCTTCTTCTCCTCTGGTTTCCACTGCTCATGAAAAGTCATCATCCTCCATTCCACCTCTTTAGCTATGAGGCAGCGTACCTAACAGTGAGGAGACATTAGGTTACCAACACACTGTGAAAACATTCTTCACAGTCTATATAAAATTCCACTCCTTAATTAAATGCAAATTATGGGTATAATTCAATGGAAATATAAAAATTTCTCTCACCTGTTCCATTCTCTCCTCTAGCCAAACTCTCTCCTGCAAAAGTTTGATGTCCAAGATCTCTTGCCATGTTAAGCCTGGTTGTGCCATACTACATAACAAAATGTAAATATAGCGATTTTCCTTTATATTTAAATTATTGAAGTTAATCAGAGTGTCTATGAGCTTTTAAGAAACAACTCATGACTTCATGATTCACTAAGTCATAAAAATAAGATGACAGAGTTCAAAGATGCCCTAGTTATTCATCAATATGCAAAGACAAGAGAATACACCATTTAAACTCAAGGGAAGTATGTTGAACTCTGTAAGTCAGGCCTGGCTATCAGAAAGTAATAGCCTACTCACCTTAAAAATATTGGATGAGCTGGAAAGATTCGGTAAAGAGGTTTGTATTCTCCATCCTAGACATTAGGAGAAGATTAAGACCTGTTTTATTGGCAAGGAAGGCTTCACAAAGTATCAGTGAAAATAAGAATAGGGCTAATCTCCAAAATATTATTTTTTTAAACCTCGCATATCGCATAACCATAAACATAATATGTCGAGGGCCAACCATTAAGCCCACCGTATTGGTTGTAGCCCTACATTTTAAAAAGTAGACCTAGCCTATTTTAAACTACAGTAAGGGCTATTACTCCTCATTAAGTGAAGAAACAATAACCTACTCTTCACTATGTTTAGGCTACGATAAGAGATTATGAACAGGTAGGCCCAGGCTAAACAACCTTGGAATGAATAATATTGCAGTGTAGCCTAGCCTACTTACATCGTCAGTGTGACCTTGAGTTGTTGCTCTTTGCAAATGATTCGGGACAGAAACGTTCCAAGATTCGAATTCCCTGGTGGCCTTTCGTAACGCTTTTGAGGCGTCATAAATCAAGGACTGCAGGTGAACGTTCCAACAAGTGCACAAAATTTGTGTAATTTAATGTAAAACCAGAAACAAATAACACATAAACAATGTATGACGCACAGAACGGTTTATTTTTTCGATGGCTGAAAACGTTAGTTTGCTAGCTATTTTCAAAATAGAGTAGGCTATGTGCTGTGTATAAACCTGTACTGGATTAGGTTTTTCTCATGATAATGCACATTTTGTTCATGAACATAGTTGGATGATAATAGGCCTATGCTCTCCCATCAACACATCTTTGGACAATTATAATTGACAGCATTTTACAATTCAGTGTTTATTATCAATGCCTAATTAGCGGAGGTTAATTACAATTACATTTTGTTCTCCATGCAGTCACAATATAGAAAGAGGATGAAGAGGGTTGCCACTTTTAGTCCACAAGGCAACTCAGAAGTATTCTTTCAAACGGTAGCCTATGTGCAGATGAGTTCTGCAACCTGTAGCTTTGTCTCTGATGTCCATCTCTGAAGCGGTCCACTGTCCTGCAGTCAGCTACAATTCACAAGAGAGATATCTGTGTATGTGACAACAACCAATTTTTTCTCAGTTGAATGTTTTTGGTACACTGTTCCGTGTGTGTAGAGTCACAAAGATTAGTTGAATGAAAGTATACTGAAGGCACTGGTCAGAAGAGTCCAGAAACAGGTCAGGGTTGCAGCGAGGGAGAGAGGACACACTTGTGTGACTCTCCAGCACGGTTGGCGGGCTGATGTCCTAGGAGAGTAAGATGCTTCGGTCAAGCACACTTGGGCGTAGGCAAGCAAAATGACATGCTAGGAGCTGGCACCAGAATATCAGAAAACAATGGCCGATATCCTGGCGGCAGTTTTGGAGCAGTGCTTTCCAGTAAGTCCAATACTGTCCCTCGAATCTCCCTGGAGACATCCCCCCTCACTTCCAGTAACACCAGCACATGTTCCTCACTACAGGAAAGGGAGGGAAATCAACAAGGAAATCATCAATTTAGCAATTTGCCTTTATTCAATCATTTTCTACCTGAAAACCTATGTGTTTTTGAAAGTTAAGCCATCTAAACATTCACTCCACCTTCAGTCCCTGAAAACATGTGATGTTATGCATTATATATCAGACTCCCACCTGATATCAGGGTACTTGGCGACCAGTCCCGAGACTTCCAGAGACAACATGCTGGGGTCCCTCAGCTGGATAAAGTCAGCCAGCACACTCAGCAGAGCGATATGATTAATCTCACTGTCCGTCCCCTCGGCCTCCTACAGATAAAGCCCAAAGACAAGTCACATTAATCCAGCTCCACTCGCCATCTTTTCCAACACTGTCACTGTGACAGATTAGACAGATTTGTAATTCAGTGCTTTAGGTATATTTATACAGCGTAGCTTTCTTCAGTACTGTCTAATAAGCAAATATAACTAGTTCCTTATGCATAAAGTGATGATAACCGGGCAGAGGATACCTGATAAACTATTTGATGTTAGCTGACGTTTGGCATATTATAATGGCTTAACTTCATCTACATTGCTGCATGATGAATGGCTATTAGAGATGATATGCGTCACAGAACCTCATGTAATCTGTAAATTCTACTCACTGGGTTTTGAAACACATCCCTAAATTGTTGAGCATCCTGTGACATCCGCTCTGCAAGTTGTTGACGCTCCTCTGTGTTCCGGCAAACTAATCTCTTCTGCATTAATGCGCGCACGTACTCCATCACTGTCAGCCACTGGCTCTCCTCCTGCAAGCGCTGCAGTAAACATGTGGGGTTAGAGCATGAGCTGACCTAGGATCTGTGGCTAAAAGCTTCATCTGTTCTCATAGATGAATCATAACAAGTGCAATCAGTGAATTGGGAACAAACAATAAAGGGAAGGATGCATTTTTTTGTTTTTGTTGTTTTTTTGTTTGAGAGGGAGGGAGGAAGGAGGCTCACCTCTCGACAGGGCGGTCTGACTCTGCCGTAGAGCTCCCAGTGGTGCTCGAGGACGCTGCAGAGCTTCGGGGTGATGTTGCCCTGGGTCAGCCAGGAGCGGGTCAGGATGCCCTGCAGGTACGGCTGGATGTCCAGGAGCAGCTGGTCCATGACCAGGCGACAGGCCTTCTTCACTGCTCGCTCCAGAGCAGCCAGGGTCCCAGGGAGAGCCCGGGAGAACCGGCCCGGGGCAGGAGGCCTCAACTGCCTCTGAAGACTCTCCGTGGAGTGTCTGGACACACACAGAGTCACAAAGTGTTTGAGAAATGCAAATTCAGATACATGTTATACATGCATACATGCATCAAGATCACAGACTCACATACACACACTTAAAAAGTTGTACTTGCGACTGCAAGCACTATTTGTCTGCATACACAAACAAACACACATACTGTAAAAAGAGACTTGTACACCATCTCACTTGAGGATGATACAGTTGCTGATAGATGCCAGCAGGTAGTGGAGGTAGAACTTGTTGTCGCTGTTGGGTTCCTTGCGATGCTCCTTTCCAAATCCGACAAGAGCTTCTCTGAATCTGCGGTCAAGGAAAGGGAGTCAGTCTTAGTGTCAGTGGAGAAGAGCATGATGCCTTTCTATATGCTACACACATCATACACACACCATGCACACAAACACGCCACACACACACACACACACACACACACACAGACAGACCTGTTGAGGAGATTCTCCATTTCGTAGAGCCCCATCTGAATGGTCTGATCTCGGAGACTTTCACTGATCATCAAGGCCACTCTAGCATTCTCCTCTAGCATCTAACAGGTGTTGGCACAACAGAACGGCACATGCTAATCAGCTCACAATGAAAATGGAAATGAACAATGATAGCATGCTAACAAGCACTCTGCCAGTGGAACAGGATGAGGGAATACCTGGGCGAGAATAGTGGGCAGGCTTGTGTGGTAGTAGCCTTCATGGTCAGTGTCCGGTTCCTGGTCTCTTTGCCAGTCAGTGAGCTCCACCTCCAGAGCTTTGTGCATCCACTCTGACACACTTCTCTATGAAAGAGCAACCCAAGAGCAAAAGACAATCACTTCAGAAATACCTGCTGAGATTTGAATATCCAGAAAAAATAAGCAGACTATACTGAAGAAAAAATGACAAAGGTCCAAACAGCACCACCAAGAGGTAGGCAAGGTACATTTCAGACTAAATTCTGAATAAGCACATGAAATCGAGCAAGAGTGGCTAAGGTCACACACTGTGAAGCACCACTCAGCAGAAGTTTAATGTCAAATCACTTAAGAGGTGACATATTTATAACATGCTGTCATTCTTTTAACCAGGGTTGACAGGAACTGCTGCAGTTGCAAAAAAAGGCTAATGGGACTGTACTGCAGGAAAAGGTAAGAATGAAACATTGTCTATTGTGTCACAGTACAAATAAAAGATCCCTTTCAAACACGTTGCAACCTCTGACGTGGCTCGAGGTCTGGGGGTGGATATTATTACAGCCTCGTCTGACAGGAAACCACTGTGAAAAAGACAGCCCAGGCAGCAGCTGGATCTGGCGCCAGAACAGAGCCAGAACAGCGCCAGAACAGAGCCAGAGCAGATCAGTGCCAGAACAGAGCCAGAGCAGGGCGAGAGCAGTGCCAGAGCAGAGTGCGGTGGAGGTCTCACCCGTACGCTCTGCACATATTTGTTCTGCAGCTGCTCCAGGCCCTCCTGTGTGATGAGCGGCCCCAGCTCCTCCTGCGCCATCTCAGCCACCAGGTCCGGCTGACCCATCATCTCTACACTGCAATGGACACACAGAAGGGACGGGGGACGGTCAGTGTATAGAACAGTCCTTGGGTGAGGTGTGCGTGTGTGTGTGTGTGTGTGTGTGTGTGTGTGTGTGTGTGTGTGTGTGTGTGCTTGTGGGACTCTAGCTGGGGCGCCCCTGAGTCAGGAAGGCGGGCTGAAGATTTCCTTTGTCCCCCTCCTTGTTCAGTGCCTGCCCACTGCAGACATATGGAAAGTATTACACATCTGGTCCTCTGAGGGTCAGATATGATAAGTAGCCACTCGCTCCCATCTCTACCCTCTATGACATGCATGCAAATGACATGGATACCTTGCATTTCTTGAAAATGTTCCCCACACGAGATCTTTAATCTTTCATGCATAAACAAAAGGAGTTGAAACAACACACCCACACACAAAGGCATACTTTGATCTACAAATCTCTCTCTCTCTCTCTCTCTCTCTCTCTCTCTCTCTCTCTCTCTCTCTCTCTCTCTCTCTCTCTCTCTCTCTCTCACACACACACACACACACACACACACACACACTGTGTCATACACTCACATGTTCATTTACATCTGCAAACCTACCTGCTGTAGATGTGCAGCACCCAGTTGAGCACGGCGAATATCTCTCCACTCTCCAGGTCCCAGCTGCTCACCTGGCCCAGGTGGCTCTGCAGGCAGTGGTGGCAGGCGCGCAGGTAGGCCTGCGTCAGGCGGTAGTGCGGCGGCACGCACTGCTCCAACAGGTGCCGCACTGTGGCCAGGTCCGCCATGACGGTGTGCTGCAGCGCGGACAGGTGGCCGGCCAGCCCCGGCCCCCGTGTGTGGAGGTAGGAGACGCTACGGAAACGTGCCGACACCGCCTCTTCCATCACCTGTACACAGAATGACTTTTTATCAGTTCAGTTTTGTGCAGTAAAAGGAAATATTTTTGTTCAAAAATGATTATGATTAGATGAAAAGCACTTATGATACATGAATGAAAAGACAATAATGGCACTCAGTCCACAAAATGCAGTATTAGCAAATCGGATTCTGAGCACTAAAGGACAAACAATTGTAGTTTGAAAGTAAATCTAAATGCCCTTGCAGCATTTCATAGCTGTCATCAGTTCAGCTCTTCTTGAGTTGAAAAACAAAATGTCACTGATAGATGGATTGCATTCCACAAAAGGCAGCATCAGGAAATAGGACTCTGATTACTCAGGCCAAGGTCAAAAGGCCAAGATTTGATGAACAAGAAAACACATCAATCTAATTGTAAGAGGACACGGTGCTGCAGTCGCCCATGAAGGTTCTCCTGACCTTGAAGAAGCGTTCCCTCCAGCAGCGCGGTCTGCCCGGTGGCAGAGGTTTGGAGTTGGCCATCCCGGCCCACCCCCCCACGCTGCCCCTCTCCTCCAGCAGGGCCTGGTCCAGCGCCTCCTCGCGCTCAATGATCCTCACGGCCGACACCAGAAGCGTGGGGTTCTGGCGTGCCTGCGCCAGGCTACTCCCGACCACCGTCCACAGCTCCTTGCCCAGCGCGTCCACCAGCCGGCCCACGCCCGAGAAGTAGTCCCGCACCATCAGCTCGTCCTCGGGCGCCAGGCTTGGGCCCCCGCACCCGCCCGGAGCACACAGCTGGAGCAGCACCTCATCCTGCCAGCGCTCCAGCTCCATCAGCCGTGCGTGAGCCTCCAGCAGCCGGCGAGACTCCACCAGCCGCTCCGTCTCCAACACCTTACTCTTCACTGGGGTCAGGTAGATGGGTAGAGGGGTTTGATAAGATGGAGCAAAGGGGAAAGGAGAATTAGGAATGGGAGACAAGGAAAACGTAGATATATAGTATGGTAACTAGTGCTACTATAGATAAGTACTAGTGCTACTAACTAACTACACACTGATGTTACCTGGACTACTATTAATGAATATAAGCATACAGTACATATCTGAACATAACTGAACGTGGCTAAAGAAAGTGAGTTCACATGTCAATCACATGTGGAGTAGTTGGCACCACTCTATGTGGAGTACCTAAGTAGAGGCGGGGGAGGTTGCTAACGGCGGCCAGCAGTTGGCAGTGGTTATCGGCGACCTCCTGCAGCTCCTGCAGGGCGGAGGCTCCGCTGACGGCCTTCTGGGCCTCGGCGCTGACCTTCTGCATGGTGTGCGACACCTCCCTCAGCTCCTCCCGCGCGTCTCTCAGCTGCTCCAGGCCCCAGCCCACGCCCTCCAGGTAGGACTGCACCACCGACTGCAGCAGCGCCAGGGGAGAGAGGACAGAACAAGAGCAGGGGTCAATCATCTGCCTGGGCCATTACAGTGCTTTAGCTCTCCATTAGACACCATTAGCAGTGGCCCGTGAGCCGAGCATTTCAGCGGGCATCTTTGTAGATGTGGTGTGGAGGACAGTCAAAGCATGACTGATTTGTATTGCTTATTGCTGGCAGAGGCAGCAGCCTTGAATCCAGCAGCTAGGATTGCATGACTGGACAAATCTGATCACTGCTGGAGCTAAGTGCTTGAGATAAAGCAGTGGTAGTGTCTGTCCCAAACAGATGGACTATTGGCTGACTATTGATTTTATGGTACCTTTAGTCTTGAGTGAATCGAGGATGTCCTTTGGGTCTCTCTCTTCTTGTATTGTCCCAGTCTCTCCAGTTGCTCGGGGCGACAGAACACACCTGACGCCCATTTCAAGGCCGCACCCCGGGCGAGACTCTCCGCCCTCTCGAGCTCTGGCCAGATCTCCACAGGGAGCGGGGCATCTGTCAATCACACAGAGGGCTGTGACTCAGCACTGACCAAAACGCACATGTCAATGACCTATTCTATCCAAGAATCCAGGAATACTGACTCCAGTGTTTATTATGTAGTCAAATGCTTGAGCCAACATTTCTGGGACACAGACTACAACCTGAGCATTGTCTCCCCTCTGTCATAAGATTATGATCTCTGCCTTTGCTTGTGACTTGTGAGTGGCTCAGCCAAAGGGAAAATCCCACAGGACGACAAACACACACGCACACAAACACACGCGCATGCGCGCGCACACACACACACACACACACACACACACACACACACACACACACACACACACACACACACACACACACACACACACACACACAATAGCTGTTTGTGAAAATGAGTCAGCTGTGCACACTTAAGTGGCAGTGAAAAGTTCACCAACCCTCCGGTCAGCAGTGTGACTATGACAAACAAAAAAGCCTACACACACACAAACATAAACATATCCTGTCTCCTGTCTCATAAACATATCCTGTCTGTCACACATACACACATAACCATCCACAAATAGTCCTGATCTGCCTCCTAATCATATAGAACAGACTAGATGTCAAGAACTGACCAGCTGTTTGTCCAGTCAGTCAGTCAGTCAGCCAGGCCTGTTGACATGACCCTTACATGCTTTGCCTGGCTGTCCTTCACTCGAGCCCCATACCTTTAAGACTGTCGCTGCCATTCTTCGCTCCGTCGGACATTTACGCTTCAATTTCAGCCGTCGGTCCGTCCGTCCAACCACTGTCCAGCCGAGCCTCTGCCCTGCCCCAGGGGCTGCGCACACATGCAAAGAGGCAAACAGTGATCGAGGAGAAAGACTGAGGGACAGAGAGAGAGAGAGAGAGAGAGAGAGAGAGAGGGAGAAGGGGGGGCACACATCCACACTCGCCTGACGGCCCTTCCTCTCCCACACTCCCAGACAACATCCTCTCCGCACAGGCCGGCAGGAAGGGATGGAGGAAGGAGGGGGGTGGGGGGGGTATAGAAAATGGGAGAGAGAGAGCGAGAGAGAGAGCGAGAGAGAGAGAGAGAGAGAGAGTGAGTGAGTGAGTGAGAGAGAGAAAGAGGGTGGGAGAGACTGTGAGGGGAGGGCACAGGGGAGGGGAAACAATGAAGATGGATGAAAGGGTGGAGACAGGTGACAGAGGGGTGGACATCACGTCACAGGGCTCTCCTTATGTCATTTCAACCATTCAAGACACCACCACACTATATATAGTATCGTAAACAATAGTTTTATATCAATTTTATTCTAGCAATAGTAGTTTATTCTCCTGCCCTTCTTGAGAAGACATATTTTTTCTTATTTCTCTGGGAACCTGTCAGCCGTGTGGTGCTGTAGGCTCTGTGGCCGTCGGTGTTGTGAGGATGGTCTGACGCTGACCCTGGGTGTGCTGGGGGCCGACGGGCTGGGCGGCCTGGGGGGGCGGCGTGCGACCGGGGCTCCTGTGATCCCGAGCAGCTGCTGCCTGTGGGACAAACACCAGGAATGTGGCCGTCGCACAGACACGGGCTCTGTTTATTTGTGTGGTGGTCAGCAGGGCCTGACCTCCCTCCATGTCTGTGTTTACATCTTCCCCACTTCCCCAGAGTTGTTCTCGCACACACTCGCGTGCACGCAAACACACACACACGCACACACACACACAAACTTACTCACCTTGGAACGTCATCACTGTCAAATAAAATGGTCTATTTTTTCCTGCTCCGAGCTAAAACAATTGTTAGATATGACTTATCTATCAGTGCCTAACAGGATGCGATACAGTCAACATTACTCATGTTTTCAACTGTAACCTGCCCTTCACAGCATACAGTCACGTGTCTCCAGCTTGGGGGGGAATCTGTTCTCCATAACCAACAGACCCCTATGGTGTCTATAGAGATCACACTAACAGTCCCTTTCAGAGGAGCTGCAGACAGAAAGCACTTATGAGGTGATGTTTGTCCCAAGCTTGGGCTTAGGGAGGCTGGGGATTGGCGTTTACTGAGATGAGCTTTTAGTGGTGAAGAGAATGTCCTAATGGGTGCTCTCTGGCTAGAGCCCCCCCTCGCCCCCCTGCCTTGCCCCCTCCCTCTTCTCCAAGGCCACTGACCTATTGTTCTCGCCGTGCTCCAGGGGGACTGCTGAAGAGAGTAGGCCTTGAGTATTGATTGCTCCATCGGTCCCATCCTGCTTAGCATGCGTTTCACAATCAGTGGCAGTGCCAGCCAGCGGAGAATGAAATAGAGCACACGCACAAACACACACACACACACACACACTCGGGCCTTGTTAATGGGACCCGTGCCACCTTTGGGTAGGGAAGTGTGTGAGCACGGCGGTGCCGCTGTAACGTCACGCCCCGGCACACACTGTCATCACCCGGCTCTGCCCAGGAGGCAGCGGCTCCACCAGCACCCAGAGGGGGCAGCGAGGAAATAGGAAGAGCTATTTCTGAAACGGCCCACCAAATCCAGGGAGGACTTCCTGTCTGACATTCCTGACCTGGGCTGGGTTCCTGCTGCGCTCAGACAGACATGTGCGCGCTGCTCGAGCACACACGTGTGTGTGAAGTGTTCATTGTTATTTCTCACATACACACCGTGGCCCTGCTCGGCTAAAAATCAGTTGGAAATAGAGGAAATGAACACTCAAATACAGGGAAGTGGAGGGCAATGAGTGCAAGTATATAGGCATGTAGATGACCAAGAGGAAACACTGAACACCCACCATATTTTAGCATTGAGAAAAAATCAGGTATTTTGAGGAATCTTTCCTCGCTGTCATCATGATTTGTCTTGATTTTTGTCTTCTGACTGAGGCAATCAACTGATACACACCATACTTAATGCACAGCAATGCTGTAAGCCATCATAAATCTATTGTCGAAGTATTTTTTATTTCAAATGTATGTCTATTGGACAAAATGAAACATTCATGAACAAGTGTTTAAGGACTGCTCAACAATGGCCCAGTCCAGTGACAATACACGAGCTGCGGTAGGCCCTGAGCATGTCACAGTTGAAAAGCGTGACAATGGCGTTTTTAATCCTAGGGACACTTTACAGAATTCACAGTCTACCCTGTCTAAGAATTTCATATTTACTGTACTTCATGTCCCACATGGTGTTCTCATCAATACAACTCTCAAAGCTCCATGCTATGGCCTCATCTGGGCCCAGGAAGGAACTGAGGTGTGAGAAACATTAACATCTGTAGAATCAGTATAGGGGAAGACCTCTGAGAACCATCCAAGTCAAGGTGTTAATTCATTAAAGAACAATAAGGTGGCCAGACCTGATGGTATTAGCAACCTAACTCATTAACATTTAGAGGGCAGGAGGGACTTTGAAATAGGATATTAAACAAGAGTTTAAGAAGCTCTAGGTTCAGTCTTCAAGATTGGTGCCCGGAAATACATCCCACGTATTTCTGTGATTGCTTTTTATTGGAATTAAGATTGAAGCTGTATTAACCGAAGAATCATCCTTTTTCCTATGAACACCTTGTGTTTTTCTTACATACTGAAGACTTGTTGTGCGTGTTCTCCACAAAAAAAAAAAAACAAGTGAAAACACTTAAGAATGCATTAGAATGCATACTAATTATAAATTGAATGTGCAGGTACACGTGTGTACGTACACTTGTGAATGTACCTGTACGCACACACAGTCATTTCAATACACACAAACACATAAGTAGTTTGTTAAAAAAACAATGGACCTTTATTGCCATTTCACTATAGATTATACACGTAAAACTCAATAGCAACAGTTTAAGACTACTTCCAACTGGATGAAATACAAAACAATGCATCAGGATGACCAGCATTCTAACAAACACGTCAGAAAGCCAGGGGAGAAAAAAAAATAATCAAACCAATTATTTAAATCTCAAAACAGCATTTAGTAATGCAAACATTATTTACAAAATAAAATAGTTTAAAAGTACTTCATGCCATGCTCCTTATTTCAAGGACACAATCAAAAATCCTTCAAATTGTACAGGAACCTCTAGTATGGAAAAGCAAGTAAAAGAAAAAGAGAAAGTAAAACTCCAGCAGAGTGGTTAAGAGACATGGTTACGCTGGAGGCCCTGGAGAAGATGAAGAGAAGAGACATGGTTCTGCTCAGACGTCTAGAAAACAGGGACAGCTTTATGTGACGCATAATAAAAGCATTCTGCACAAGGAAACCATACGCTGAAAACTCCTAAAATGACACTTAGAAGCCAGTGGTTAGCGTTCATGAGTATATACACATACAAACAAACTGCACAATACTAAAAACAAAAAACAAACAAAAAAGTTATTCAATAATTAAATATTATATAATACAAGGAGATGGGAAGCTTGGTTTTTATGTTGAATTAATTATTATATTTTTATACACAGGAGTGTATGGGTGGCCCTGACTGAAAATAAGACCCAGGGTCAACTATGGATGCATGTCTTATGTGTGGGAGTACAAGCAAGGGCCTAGCCTGGCTAGCCTGGTGGCGGGTGTGGTGTTGGAGGTGGTTGTTGGGGTGGTGTTAGCAGCCAGAGCTAGCGCTAATCTACGCAGCGCTCACTGGCGGTTGCTCTTGATGCGCTCCAGCCTCTTCTTGAGGTCGTCGAGGTTGGCGGCGGGCGAGGAGGAGCGCGTGGGGCTGTGCGAGTGCTCCTGCTGGAAGTGCGACTCACGGGACTCCTTCAGCTGCGACAGCTTGCTGTGCAACATGTCGGTGGACGAGGCCACCGTGGGCTTGGACAGCAGGGAGGTGAGGGGCGGCCGCTCGTCCGCAGACGACTGCTGCTGCTGCTGCTGCTGCAGCTGTGAAGAGCAGAGAGAAAACAGAAAGAACAAAACACTGCTTAGACCGAGAGACGAAGCCAGAGCAGATCATACTGTGAGTGTTATGACAAAAAGGGTAATCTAGGTCACCCTCTTAGATCAAAGACCTTAAAGGAACACGCCACCCAATGTCAGTAGTAATATATGTTCTTACCCTAACTTTCACGAGTTGAGTCATACCTCTCCCGTGTCGGTACGTGCACTCAAACGCTCTGGTGCGCGGTGCGAATGTGTTAGCATGTTGCTATGCTAGCGGGCTCAGACATAGCCATAGAGGGAGGAAGATAGCAGTAATCAAAAACATCCATGTTTTCCCTACTTAAATACAGTTGCACGAGTAGTTGATAAAAATGTGTAAGGTCACACAACATGAAACGTGGCGATTTTCCAAGCGAATAAACAGGAGAACTACAATGTATGGTGCAATAGCACTTGGGAGTACTTCGACCTAGCGTAGTAATATTAATTAACACCTAATTGTAGGTCCCAGCCATGCTTTCCGCCGTTTGCAGCAAAGTGGAATTCTATGAAACATTTACGAAATCACTATAATACTTCTGCTTGTCATCACAACCCTTCACAATGCATGTTATAACCATGATTGTTCACAATCTACTTTACCACTACCTGCTACTTTGCTAAGTCAGCTCAAACTAACGCCAGCAGGGCAGGTTGTCTCTATTTACGGAAATGACTGTGTGTGCCTCGGAGGGGGAGGGGGAGGCTGAACTCTGTGGTGGATAGGATCTACAATTAGGTGTTAATTAATATTACTATGCTAGGTCGAAGTACTCCCAAGTGCTATTGCGCCACACATTGTAGTTCTCCTGTTTATTCGCTTGGAAAATCGCCACGTTTCATGTTGTGTGACCTTACACATTTTTATCAACTACTCGTGCAACTGTATTTAAGTAGGAAAAACATGGATGTTTTTGATTACTGCCATCTTCCTCCCTCTATGGCTACGTCCGAGCCCGCTAGCATAGCAACATGCTAACACATTCGCACCGCGCACCAGAGCGTTTGACTGCACGTACCGACACGGGAGAGGTATGACTCAACTCGTGAAAGTTAAGGTAAGAACATATATTACTACTGACATTGGGTGGCGTGTTCCTTTAATAAAAGTAAACATTTAGGGTCAGTTACCAGAACATGGATTAAGCCTAATCCAAGACTACAGTTTATCTTCATCATCTTAATTCTTTTTTACTCTAAGACTAGGCTTAATCCATGTATGGGAAACTGGCCCAAATATACATTCATGAATTGATTAAATAGGTAGCAGTGCTACAGGCTGGGAGTGTTGAGGCCGAGGCTGACCTTGGAGTTGTTCTCTAGACCATGTCTTTGTCTCAGGATCTTGAGCCTCTCGTAGTAGACGGCTGGTTTCAGTTCCTCCCCGTTGCTGTTGATTGGGACACTGCTGGAGCTGGGCATGTACGTGGAGGGATCACCAACATGCTGGGGAATCACTGCACACACACACACACACACACACACACACACACACACACACACACACACACACACACACACACAATATGGGAAAAGAACTATAAAATGCATAGCCTCATTATGAGCAGAACCTTTAAAACAGGCAAACTATTGCATCAAGTTGCTTTAAGTATATAATGATTAATTAACAGGGCCATAGATAAATTTACAATTACAATATACCCTGAAAATGAATCTAGGATTAGTCCTCAAGTCAGCAGAATCTACAGGGGTATAGAATGTTTGTGTGTATGCGTCAGCATTGTATGTGTGTATGTACCAGTGCTGGAGGACTGGATGCGACCTTTGCCCTCACGCTCAGACTCGATCATGCGCAGGCCTCGCTCCACGTAGCTCTGGAAGAACTGGGATGTGTTGCTCAGGAAAGGCTCAACATCAGCATCCGAATACTTCAGCTTATACTCATACAGCTCTGTCAGACCCTGTACGCACACACACAAAAAACAGTTTTAGTCCTTTTCCACAAACCATGGTTTTACCAAGTGAGATGTGAACCAAATTAAAAATGTACCTCTTTAGTGTTCTCCTTGGAGCCAATCTTCTTGAAAATCTCTGAAAGAATTTCACTCACTTTGGACTTGGACATCTTTTCATCCTATGAGTAACATAAATATACATCATTAATTCATTTCCAACTCAACCACCACGCTGAACAAGCCCCGTGCTCAAAAAATAAACACAACTCTTCCATACCGTCCGGATCGCTCCCTTCTCAGACCCCTTGTCGGATTTGTGACCCGACAGGTTGCCCGCATGCTTGACCACTCGCCGCAGGTGTGCCTCCAGCTCTGACTCATTGCGGTTCTCGATCATCGACAGGTGATCCAGGATCTGTGGACATGTGAGCCAACAACTGGTTAACACACTGTAAAAAGCGCCACTACATCAACTAACCACACACACAGGGGTTTTCCTGCCCCCAGTACAAGGTCAATATGGAGAGCTTTCCATTTGGCCTTGGAGTCTTTTGAACATTGTGCTCTAGGTGGGCCTCTGTGGTGGTCATACCTTGGCACCTTTGAGCTTGCACAGGGTGTGCAGGAGGGTCTTGAGTGTCCGGTGGGGGACGTCGCTCTTGAGCTGCTTCAGCTTCTCTTTGGGGAACACCTTCATGAAGTTGTGGACGTCCAGGAGGATGCGGTCCAGGTTGATGCTATTGATAGTCTCCGGAAGGAACCGGATCATCCTCCACAGGCACTGAAGAGAAGACGGTTCCACTCATGAACACACATCCATGAGGACAAGATCTCATACACGGACTAGGGTGGTCCTTATTTTTCAACTTTTGAAAGTTCATGCTCTCACCCCACAAATATGTTTGAATAAATAAAAAAAAAAAATAATTGGGCAAAATTTTATCAATATTTAGAGGTTGCTCAAGACCTTTGAAGTTTAACACATACTGTGCAGTGTGCATATTCAGGATTATTTGCGTATTATGTGATACATTGTGCTAGGATGTATAATTGTTTAATAATATATGCTTATGGCAGCAATGAACTTATTTGACCATGCAGTCAATGTGTATTGATTATTGGTGACCACATTAAAATGGGAATTCCATATTGTCCATGCATATTTGGAATGCGTATTTGCTGATCTCATCTGCTGATTCTGGTATTTCCCAATAATATGCTGTTGTGAGCAATTCATAGCAACTCCTGTTTTAGTTGTGATATGTCTTTCAAGGCATCAATGTGAATGAAGCACAATAGACAATATACACTGAGACAATGGCTGAAGCAACACGAAGCAAATCCGCTATATGGTTACTTGGATCAGAAGAGACTGAAATAACTGGAACAAAGTTACCCTTCGAGAAGCAGGTTTTATGTTTGTTGTAATATCACCATAAAACATTGAAAAAAAACTTGCGGTGATCAAAGAAGTCTTGGTATTCTAGGACAAGGCTAGGATTCCCGTTCGTCCCCAACATGCCATAAAACAACTGGAAACACTTCACGACAAGTGGCAGAAGCTGAAGAAAAATGCCAAGAGAACTTCTGAGACTCAGCAGTGCAATGTAGAGGCCTTCGTAGACTAGTTGGGAGACCTGTTTGATATTGCACATCAAGATGCACTCATTCTTCTCAAGAATCCAGAAGATGGAGACTTTCTCCTGGCCCAAAGAGAAAGAGGACGTCCCGGGTGTACAACTGTACAATATGATGATACAATTTAAATCTCTCACTTTGGCCTTTGGCCTTGGACACTGACTGGATCTGCTCCTTGTTATTTTAATTCAATGATCAAGATATACATCCCCAATCGCCCATTGCGGTCTTCTGATGAGCGTCTGTTATGTCGACCAGTCATAAACACTAGGTCAAATTCAGGACTCTTTTCCTCAGTGGTTCCATGTTGGTGGAATGAGTTGCTCAGTGGTCTCCGTTCCTGTGATAGTTTTGGGTCATTTAAGAGGGGTCTAAAGGCATATCTGTTCAACATGCACTTAGTTCATTAAGCGCTTCTTATGCGTTATGGTTTGTAAAATATTGTTTTATTTCCATTAGGCTGTTGATTAATTTGACATTGTTGTTTACTATTGATATTCTCTTTAATGTAGTCTTAGCATGTTATTGTTTTTATATTATTGATTGAATGGACATTATTGTTTATTATTGCTTTTCCCCCCCTCATTTTCATTGTTTATTTCATTAGGCTATTGATTTAATTGACATTGTTTATTATTGCTATTCTCCTTTATATTATTATAGTCTGACCAACAAATAGTATTGCATTTTATTTTGTTGTGCGTTCTTAAATGGTACAATGTCTGCAAAAATGAGCGATTCCGGAAATACTGAAAGGCCTTGAGCTACCTCTAGATATTGTAGGAACAATTCAAAATTTTGCACAGTGTGTTTTTATTGATATCCTAACACATTTAGGGGGTGAGAGTTGAATTTTACCCCATATAAGGACCACCCTAACACGGACATCAGCACAACTGTGATTTATACCTTCATGACCAATTCTGAGAACATCGGAGACCCTGCTGTAGTGAGAAGACTGTCTTGTAGCAGCACCAAGAGAGCACTAATGGAAGAACAGAAGCCATTATTAGTACACCCGATCAGACACTGACACACACACTGACACACACACAGACAGACGCACACAGACAGACGCACACAGGCACACACAGAGACAGACAAACACACACACAGACACAGACACACACACACACGCGAGGAAGCCGACCTGAGGATGTTGGTCTGGTCTGACTTCTCCAGCACGCGAACCACCAACAGGTTGACCGAGCGGATGAGCTGCTGGCCGTCCTCGATGTCCTCCACCCGCGCGTCCAGCATGAGCGTGATGAGGCCATGCATCAGGTCCTTCAGCACCCCCATGGACGCCTCACGCGCCAGACTTTCCACAGAAAACAACTGGGAGGGGACCACACACGAGAAATCGCACAATGAGAAAGAATGGTCCAACACTTCAATACACACAAACCACCCCCCACCACACACACACAGACTTGGCATAATGTTCTACTCACAAACAAACCAACTAATCAAACCAAACTAATAAGTCTAAGGCTATTATCACAGGACATTTAAGAAACATCTTATCTAGAAGATGTGGAATTTGCGGATGTTGCAACAGCTTAGAAAGTGCCTGCTAACATGTTTAAAGTACTTTAATTACTAAATGGCATTTGTGTTCAAAACAATTTCAAGACATAAATCAAACGAGACATTTTGGCTATTCATTGGAAAACATTTGAACACAGTTGCTTCCTTGCGACAGACTAGTTGCACAATTGGTAAAGAGAGGAGGAGAATTGTTTTTGCTCACAGAGAGCATGTTGCCGATGATGCAGCTGTAGAGCTTGAAGATGTCCTTCTTGTCCAGCCGGTCGTCGGCCATGTGGGTGTTGTAGATGAGCCGCAGCTGCATGAGTGTGGCGATGAGGAATTGGTCAATGTGGCCCGACATGGCCTCTGCCTTGTCCTCCTGCCGCAACACCTCATCGATCTAAACAAGTCAGTACACACAAACACTCAGCAACAGAGCTATACAAATACCTTTATCAATAGCTATGCAGGGATATTAAATTCTTCAACGGTTCAATTGATACAAAACACAAACGCAGCCATGTTGTGTCTACTGAACAAGGATTTCGGTGCAGAACAGGGTCCTATTGCACAAAACTAGGATAAGGGATTAAGCCGGGATATCTTGGTTATCCTGGCTCAATTTATCCGTGATCCAGTTGCACAAAAGCGGGATAGGGGGCAGCAGAATATGTTATGGTATAAGTTACCATGGCGATTTATTCTGTGGAGCTAGCCTGCTCCAGACCAGGCTAAGTTCCAGGATCTATTTAATCTCATCTCTTATCTCAGTCAGCAGTCACCACAAATGGAAACCAATAGTTATACCACTGCCCACTACACATTGGCATCACATATACCTAGATCCACTGTCATTATTTAAACGCTTGTGATCATTAATTAACTTTTACATATTCGCCATTCTCGACCTGTCATGCGACAATGTGACGTCACCGGAGTACCTAACCATTTCGCGCGTGGTGGTCGCGGCACTAGTTGCAATATTCTCCTAAACAGAGGTGTTGCTGTTTGTTTCTGTTGTGAAAAGACTATCGCTACCTACTTCACACCGTAGAAGAAGCAATGAAGCCGCTCTAGTTGCCATGGTGAATCAGTGAATCTGTGATCGGTGACGGGGTCTATTTGAGGGAGCCATGACCGCGCACTTATCCAGGATAAGTTTCACCTGGCTTGATAAATCAGTGTCTGCTCATCCTGGTTTGCTCGTTGTGCAACCAATACGCTCGCCTGTACGCTCGCTCTTGTTTTGGATTAATTGAGCGCAGCTCAGTAACTTACCCCGGATGTCTTAATTCTGCTTTTGTGCAATAGGCCCCAGGAGAGTTAAATGTTGGAATGTGGAATACATAGAACCAAATAAAAACAAAACTCCTGCAGTTGCCAGGCCTGCTTCGTGTCCCACCTGTGCTAGGGCCTGGATACTGGTGTTGATGTCTCCACTGGCCACCTGGGAGATGACGAAGTTGATAGTGGAGGCTGTGCTGTTGCGGAGGTCATCAAAGTGCGGAGACACCGAACGGATCCTAAAAGACAAAACATTGAGAGAGAACGAGAAAATATTACTCGAGAGAAAAATGCACCATGTACACTACAGAACACAATGTAGATTGTATTGACAGCGCATTTGTAAACATTCACCTTTATATATAGCAACAGTGGCTAACATTCTGTGCAATCTAATTAATATAAACATGAAAAAAAATGAGCACCCATGACCTCTGACCACTGAAGTGAAGATGGGCGTTCACATTAAAGCAACACCAAAGAGTTTTTTGTACCTTAAAATAATGTTTCCAAAATCATTTCAGTGGTTCATCAACTTGTAAGAGGGTGAACGGCACTTCTGCATTCGCTTCGCGGCCCTCTATCGGGTATAAATGCACTATGTAAGTTTGCCAGATCGGGTAGTGCATCTGTAGTTCGATGGAATGAGACATAAGAAACTACAAATTTGACTTGAATCTGATGTCGCAATACATCGTACTTTCATAAAATCATGCAACATATTCTACCTTGTTTGTGGACATTGTTATTAGCAAAGCTAGTGATAAACAAATAGCGTGCGTGCGAGAGAGAGGAAAAAGTTCTTTGGTGTTGCTTTAAAGACCTCTGGCTGCAGCAGCACCAGAGCCCATAGAGCCCCGTCATGCCTGTTCAGCCCCACTGGACTGTAGTGGTCAGCAGAGGACTCACTTGGGCTCTGGGATCATGACCGGCTCCAGCAGCTCGTCCAGCTTGTGCTGCACCAGGTCGGGCAGCTCGCACACATTCGTGTGGTCATTCTCGATCATGTCCAGGTCAAGCTGGAACTCCCGTGGGATAGAGGGCGCCGAATACTCGGAATGAGCGTTGTGCTGGCGCGCTTGGCTGTGGATAGAAAAAAAACGGAAAAAAACAGTCAACCTCTTATAGAAATGTCTGAATCTGTTCATACATTTCTACAATGTAACGTTAAGGATTTTATACAAACAGGTCAACAGGGTTTTTGCCATTGGGGTGACTGGGTTATGGTGTCGCGTGATTCAGCTTTGCCTCAGACTGCCTCTGACGCCCTCACTCACAAGCATGTGATGCTCCTGCTAACTGAGAAAGCCCCTCAAGGCTCCTGCCTCTACCCTACGTGCGTGGCTGCGGAGAGGGGCTACTGGAGGAGGAGGAGGAGGAGAGGGCGGCAGGAAAGACCATACTTACATCCTATACGTGCGATACATTATTCTGTCCACGGTGAGCGGCACACACGCGTGAGAGTAGGGAGTTATACAAAGAGAGGAGAGAAAGAGATACAGGCACAGGATTAAGAGAGACCACATGCAGTCCGCCAGAGCAAAGGAGACAGGAGAGAAGAATGGCAGAGTCATCATAGCAAAGAGATTAGTCCGGTTACAGGCACACTAGGAGTCTCAGAACATGCAAAGAGATTAGTCCGGTTACAGGCACACTAGGAGATTAGTCCGGTTACAGGTTACAGGCACACTAGGAGATTAGTCCGGTTACAGGCACACTAGGAGTCTCAGAACATGCAAAGAGATTAGTCCGGTTACAGGCACACTAGGAGTCTCAGAACATGCAAAGAGATTAGTCCGGTTACAGGCACACTAGGAGATTAGTCCGGTTACAGGCACACTAGGAGTCTCAGAACATGCAATCCATTCCATGCGCTGGTCAGGTGAGCGGAAAACAGAAAGGGTTAATAGGGAGGGCCTTTTTTTAAAAGACCTTACCACATCTTATAAAACAAAGCCAGTATGGATCTAGTACTACATGAGTCAATATGGCCTCTCTTAAGAACATGGCAAAAACCGGCCTCTGAAAAAAAAGAGTGTTCATGGAGTGTTTGGAAAAGGGCCTCCTGGTGTTTGGGGGACGTACTTGAGCTTGTTGGGCATGTCCTCCTGGGCAGCGGCAGGCTTGCGCATGAAGGTGGCGCTGGGGTTGGTGGGGTGCTCGCGCTGCGCCCGCTCAGCCGGCTTGGCGGGAGCTGGGGGAGTCTTCTTTGCCGAACGCTTGATGCGCTCTTCCAGCATACTCAGGTCCTTCTCAGAGAGCTGCAAGAGACAGCGACATTGCTTAGCCCAATTCTCCAAGGCAAAGATAAATTCTCTCAATCTGATTGCTCTAGTTATGTGACTCTAGTGATGTGAAGGCCTTTCTAAGCAATTGATGCAGTTTAGGCAGTGAAGAACCTTCACAATGTTTATCATAGAGCCAGATGGGTGCTTAAATCAAACTGCTCCCCATTAGGCACCAGGGTTAAAGAGGGCTGAAATACTCTGTATATGCAGCTGTAATAGTGCCTGTAAAAGTGTATACTTATTGTTTATGTAAATACTACGGTATTCAGGGTTCCTACACATTTTCCATTTCAAAATTCCATACTTTTTCCATACTCAAATATTCAAACTTCTCAGTAGATTTTTCTGACCATATTCTAGACATTGTCAATGGAGCGTTCTATTAACATTTGAAGAGCTGTATATTATTAACTTGTTAGCCCTCAGAAAACACTTGCCCATTGTTGGATACTTTTTATTGGGGAAGTGCTGTGTTGGAAGGTGCACTCACATTTTTAGTTCTCTGTAGATACAGCATAGCCTACATACATGTACTGTATATTGGAGACTGCACTGCTGGCAGAGGCCTCATAATAATCAGTATTATTTGTTTGCAATAAAAGTTTCAGATAATGCAGTATCCATGTCTTGGCAACTTTTACAAAAATCAAAAAAGTCTACCAGTGTTTTAGCAGAAAATAGCAGAGCTACGCAAACATACCAGTGCATAGAACAGGGGTTTTGGTACCAAAGTCCCCTTGTGGGAGAGATTTTTTTCTGAGGACCCCCATTCAATTGTATCTTGATGATGGTGGACTGACAGTTAATAAGCTACACAGTACTCAGTTCCTACTCTGTAGGAATGGTTCATTATGACCTGAGTGAAGTGATTCAGCTTAGTACTGTAGATGCAATATTCTGGAAACACAAAGGTATTTCTCCATACCCTTGTTTCTTTTTCCCATACTTATCCAGACCTGGAAATTACTCAAATCAAATTCCATACTTTTCCAGGTTTACCATACTGCGTAGGAACCCTGTGTATTTAGGAAAATATTTTGCACAAACAACAAACACTCACATTGCCAATGAGTTTGAAGACCTGGTCCCCACAGACATTGTACACCACCACCACAGTGTTGAGAGCAGCATTCCGGACAGTTGTGTCACGGTCACCAATGTGGACAGCGATGTCCTTCAGGCATTTAGCCGGAGTTGGCTGGCAAACATTCATTCCGAAGCCCTCAATCAAGCACCCTAGCTCCTCCAAACATTCTGGGTTTAGCAAAATGAACCATAAAAGGAAAAGCAAAGATTACAAACAAATCATGATAACACTATTAGTGATAACCATATTCTTTAGTACTGCAACAGTATTTACGCATGTAAACTTTAGTCATGAGTAGATGATGGGCTTTGTTATGGTGGAGTGTTTGGGCTTCCTCACCACATCTCTGCTTTGAGTTCTTGGACTTGGTGCCCTCCATGAGGAAGGGAAAGAGCTTGCTGGCGGGGTACACCTTAGACAGGATGGAGAGGATGGCACGCACGTCCTTGCGCACCACGTCTTTCGACTCCCCTACCTGCTCAAAGGGCACAAGGGGAATCAAGAGTTTTTAACCATTCCAATGTAGGGGTTTCATTTTATAAGAATAATAATGCTGTACATACCACATTTCTTCATCACACACACACACCTTGAGGATGAGGTAGGGGATGAAGGAGGAGGCCTCGTAGTCGCTGAGGTGGTAGTCTTCGCGCTTCAGCATGGTGAAGAGCAGCTTGAGGAACTCCAGTGCCTTCATCAGAACGGTGGTGTTGGTGTCAAAGAAGCGCAGCGTGAACCACTTCAGCACCAGGTCCAGACAGCCGATCACCGCGTCCCGCTCGTCCTCCATGTGCTGGTCATTTCCCCCAGAGCAAGAAAGAGTGGACAACAAAGTGAAACTAAATGACATGATGGGACAGATAACATCTCCAGTGACTTGGCATGTGAAAAAGGCCTATGAGTGGCCTCCTCAAAAAATGAGATCAATAAAAAAAAAAAAAAATAAATAAATAAAAAAAGCATGTTTGAGGACACCAAGGCTGTCAGAGTCGGTTGTACCTCGATCATGGAGCCGATAGCTTTGACGTGGCGCTGGAAGTCAAAGTGGAAGAGCTCGTCCTGGAGCCACTTGGCCAGGCAGATAGACATCTGGGTCTTGAGCTGCTCGATGTACTCATCCCTCGGAGTGTTGAAGTTCCACTTCAGGATCTGCAGGGCAAGAAAGAAAGAAAATGAAGTTGCAGCTTTGAGCAAAGAACTTAAAAGTTTGGAAGCCATAATTTATTATTGAACATTAAAAATTAGGATAATTTAATTTGATTTTAATCTGAGTCTAATTAAAATCACCTGTATATTAATATTCTAACTCATGCCCTCGTGATCTGGGCTATGAAGGTACCAACCTTGAGTGACTTCTCCTCCTTCACACGCTGCTCCTTAGCGTTGGGCACCAGGATGAAGATGGGGCCGGACTTATCCTCCTCATCCTTGGCATTGGCCTTGACCACAGTCTTCTTCCCCACCACACCCTACCCAGGAAAACGTGAACATAAGAGCCATTACATATATACTCAGACAGACAGATAGACAGACAGACGGACGGACCATTAAATTCTCTTCAACACCTCCCTGGTATAAAGAGAAACCGGGTGAGTGCTTTGCTGTGTAAACCCACCAGCCCCAAGTGCACTAGTGATTGCTGTGACTGACTCATGACAAAGGACACCAACATTCTTACAAAGGTACCTGCTTGTCGTCAAGACTGTGGTCTGAAAGCCGTTTGGGATTACTGATATTACTAGCTCTGTCCATGCCAGAGTTGAGTTCCACACTGGCTCTCTATATTTAATGAACACAGATCAGCTTCTTAGAAAATACTGGCTTTCCAGAAGGGTAAAGTCTTACTAAGACAGTATTGTTTCACTAGTCCTTTTCCAAACGATTAGTGTAAACAGTACTAAAATGGAACAGTGTTCAAACAAATGACGACATGGGGGAGAAATGAACCTTTTTAGCAGCTGGGCCAGCTGACTTTGCTCTCTTGGTGTCAGGTTTGGATTCTCGTTCCCGCTCACGTTCACTGGGAGCAAAGTCATCTGCGGCACTCTGGGCACTGGCTGGAGCTGAAGGAATGACAAGATCAAGAGAGGATACCTCAGTAGCTATAGTATACACACTCTACATACTTCATTAGGAACAGTATATACATACTACATACCTTATTAGGAACAGTATATACATACAACATACTTCATTAGGAACAGTATACATACAACATACTTCATTAGGAATAGTATATACATACTACATACCTCATTAGGTACAGTATATACACTACATACTTCATTAGGAACAATATATACAAAGAGCATCATATGGGTGATCCTTTATGGATGCTGAACTAACATCCAAGAGGTTAATTTAGCTTCATTGCTGTCCACTTCAAATGTTGAACTTATGAGAAGTAGTGAGGGGACTGTGGACAGGCTGCTGTAGCAAACTGAACAGAACAAAGAGTTCTACTAATTCCTCCGTAGGTCAGATCCACTGTGGTACCTGTGGTGGGTCTCCCAGAGGAGGCTGCCTTGGTTGGGGCGGCTTTGGCCGGAGGACCGAGCTTGGCCGGCATCACCGCTCGTGCTTTCTCCAGCATGCCGACCACCTGGTCCTTGGACGCCGGCTACAGAGTAGACAGAGAGGAAATGACATCATGAGATGAACCGAGGGAAGCAGTAGGTGAGACAGAGGCCAGTGCACAACAAAAGGGAGTTTTGAGTAAATACTTTTTAACATCCTCCATCTCATTCATTCAGAAACCACAGAAGCAAAGAGGTCTTCTTACACAGGCCAAGGTCACGAGGACACACCGTACCTTTAGCTTGCTGGTGGCCTTGGTCATCTTCTCGTAGCCCAGGTGCATCATGAAGGTGGGCAACGCGTCCTGGGCCTTCTTGCGCACGTCTCCGCTGCGGTCCTCCAGGCAGCAGTAGAGTTGGGGCACACAGAGCATCAGGTCTGGGGACGCCGCCCGCAGACTGGGCAGCCTCTCGGCCAGCCAGCCCAGCAACTGCAGACGAGGAGCACAGGGGTCACGGAGGTCAGACACACACATTCTCTTTCCATTTCATTTTCCCCAGTACAAGGATCTTCACTTGTTTGATGGGTTAGTACAACTTTCACAGAAGACTATTTAAAGGGTCACTAATGAACCAACCCATGAAATCACTGTTGGGACAGGTCTGGAATTTCCCCTAGGGATCAATAAAGTATATCTATCTATCTCTCTATAACTAATTCATAGATATGTCCATTTATCTTGATTTATTGAATTGATTGATATTTGATTAAATACCACTAACAATTATTTCACTGCAGGACTACAGCAAAACACCCTGCCGACAGGGGCAAGGCCACAGTTCATAAGGTGCTGAAATACTGTATGTGCAGCTGACAGCCTTAAGGGGGTTGTTGGCGTGTGGTTAGTAGAGGTGGGAGGGGGGTCTGGGTACCTCCTGTCTGAGGAAGGGGTTCTCCCTCTTCAGCTCCTCTGACATGTCCTCTCCCTCCAGCCACTCCTTCATGCCCGTCTGCTCCACCCAGGCATTCAGCGTCGTCATGGCAGAGGTCCGCACATTCGCCTGGGGAGGGGGAGAGAGGAAAGCCCAGGGCCAACTTGTAGATCACATACAGTCACTACCAAACAGTCAGTGACCGCTGATAGAGTATGTGTGAGTATGTGAGTGTGAGCATGAGTGTGTGTTATAATCTCTACCTTGCTGTCTCCAAGCACAGTGATAATGGGAACTCCCAGATGCTTGACATGCTGCTTGAGGCCAGGGCCCATTGCTATGGCCAGCTGCTGTAGGATATTTAGTGTCTGCTGAACCTGTGGGCCCACACACACACACACACACACACACAATATGAGACATGACATGATTTACTGCCCTCTGCTGGTGAAGAAAAAAACAAAAAAAAAAAAAAAAAAAAAAAACAAACCCAATCATTTATTTTCAAAGGCAAACAGAAGTTCACAAGGAGGATAACATCACACAGGATCATACAGACACACAGAGTTGGACTCCTCACCAGTAGTTTGTTGGAGTCATTGAGACGGCCCTTGAGGGCCAGGGGCAGCTCCCCGATGTTGGACTGGATGAACTTGGCCTCAGAGATGACCGCAGCCACTTCGTCCAGACCCTCCTTACGGATCTTCCAGTTCTTGTCCTCGATCTTGGACACCATCTCAGATGTGATCTTATCACTGGAGGCAAAATCACGCAGGTTAAAGATGCACAATAACAGGCCAGAAAACAAACTAGCTGCATGTTGAATGGATGTGTGTGGTTTGTGCGTGTTACCTGATGTCTGTTCTGGGCAGCAGGTCCATGACATCTCCCGCTCCTCCCTCATCCTCCTGCTCGTCAGCATCCTCTCCGTTCTCCTCAGCACCGCCCTTCTTAGTGGCACCTCTGAAGGGAGCCGGAGCAGACTGGCCCTGCATCTACACACACACACACACACACACACACACACACGTTAGCCTGCAGTATGAATGCTGGGATAAATTTTCGATAGACATAATGAATGTTGTGGAATTACTAGGGCTGTCAAAATAACGTGTTAATTTCGATTAATTAATTACAGAAATAACAACGTGTTAAAACATCTAACGCTGATTAATCGCATTTCATAGTAACATTTGACCCAGTGCTGCAGTCTGGCTATCGTGACTGAAGGAGGCAGATGAGAAAGCACTGCTTTGAATGAAACATTTAGCCTACGTTTAAAAAAAAAAAAAACGCCCAGACCAATACTGTTGACAGGAGATTCAATTTACTATTTCTGCACTAAGGTTTCGTCCTGTCTGTTTGGTGTTTGTCTGTTCATACTCCCTTTGTGATTGTAATACAGAAAATCCTTAAAATAAAATTCTTAAAAATAAAATAAAAATAATGCTAGCCGCCAGCCTTGTCAAAGTTAATTTTGCTAACGTTTTGCTGAGCCTACACTACATTTCCGTTGCAATCGTTTTCCTACTGTTTAGTTTAATTTCTTGAACTATCCTGGACTGCCACCTACTGGATAAAAAAGGCAACAAACTATTTTATGTGTGAATAAAAATCTACAACATGTTTGAATGGCCAAAAAAAAGGATAAATCATGGGGGTATTCCACACATTACCTTGGTGTTAGGGTAGCCTACTCTGTACATGTCATTGACAGTAAGTGGCAACTTTAGTCATTTGCATTTATCATGCTAAACATCTGACAGCAGGCATGCTGATTCCTGAGCCAAAGGGGAAATTATGATAAAAGAGAGAGACGTTGAACTTTAAAGTCTATAATGTTGGTTTAGCTCATCTGCAACTAGTTTTTAAGATATGTTCATAGCAAAAATGGATGCATATCGATTAATGAAATCACAGATTGTGTAATTAATTAGATTATTTTTTTTAATCGAAAGTTACGAGACTTTATTGAGCACTAATACACATATTAGTTATGTATTAATGGCCAACTTGTGTTCCTTAGCATTACCAAAACTTGGTATTTTGTGAAGTGAAACATAAATGTATTTGTGTATGGCATTAAAAGGTTCAAATTCCTGACCACTTGCCAATAACAAGGTTCTGAGTGGTGCCATCTTGTATAATTAGGTTCTCTCTCATACTTTTGCTAATGCTTTCTTTTGATGATATCAGCATGTTCAATAATGCTGTGCTCTTAGCACATTCATAGCTGTGGTTTTCCAGAATGCAGAGCTGGTTATGGCCTACACCGGTTCAGGGCTTAAGTTTACCCTCCCCTCCCAAACACACACACACACTGACTCTATAGAACAAACACCGTCAGCAGAAATGTACCTTCTCAAACTCGGCGTCGATCTGTGAGAGCAAGGCGGTTTTCTCATCCTCAAAGAACATGCGCAGTGGAGCTCCCATGTAGAGATACATCACGCCAAGCAAGGTGATGGCAGATGTGCGCACCGCCTAAGACACACACACACACACACACACACACACACACACACACACACACACACACACACCAGGGTAGAAGCTTTACTTTATCTCTCTGGCATAATAGATTCAGTTTCACACAAAGGAAATGTGGCTGTGGCTTTAAGATATGGTGTTATGTGAGTGTAGTATTTCAACACATTTGAATATTATTTCCATATAATATGCTTAGCAACTTGCAACAGGTGTAAGAATAGGTGGCTTCGTTGGTTTAGTATGTAGCTAATGGGCATTTCATAGCCTAAATGACACAGAACACTGGCAGCCTAGTCGACATAAAATAAACAAAACACTCACCGGATTGGTGGCACCCAAAGCAGTCTTAACATTATTGATAAATGCCTTCACATTGATCCTGCAGGAAACAGAAATACAATGTTCAATGGATCTTCAGACACAAACCCATGAAATCATAAATGACTAATTTTAATTAGCATGTGGAAACATACCCTGTGAACCCAAATTCCTTCATGGCGTTTGCCAACCAGTTTAGAGTTTCAGCCTGATTCTTGGGGTTTTTCTGTGCAAAAGCCAGGGACACCACCTAAAGACAAAATCAAGCACATAAGAGTTCAGTTAATTAGCTTGTTATAACATTGTCCTTAAACATGACTTAAACCTCCTTTGTTAAAAATATCTAAACTTTCACGTTTATGTCACATTATGTTGTGTGTGTGCATGCTTGCACGCATGCACATGGAGTGAGCAGGTGCATGTTCGTGTCGCACTTCTCTCTGGATCAGTGACAACAGAGTGAAGCTAAAAGTAGGTTACAATGGCATGGGTCTATTGCCAATTCCACAGGTGTCTCTGGGGCATGGGTCACAGCTATTAGCGCTCTGCATTTAGCCACTTATCTTATCAGTCACCAAACAAACGTTTCAACAACAGCTTCCTTCAGAGGACCATTTCAATTAAATATAATATTACAATATTACGATATTGTGGCAGCCGTGGCCTACTGGTTAGCACTTCGGACCTGTAACCGGAGGGTTGCTGGTTCGAACCCCGACCAGTAGGCACGGCTGAAGTGCCCTTGAGCAAGGCACCTAACCCCTCACTGCTCCCCGAGCGCCGCTGTTGATGCAGGCAGCTCACTGCGCCGGGATTAGTGTGTGCTTCACCTCACTGTGTGTACACTGAGTGCTGTGTGTTTCACTAATTCACGGATTGGGATAAATGCAGAGACCAAATTTCCCTCACGGGATCAAAAGAGTATATATACACACTTATACTTATACAATATTCCAAACATTTATCCACTGACAGTTCATAGTAGTATGCAATACAAATGTACAGAAATAAATACATGAGCCAATTTGTGGAGCCCCTTGTACAAGGTTAGTCCTCCTTTGCAGGGACGGCACAGACCTGTTCGGCGGTCCAGGGCAGGGAGCAGGCCTCGCCGATGGCCGTCAGCGCTTCCTTGGCCTTGCCGCCACATTTCACGTCGCCAATCTTGTCCACCAGCCCGTCCAGCACCACCAGGGCAGATGTCTTGGAGAAGACGCCCTTCTGGGCAATCAGGCCCACGATGTGCAGCTTCATCTGCATCACCTAGGAGACAGCAGGACAAAGGGCATTTTGAACAACAGCTCATAGATCTATTGGTCACCTCCATCACCTTGGTTCCTCAACTTGTGTAAACCAAACATGGTATTTGTGTTAGTAAATCACGAGGTCATGCAAATCAGGCAGAGAACATCTTGCGAGTGCTTGACCTGGCCAGAGGTCTGGTGAGTTTGAGAGTTGCTAATGACGACAAACACACCTGGAAATTCGTCTCCTTCCAGCCCGGCTTCTTGGCCAGCATCCGGACCAGTGCCTGGCACGGCATCTCGCTGCGGTCCATCTGCTCCACAGCCTGGAAGTGAGACAGCCCGCAGCACAAATGAGTGTGGTCACCCACAAGTACGCCATTGTTTTATTTGACTAAACAGTCTGACCAGAAAACTGGCCAAAAAGGACTTCAGTGTGACCAAGCGGTCTGCTCCTTGGTATCCTAACTCCATTCGATGCTAGCGGACGTTAGCAACAGAAATCAGTTTGATTTATTTTTTCCATTTGGAATGTGCTAACTGGATGTGACACGACACAGTGCTGTACAGCGTGATGTGGCGCGACATTTTGAGCAGAACTTTTTGTCGGACGCCCCGTTTCTGTTTTCTTTCGGTCACTCGCGTTGCTCTGCTATTTCGAACAACAAATATGATGCAATAGAATAACATAATTGATATAATATTCAACAGATTCAATATGGACAGAGAGCATTCAATGCTACGCGACACCCGGATGTAGTTACAGTAGGACAAGCTGTGTAAGAGTAGAAAGGTCACCTTCTGAAATTCCTCCATGCTGGCCAGACGCTCCTTCCAATTGCCACTGTCCAGCTGCTGCATACAGGAAGCGGGCAACACGGCAGCAGCCTTCTCCTCACACACCTCCAGCTGGTCAGTCACACACACACACAGTTTTGAGGGAGTCGCCCTACATGCCAGTTTTTCCATTGAAATTTCAACAAAACAAATAGATGACAAGAAATTACATGTTTAATGTTTGCTTACTGAGAGTTCAGTCTCTACAATCTCTTTGCTTTCTGGAGCCTTCTTTGATTTTCCACTGGGTGTACTGGAAGGCTTGCTCTTTTTCAGGGGACCAGCCGACTGAACATAATAGGAATAATATAGAAAGAAAAAAAAATCATTAGTATATCCATCCATGCATCTTACAAACCCCTTCCCCGTTGGAGAGACTTGTGGAGGACAGGAGACATTAGTAGGGTACTGCCTAGAGGCTTGAGGGAGGGATGCTCCTCACCTTGGCAGCTAGGGCCTTCTTAGGAGGCCCTGAGGCCTTGGGTGGAGGCTCTGCTGCGGGCGCGGCCTTGGCTGCAGGTTTCTCCTTCTTCTCAGCTGCTCCTGCAGCACCTTTCTTTCCTCCAGCTAGCTCCACTTTATCTGCACATTCTTTTATCTGTTGCAGCAGCAAAGACAGAAGAAGAATTAGCATAATGTGTGTGCCATCAGGTGTTTGCTAATCATGAAATAAATAAATAAATAAATAAATAAATAAATAAATAAAAGAGTTGTAACAGTTTGACCCAATAAACTCTTCATATGCAAAGAATCTTTTGCAAAAATCAAACCACTTCCTACATATTAGAATGCATGATAGGAATGAACCTTTGTGTGTAACATGTTTATGATACATATTTGGATGATGTGGTTGTTACCCTATCAAGCTTGAGTTTATCCAGGTCTGCCAGGAATGGGTTCACTGCCTTCTCCCCCAACACCTTCATGGCAGTGCCCAGAGCTTCAAAAGCAGCGTCGCGCACCTCTGCAGCAGAGTCATTCACTTGCTGTAGGTTAGAAGATGGGGGGGGTTAGAATCGAAGCATCAGAAACAATCCAAACTCTGCTGCCATTTATCAACTCGTTTGTTTGAGCTGTGTGTACCTTCAGAAAAGCGGCACAGAAAGGCTTCAGAACACTTTTTGGCAACGTGGATGGAGTGCAGTGACGGAAACTTCTAGCCAGGAACAGGGAGGCCTGCTGCTTGATGGAGGGATTCTTGTTGTCCATCACAGACAAAATATCCTCACTCAGATTTTGTAAAGTTGTCTATAGACAGAAACACAAAGAAATTCACAATATGAGTGAGGCCCACTTGATGATGATGATGATGATAATAATCATAATAAAGTACATAGCTCTACGCTGGTCAAAACAACAAAAAGCTGTCGTTTTCTGTGTTATTTCAAGCACTCACAGTTAGGAAGATTGCATCAATGGCCTCCTGCAAGGCCTGAACCACTTGGGGTTTCTTCTCTTTGAACTTCTCTAAGATGGTTGGCACCACCTTCAAAGAACCCAGAAGAGAGCATGTCAGTTAAGTTTGTTAACAACAGGAGCATAAATTTAGACTTGAAATCGCAAAAGCTCACATGGCCCGCATAGGTCCCAAACTTCTTCCGAAGACCCGCCGCTAATCCGGTTAAGCATTTGGCCGCCAGCGCCACCAGCATCACATTGGTATCTTTGCCAACAACCTGCAGAAGAGATTTCAGGGGATTTAACACACAGACCTACTTTACCCAAAGATCTCACCTGCCAGACGTCTGTCTGCTGCTCAAATAACTTAGTAACCTTTTTCAGGGCGCGAGTCAGGTCTCCATAGTCTCCATTCTCCAACTTCGGAATTTTGGTCAAAGTTTCTACCGCCTCCAGAGCCTCCTTCCTTTCCTGCCATTTCTTTGCTTCCTATATCGGGTTGCAAGGAAGATGGAAGGTGAGCATCAAACACGGTCACTAAAAACACAATCTTGAAGACTTTTGTGAACTGTACGAGCACTCACAATTTTGTCATAGAAATCTTTAGGCAACTTGGACAGGATTTCCACAGGCTCCAGGAGCTCGTATGGATCAGCAGGTTCTTCACATTCATCATCGTCATCTCCTACAAATAAATTTAAATTATACTTTTCGTACAGATACTCAAATTACAACTAAATCTGTTGCTAAATTGCCGAAAACATTACAAAGAACTCAATTCTAAATTCTGCAAAGGGTCACTTTAATAAAAAAAAAAAAAACATTATTAAGATATTATTCAGCCAAACAGCAGAGTGTAGAGGGAGAGGGGTGTGACAGCCAGGCTTACCGTCCACCTGGTCTCCTCCTGAAGCTTGATGCTGCTCAAACTTGGCCTTGAGGTCCTGCTGGGATCGCAGGAAGCGGGACTGTCTGGGGGGCGATGTGGGCAGCTTCACCCACTCCTCCTCCAACTCTTTCAGCTGCACACCAGGAGACAGAGGCCAGACGGGCCATTAAGCATCTTACAGGCCAGCTCAGACAAACACCACAGACATCCTTGAAAAAGCCTGATGAAGTGCTGTGCTCTGACATATAAACAAAGTCACCCCCCAGGAGGATGCTTTCTTGGTGCCTCTTCATGAATGGAAGCTTTATGAAGCACTGCCTTTCATAAAAGCTAGTGGTTGTGATTTTTAAACAGTCAGAATTGAATATGGTGGAAAACAAACTTTTGAGCTGTCTTTTTCTCTTACGTCATTGTTAGTGAGATGGCCCTTAACTTACTTGCACAGAGTTGATGTTCTGAAGAGGGGCACGAAGTGCATCTCGGATCCACTTGTAAATCTCTACAGCTAGCAATTTGGCCTCATCTCGAACTGCCTTTTCTCGAGACTCAAACAGTTTTGGCAACAGTTTGACTACTGGCTTTAGGGTGATAATCTTGGAACCAAATTCACTGCAAATAAAAATAAAAACCATGAATAACTGAATAAATTGACCAAATCAGGCCAAATATATAGACCACTCAAAGTCAAATTTTCAATTAGTGAATAGATTTATGACTAAAAAGAAAGGAGGAGGTAAAATCTAGTACAAACCTGAGGGCTCTCCTTAGTGTCTCTACGCTTGCTACAACAATCTTGGGGTTCTTGTTGTCCAGCCCCTTAATCAGCTCTTCCTGGACCACCTCAGCTTTCTCTATTTCTACATACATGAGGCAGATATCGGAGCCCAGCTCTTTGGCCCGTGCTTTGGGCTGGTTGAAAACTTTGTTGACCACTCCAGACACTACCTCTCCAGTCGTTCTGAAAAAATAAATAAATAAATAAATAAACAAACAAACAAACAAACAAACAAACAAACCCATGTGCTGAACACTAACAGCAGCCTCAAAAGTTTACCATCAGCGGCTGTGCACAAAAGATAAGCATATGGTTCTTTTGTTCGGTCAACATCTAGGCCAACACTGATGACCTACTGACGATATACTTCACAGGCCTACCAAACAATATCACACACCCAACAACTTAGGGAGTGGTGTTATGGTAAAAGCGACATGTTATGACAACAGAAAACCAAAAACCACTCACAGCTAGAACACAGCTTGCATTTATGTGTGTTGAACAGTCCGTGTGAGGTGAATGCCAGTGTCACATATCTAACGGCTATGATAACGGTGTGAGAATAACTTCCATATAGTACAGTGTTTTTACTCAAGGAAAACAGAAGGATAATTCTTCTTAAGTGAAGAACATGAAAATATCTGCAGAAATTAAACACATCAACTAGGGACCTAAATAAGCCTGGTAGTGCAAAAACATAATAAATAAATAAATAAATAATAATAAAAAAAAAACTGTACTTACTTGCCAGCCACATGGGCATTCTCTATATACACAAGTGCTGCCTCCAGGCCTTTGAGCTGAGCTACAGCGTTGGAGTCTGTTACAAATCTCTTTATGAGTCCCAAGTATTTTGCCCATTCTGGGCTTTTCTCGTCCGTTATCCTCTGGAAGAGCTTCAGTGCTTCCTCATATCCATTTACTCTTGCTTTCCATACCTTGAGGTCGAGCCAGACATTTAAAAGACAGAGAGGGAACAAAACTAAATGAGTTCATGACTGTGAGAACTGACCCAGTTTTCTGTGAGAATCTGAATACCTGTAATAGACAGCAGTCTGTCAAACCTACATTTAGGGATGGCTTGCCTGGGTATGGGAGCCAGATTATTTTTGCTCATTAAGTTTCTGTTTTGCTCTTTAAGTCGAAAAGCAAAAGGCAACACAGGCTACTAGAAGCTCAAGGGGCTTAGCATCAATTGCTCCGATTCGTTGTTAGCTTCTCAGGAATGCACAGCACATGGACTAAATTGCAATTTAAGCTCTTTCCTTCCAAAATGATGTCTGAGGTCAAATGTTACAAAAACAGCAATACCAGACTATTCTCAGGATTGACTCCTTTGATTTATAAGATTATTTTAAGATATTGGATTTCTTGAAACTGCAAGCAACACACCTACTTGAGTGAAATTGGACAGTTAGTTAAAAATCACCTTGTGTTCACATTTCTGATCAATAGGCAACTTCATCCATTCACTGTCGTCCCCCATGGTGGCTTCTGTATGGGTGTGCCTTATCTGTTTAACTGCATGGAGGGGGAAACATCAGGAAAGGTAGCATTGCATGCATATTACAGTGGGACAAAACCGTACAAGCATATTAGTTCTAATAGGCTACTACTTTTAACAACCTTCCCACAACAATACTGAATGCATGACAAACAATCTGAAAAGCATTCATGATTAGGTTTACACAGACTAGCAAGCTAAAAGAATACCATATGAACGTTGAAAAACACAACCACTTGTATGCAAGAACAAGTTATATGAAACATTTAAAAATATATTCTGGTCGGTCACAAGCTGCTAACACGTCATTGATGAGAGCAAGGCTAAGAACGTTACATGCATGCAGGCCATCTACAACAGAAGACCATGAGGATGATGGGAAATAGCTTTCCATGCTATCCAGAGCAATATTCCATACTACAGATGCACCACCATTGAGAGCCTACTAATGCCATAGCTAATGGAGCAGAATGGGGTTTCACATTTCATGCGGATCCATAAAACTCCGTTCAACAGCTATGAATCACGATATTCCTAGCCAGGCCAGGTGAACATAATCCATGCGCATGCCGAAGTAGAGGCGACTGTTGTGACGTTCATTACAAAATCAACTGTTTGGGAAAAGGTCAGCTCCCATAATCTAAATTAATTATTACAAACCACCAACATTATGGTCATTTAACTCTGCGTCACACAGAAATATCTTCTTGCTAGTTTCAAGCACAACAGTGATGGTGACAAATTAACTGCTGTTTACATCTAAATGCGCACAGCTTGGTTGACATTATGCTAACGTTAATGTTAGCAATGTAGCTAGCTATGTTTGTTCAGCTGGCTACATAATAACAGTTAACCATAAACTACTGTTGATTGAATCACTAACGGATTGCTAGGTCACATCTGAAGAAATCATCTGCAGAGAAGATTCTAAGCAAGATGAAGCAACTGATGTTTAGATTCTATCTTTGCCTCGCCCACCTTTTGACTTAAGCTAAGTACGGGATAGATTTTCTACAGTGTAACGTTATTACTAACTGACTAGGCGTGGGGCATCAACACTTGAGCTGCATGCACATTCATTAGTTCAAACAAATTCCTCAGAAGACAAAAAAATGTGTATATCTCAGATGGCAACATCTTTTGGATGCCAGCCACATCCGCAGGGGACAGGTTTACAGCTCAGCTCAGCTTGTCAACCATGGCTGTGTTGGCTAATTTAGCTTCAGTTACCAGCGAAAACAGCCAAGCTACCAAGTTAACGTTGGCTGGCTAGGGTAGCTAGTTAGCACATGAACTGGGAGGGCCTAGCCAGGCTGGCTAGCATCAGCTACACTCGAAACGGCGAACACGTCCACCACCTCGCCATTTCAAATGTTTACAACAAATCCATCGCTACACGACCCCCTGATAATATATGGGCATAAAATGGTTGGCATGACAATGCAGTCACCATACAACATGGGCACAAAATAAACCGACTCACTATTGTTTGACACAAGCGCTTGTTATTTTATACACAACCAGGCCCCGACAACGCAATGGTGGGTGCAATAAATGACTCGTTAATCGTTAAAAAGCTGGTTGTCTTTACAGCAGCGCAAAAGGACATTTTGATATAGAATTCACTTAGTTACATTACCTGTGTTCCGACAGAGAAGGCAGGGTGATTTTATGCAGATGGAGCTGATACTCAATCATTACTCTTCGGGCTTTGAAACGCCTCCAAGGGCGGAGAGTCAGAAGGAGGGACCCAAATGAACAGAGCGTGCTTCAAGCAGCCGGTTATACACGGTGACGCATACATTCGGCTAACTCCAACCAATGCCCACCCTGTCTTGAGAGATTGACTGGGAAAGAAGTTTGACGGCTATGTTTTATTTACAAATGACGAAAACGTTATTAAATATACTGATATACTAAATAATTACTTTTTTTTATTCTAACAAACAAACTAATTTAGCCTACTTTTTTTACACAAATAATTTTACAAATAGTTGTATGTAGCCATTTTATTTGACCAAGATGACCTCTAAAGTAGGGCTAATGTTGAAATTGACTAGGCTAATTTCAATGTTGAACATGGATTTAGATTTGCCTATTGGTGTGCAAGCAAACTTGTCAACAGGAAGTTAAGATTAATTCAATGAAAAAACTGTAAGTGTTACTACTCTGTGAGATTGCAATGTCGGTTTTGTAGGCCTGTTTTTTTCTTGGACTTAAATGACAAGCTGAACACAATCAACATAAAAAATTTTTGTAGGCTGCTTTATAGCTCTTCATAATGAGCAATATATTAAATAGACAACCGAGAGGTTCTGGGGTCTAGACTTGTAATAGGCTATAATGTCTATCAAAAAAAAATCCCTGTATTATGGGCCAGACAATAAAAGAAAGGCGAAGAACAGGTGAGTAATGTGGACACGAAGCGCCTGAAAAGAGATCATAAGTAACATGAGCATAGCTATTAGCCTAATCACCCCGTGGGAGTATGGAAAGGGTAATACAAGATTTTATTAATTTGTAAATGGTAATAAAAAGAGAAATTATATACATCAAATGACAATGACATAATCCATCAAGAAATGCTTATAATTTAAACATTGATTTACAAAACCAGCATAAAACACTACATTCAAAATAGGCCTATTAATTTGTGAATGAACGATAGAATTTCATAATCTTTTTGAAAATTCATTTAAATAAGAGAAAGGACACTTGCGGAGTTTGAATAAAAGGAAAATGGACACTTGGCTGAAGAAAAAAGTCACACCAAATCACCTTTTTGTATGAAATGATAGACAACTTTACAGAGCCTAGTTTTATGAAGAAAGCCCACTTTAAGCCAATCTGATAAATAATAATAGTCACAATAACTAATAATCACAATGATTGACCCTGTTAATTACACATAGACTGTAAAATAATTAATTGTGGTGACACGCCATCATAATTTAGAAAGTCACACTGTTTTTTGTTTTGTTTTTTTTATACCTGGGAACATATAGTTTATTTCTTGTTTCAGTGGGTGCCCTTTTTGTATGTGCACTGCCATTTTGTTGTGGTTGCCCAAGAAACGGCAGATGTGGATAAATCCTCGATACGTTTACCAGAGTTTGACATAGATCCAATATTAAATGTCAGGCTTTCCACAGACTGGAACACATTTTTTGTCATCCACCGCGAAATGAATTCTGATCGGTTCGCACTCTCAGTTGATGACTATCTGGGTGAGTTTAGCCTAGCCTACTACTACGTTAGGAATGGAATGGAATAGGCTATGCATCCAGCTGGAGGTCTTGGCGTTAGTTTATATTGCTTTATGGTTTCTTCAATCTCATGTCAATTGGTCAACGTTGGTGATAAATGCACAGCTGTTCATGATGTGCAGTAGCCTATAGTGCTGTTGAGTATGCAGTTCTTATTGAATATCCAGTGCACAACTGGATGCAGATATAAGTGTCGTTGATGAACGTCGCTGTTTTGGACTGTTTTTATTCACCAGCAGCTGAGACGAATGTTCTCCTCTATCTGAATGATGCGGTTACACAACTTCTTGAACATAAGGAGGAATACACTCAGTTTGGAGTTGGACGTTATTTTGCTGAATAGTAAGTTATGATGTGCAACTCCTGACATAGCTGTGTTGCTTTGTGCTAAAACAAACAAACACACACACACACACACACACACACACACACACACACACACGCACGCACACACACACACATTTATGTATTTTTCTTTATGTTGTTACTTTATTTCTGTTGACTATTTTTTACATTAGAAAACATATGGACTGGAAGACTGTGAAATAGAAATAACACGTGGAATTGTATAGTAAGCAAAAATGTGTAAAGTTAAACATTTTGTTTTGATGACTGCACATTTCTTTCTCCCAACATGGTTACCATAGCATACATAGCACTTGTTGGCATTCTTTCACTGTTAATTTAAAAGTACAAAATAGTCTAAATAAAAAAAGTGACCAGACTTGTGTCTGGGTACAAGGTTGGGCGCTAAATGAACATGCAGAACAAGTAGGCCTATTCTTGCACGGTGCAAATACCAGATATGCTGAAAACTGCCATTTTTGAACTGTCTGAAAATGGCTTGTCTTTTGGTCTACAGTTTTAACAGCGTGAAGAATGGCAACCATGTCCTTTTCAGAGAGTTCAACTACATAAAAGCAACCCCACACAACCGTGCGTCTTTCATTAGGATATTCTGGAGATCTTTCAGACAAATCGGAAAAAATGGAGGTAGGCTATGTCTGTAAAACATGTACCTGTGAGAAGACAGACCCAATATGTGTTTAATATATCTATCTATCTATCTATCTATCTATGTTAAATTACAATTAAGCCATGCTTGTCTTTGTTTTGCTTGGCAGACCTATTGGCAGCAATGGAGTACATCTCACTCCTGCAACTTTTATGTCCTGACTTTCCAACAGAGATGGTACAAAACACAGCCAGGTTAGAGACAAGATCATTTAATAGTGTTTTTTAAGGATGCTGTCCATTATAGGATTTTTTCCCCTCTTGATCTCTGTTTATCACAGTCTTTTGATTGCAACCATGTTATCATTTAACAAAACATGTTCTTCTGCAGGATTGTGCTGATTGATGATGCAGTGGACAGTCCGATGTCCTTCTCAGACTTCTTGTATTCTTTCCAAATTAAATTTTACTTTGAGGGTATGACACTTAATTTGAATATATCATATTTCATATACCTCCATTTACATGTCATTTGTTACACCATTGTAATATGCTGAATGTGAATATTATGTAAACATGAATTGGCTTCAATCCTTTGTATTAATGGGGCTAGTAAGGCTAGAGACCAGGTAAGACTAGTCTCAATGCGGAAGTGTAGATAGAATTTGCAGTTTAATTATACTCAACCCAGAAATGCCTGGGAAGCATCACACAGAACGAAACCTGTGCAATACTAAATCATCAAATGGAGTAAAATAGTTGTTTTGAAGTAGAGTTGGAATGATCTTAACCTCCATGCATGTGGCATTGCGCACATATTTTTAGAAGCTTCAGCTGAAAGATTTCCTCTGCTTGTGTCCCCAAGGGACTCACTCACTCATGAGACTAGACAAAGGGATGAGATCACCAGGCCCATGAACAAACAGGCTGTTCTGACTTCTGAGCAGGCACTCTTTAAACACTCTGCTCTGCTTCTATTTCTCTCTCTCTCTCGCTCTCTCTCTCTCTCTCTCTTTCTCTCAGAGTTCCTTGACAGTGTGTCGGTGATTTATCAGGACCTTCTTTCGGGGAAAAGTCCCAACACTGTGATCGTCCCCACTTCATCTTCAGTGGAGCAGCTGAGCAGCCTGGCTGAAGATGAGCTGGAGGTTCAGGAGGCGGTGGACTCGGCCATCTTTGCAGAATGCATTGAGGCCCTGTGTGAGAGGTTTAAGCACAGGTGAGACAAAGTCATACAGCAGTGCTGAATAATGGTGTTGGATACAAATTGTATTAGTCATTCAGTCTATAGTGAGCTTTAGTACGCACAGTTGATTTAGTATTCCCTCAGCATGTTTGTGCCTCTTTGGACAAACAATGCTTCGGACACAAATGCTTATTATGTGTGATTAGATTATTGATCTAGTTTTTGTTTTCCAGTCACCCCTCCCCCTCGGCAGTCCGAGAGATACTGGAGAATTCTCAGCGGGTGTCTTTCTACGGCTTCCTGATGGCCATGGCAAAAAGTGAAACTATCAATCAGGATATTGGTAAGAGTGGCACACTGTGCAAGCAATAAATCATACTTTTGGTCACTGCCCTATTTAGAAGGCCAGAGTTATTGTATTAAAGGCACCCTTAAGAGCTTTTTTACCTTAACATTACGTTGTTTCCGCACCCCCCCCCCCCTTCCGAAATAAAAATGGAAAAGCTGCTATGCTACAGGAATTTGGAGATCTCTTTCTACAGACTGCTGTCGGTGCATTCCCTCTATATTGTATCAAAGTTATGTTCATACTTTGCAGCAAAAGATTTGCAGCTTTAATCATTGGCTAACGAGTCAGCAGTTATATTAAAAAGATCCTTTTCTATCTACATGTAACATACAATTTTGGGTGTTTTAGTTATACATGGGTACTTGCATTATTACAAGAGGTGATCTGCAGAAGTGTATCAACTGACAAGTAAAGGCAACCATACATTTACTTTTTAAAGGAGCCTTACCAAATAAGTCTGAACTTCTGTTGGACCCAGAGATGGACCGAGAGTTGGAGAGACTGTGAGTGAACCCAAACACACATGTTCTTGCAATAAAAAAATCTCGATCATTTATCCACTGTATTTATTCAAATGTTATAAAAATTAAATAAGAGTTTTGATTCAAATGGTGCTTCACATGTCACAGGTAATTATAGCCCACATTTGAGAACCCTTTAGGGCAATGGAGTGCTGGGGGATAGTAATTGTGCTTTGTTGCAACTGAAAGCTTGGCTGTGGAATTGTGTAGATAACTCATTTAGATTAGTGTGGTGAGGTGAAATAAATGCACTCTCATGTGCTGCCTACACATGTCTCCTTCCTGCCTCCAGCATCGCCCAGATCTCCATCAGCCCCACCTCCAACAGCAGCGGCAGCGCCACTGGCCTCAAGGAGCTGCCCAAGAAGGCCTCACCGCGCAAATCCCTCCACCACCGCAAGAGGATCGAGATGGAGAGTGACGGCTCGACAGAGGAGACCGATTCCTCCGAGAACTAGTGCCCCACTCCGCATGTCCCTGTTACACAGACACACGACCACACCAATCCCACAGCAGATCTCCGCATTCATATCCGTAGACGCAATATGATATTCTGCAAATGGCATGAGAGAGCTCAGCTTTTGGAGAACAAGCCAGAATGTCTACCTAGAATTTGAGCTAATCGTCCTACTCATTGCATTCCAGAAATTATTATGTGTATTGCATATTGTACTGTGCAAAGTTCTATTTTTATTTTTAATTTTATGAGAGTTAACTATTTATTCTGTTATCGTAACTATTTATTGTATGATTACATCACCACTGGAATATCATTGCATTGAAAAGAATAATACTTACCACCTGACTCCTTGTTTTCAGTAACTTAGCTTATACTGCTTGTTTAATTGAGCTAGATAGAGTTTACCTGATTAAAACTAAACAACTGATGTACCTGAGATGACCTTTCAGATTTCCACAAGCTTAACTTCATTAACCTTGAAAACATCTGATTTTGTTACAAAACAAATAAACTACTATTCTTTTACAAATAGCATTTAATAGGAGTTCCACAGTGCTCACAGAATCATTCAAAATAAAAAAGACAATATACAATGTATAATCACAACCAAAAATAAAATAAAATAGGCACAATCTGTGATTTTGCATGATTGATATGAAGACACGCATGGCCTCACTTCTACCACCCACAGACACAAGGCTGATAATGTTTGGTCTTTTTGAACGTAGTATTAAATAATTAATATAATCTGCAATTGTTCAGAATTCTGCTTCACTGAAAGAGACACAGTCACATTAAAACTGGACATTCAGCATTAGGCTTATTCACACATCTCTCTCCAATCACATCCACTGGTTTTGTCAAGATTCAGATGAAATATTTATATACACACAATGCCAGAGATGTAGCTGATGAGCATATGACACCAAACACATCAGTTCAATTCAGCTTCCATGTATTCATTTGAAGTTATCTGACCCTAATCATCGTTCAGTTTGTTCAACCTTCAACTCCTCACCATTTAATTTTAGCAACTTAACATTTCTTTAATAATAGTTTTTGAGCAGTTGAATAAATTCAATATATTTGGTATTAATAGGCTACACAAGAGCTTGGAGTATAGTAGCAGTCAGGGAGTCCGATGAGGCCCCACTCTTAACAGTGAGGCAAAACTAGCACTCTCTTTGAACAGCAGCTCCATGGTAACTGCCGTGAGCCGAGGAAGAAAACACAACGGGACGTCAACATTCAGTGAGAGAGAGAGAGAGAGAGAGAGACCCAGTTTACTTTTGGCTGTGTTACACTGCTTGTGCCGACAAACACTTAGCCTTACAAACAGACGTGGAGATGTGTTTTGCACTGATCTCAAGACCATCTATGCTGTGAGATACAATGAATTACATGTGTGGGTGGCTGGAGCAGGTGGCTCCTGGAAGTCTGGTCTAGCTCTGAGAGAGGTCCGTGTCATCTTGTGCTTTAAGTCCATAAATAGGAACTGCACATTATAACCTGCTTGTTCATGTTTTATACAACATTGCCTCTCAAGTTCTCTCAACGTCAGACCTGGAATATAGCAATATAAAGATATGGGTCTTTCCATAAAGCTGGTAGGTAGGTAGACTCAGTTAGAAATGGCAATTCCAGTAGTACGGAAGCCGATGTCATGACACTTAAGATGGATGTGAACCTATATGTTTGTCTACACCAGACCCCAAAGTAAAAACAACCATTAAATGGGTTTCTATTATCCATCATGCAACACTTTATAAATGATCTATCGTGATGCAAAACATTAAGTAGGTGCAGTGTTATTCAAGGAAGATATCTTCTGTTGGACAAGAGTACGCCATGTGTTCTTTGTAGTACTGCTGGAATGCTTTCCTGTTAAAGATAAACAGATTAGTTGTATCATTATAGTTATCGACAGAACTAATATGGGGGACCATTCTTATAAACAGTATTTCCTAAAGTGTTAATAATATTGCTATTGTTCTTGCTGGAAAGAGCAGCAGGAGTGGAGATGTGACAGACTCACCCCACAGACGTGGCTAGGGCTGTGGTAGACTCCTCTGAGAAGAAGACATGACAGGCAAACCTCTGATAGGCTGGGTGTTTGGTAATCAACCCGAAATACCTACAAAGAAAACACAGATTCGGTCAATCTGAAATCATGACCACAACACTGTGTGAGAGAGGACACTTTGAAAGATACTTTAAAAAAAAGATTTTAAGGACACTTTTAAAAATCACTGAACTGTTGCTAACTTGTCACTGTAAACAACTGTGTGCTTGCTTGAGGCAAAACTTTCTTTGACTTACTTTTTGTTTTTTGGATGGCATCCACAAAATGAAATGTTCTTCAGCTGGAAGAAATGACAACACTTATCGCCCTGTGAAGAAAGAACACATGCGCTTAGTGTTTTTCTTCAGCCTTTCCCTAAATCGGTGTGACGTTGAGGGCAACTCAGAGCAAGGAGGCGCAGACTGGCTTAGGATGTCTGTGGTCTGAGACTAGCCGCTGAGGACAGGTTTTCTCTCTGAACAGAGGACAAGGGACCCTCAAACATCACGAGTTGTGCTATAACTCCAGCAAATCTTAAGGAAGTTGGTTATACAAGAGGATTACTGCCAATAAATGGTACAGTGCTGCACACTGTCCTCCTGGCGGCAACACTGACCTCAGGAGGCCCCGTTAAAAGGACACATTAAGTGTGTTTCATTAAGAAAGGCTGCCTGCTTTCCAAGACATTGGCCATATTGTGTAAGGCTGCACAGAAATCTGATTAAAAACACTGGGATTGATTTGGGCTGCTATTGTGAGATTACTACAAGGTCCGGCGCACACTAACGCCAGGCCACGTGCACAACAGTGAGGGAGAATTCAACATACTCTGTCAGCAGTCCGGCAGTCGTCTTGAACAATGATCTTCACGCCCCTCATGTTGATCTCCACTACGCACATTGAAGGAGGACTGAATTGCATTTGCAATCTTCTGTTTGTAGCAATCTGTTCACATGTGATAGTTACACAAATCATGGTTATTATCATGATTGTAATGTTCCAAAAACAGGATATTTTCAATGTGAATATTGAAAAAGAGCTTTAGCATGATGTATACCTTATGCATAGCTGCACAAAGAACATCATTTCCTTTATGATATGGCACCTGAACAGAGCCAAGGAATTTCACCCAGAAGGTATCCACCCAGTCACTTTTCTCCTCTGATTTAAAGACAAAAAAACAGTTACAAAGAATTAAAATGTAATTGAATTAAACTTCAATGTAACAATGAAAATTGTCATTAAATCCATACAAAGAGAAAAAGAGAACTCGAACTTCATAAAGTGGCTTTTGCCTATTTACTATCTGACCACTATATATCACCATTTATTGGGTTTAAAATGCCATGAATTCACTTTGAAAGTCAAATGGTCCTGAACCTTTGGCTTGCACGGTTTCCTTAGCAACCTTGACCGCATAGAAGGCGGGGAATATGCCGCGGGCGCCGGTGCGCATGTTGTAGGCCTCGCACCACAGGTCCTCCGACTCGGCCTCCAGCAGGAGTGGATCATCGGCCTCCAGCTCCAGCTCGTCCTCGTGACGCGGGACAAACCTGCCCGGGCCAGCACACACAGACCTCAGCGCCACAGCCCAGCTACATCCGCGCCCATAAACCCATGCCCATAAACCCATGCCCACAAACCCATGCCCATAAAGCAGGTGGCTCCTGGGGGTACGCTACCCACATGATTCATCAATGACTACACAACATTTGTATATTCCAATTGGATACCGGCCACATCTTTTGGATTTGATTTACATACACAATTCAACACAACCTTTACAAGCATGTGTCACTCACAGGCAGTTTACCCTCATGGTTTAGTAACAGAATGAAAACATTTGATCCTGCATACCACATAAGAATGGAACGCTAGGCACACAATTTAAGAACCTGAAAACGTGTTACAGTTTTTCTCAGTCGCTTTGGTGCTTTTCTCAGATCAGAGTGAAAATTCTCATAACTATTAGTTCAACCTCCACATTGCTACTATGATGTGTCATTTGTGCACATCATAGTATCAATTTCTCCTTCCTCTGAACGAATTGCAAATGCTTTTGGACATGTATCAGTTGCTTTGTCATGTCAGTCAAAATTAACTATACTTATGGATGCTGAATAGTTGTTCCCAATAAAACTAGTCTTCATTTCATTGCTTGAGTTACATACAAAATTGGTGAACTAGTTATTAAATTCTGTCCCAATGCTGTATAATTGCAAAGAGCACAGTAAAAATGTGAAACATATATTCAGTGTCTTGTACTCACTTACTCTCCTAACTACAGCAATTTCTAACTTTACTGTAGTTTTCTAATGGCTGTACAAGTACTGTATAGTGCTGTCTTGAGCATGTTCAGGTAGTGTCACCGAGTTCTGACCTTTTTTTGCATGGGAAAACACTGAGAGAATGCCATAATGAAAACATGACAAAGCCATTTGACTATCTTGTTCATAAACAATGGTGTCAAGACTTCTTATTTTGATGACACTGACAGTTTCATTGACATAAATACTTGCTTTTGAGGAATGGACTATCCATTTTGAGCAAGTGACGTGCTTTTGCAGGTTATCCACTAGGCTTTGCAGTTTGCACTAATTGTTTTGAGAAATGCGCTAACTGCTGTGCAAATGTTATAGTGATGTGAGAAAAGCACCAAAGCAACTGAGAAAAACTGTAAAGTAAAAACTGCTGTAATACTATTTGTAACTAACCAAAATTAACCCTAAGCAGAAAAAGCTGTTTAGCTAAAACACTAAAACCTAGAAACACTGTAATCAATCATAAAGTGAGGCACTAAATCAATATTGTGTACATTTTATGTAAGCGTGAATTACTTATAGTCAGCACTGATAGACAAACAAACACGCAGCCAGAAGGCCAGACAGACAGGCAGGCAGGCAGACAGACAGACAGAGTGACAGACAGGCAGGTAGACAGACAGACAGACAGAGTGACAGACAGGCAGGTAGACAGACAGACAGAGAGACAGACAGGCAGACAGACAGAGAGAGAGACAGGCAAGCATACAGACAGAGAGACAGACAGGCAGGTAGATGGAAAGAGACATACAGATTAGACACACACGTGTACAATATACATTGCACATACAACATGTATACAGAAAGAAATATGGGAACATACAATACGTAAGTATAGGCTACATATATTCCAGATAGAGCCGTGTACACAAAATGTTCTATGATATAGTATGGTGTCGTGAGTGCTGACTGATCCTACCTGAACACTGCTCTGTGGCTCTGCTCCCGCTCCTCCCCAGCAATGACACAGGAGAACAAACCAAACGTCTCCGCACCTGGAACCAACACATCAGCACAGGCTCTTTGAGTTCAGCTCACATTTCCTTAACAATACTTCCTTACTCCTATAGCAAGCATGCTGGTTGGGTTAAGTTCTTCTCAATTCGCTTTGAGGGTGCCAACATTAGTTGATGCTCCAGGGAATGAGGGGAGTTCTTAAGAAAGCTGCCATTGTGTTAGCATTGTGTTAGCTCTGCCACATGGCTCCGTTCCTGGGCCGCTGCCATTTTCTCCTCTCTGATGTCCTTGCACTTTCCCAGTACAGAGCTTTCTCATGTATTGATATGCTTACTCTTTATATTTCTTATTTTAGCAGCACTGAAAATTACCATTCAGTGATAGTCTCAGAAAACCAAAACACTGTACCAAAGTCACATTACCAGTATTATGTGTCCACATTATCAGTATTAGGAGTCCATTTACAAAGTAACTGCAATTAAACAGCCTTGAATTTACATCCAGTGAAACATGGATTATGTAACAAAGGTTGCAATTTTCAGGATCTGGCAAGGGATCTGACCACATCAATGCCTCACCTATGGACTAAGCCAATTGATTTGAATCATTAATGGTACCACTTGAATGAAAAGTAACAATGAGTTATGAACTAAATGTACAGAATAACCCATTTTTTTTATTATTTTGTTGTTTTTTTATTGTTTGTTTTCTCTGATGTAGGAGTACTGGATGGCTAGATGCCTAAGCCACTGACCTGACAAGCGAGAGCCACGCCTGTTGACAAACACGTTGCGGAACTTGCGGGAGCGCGGAGCGTCCGAGCTGGAGTCGGTGGTGGTGGCCATGGAGAGGCCTGAGGACTGCTCTCTCTTTAAGCGCCTCTGCGGCCTCTCCCTGCCCCCCTCCTCCTCCTCCTCCTCCTCCAGCGCCGACTCGTAGACGGTGTTGTCGTCGCTGTCGCTGTCCTGGTAGACCTTGTAGCACTGCTTGAGGCTGACCAGCTCCAGCTGCGCATGCTCGTCCACCACCAGCGTGTACTTGACGGAGTCGTAAGACAGGCCGCTGGCGTCCGAGCTGCTGACCGCCGGCTCTGCGGCCGCAGGCTTCCCCTCCGCCTCCACTGCTGCTGTCGCTGCTGCTGCTCCTGCTCCTGCAACTGCGGTCACTGATGCCCCTCCGGCCCCAGCAGCCACCGCAGCCACTACCACGTCGTCCTCCTCCTCCTCGTCCACCTCCGCTATCGTTCTCCAGGCCGTTTCCCTGCCCACGGCCTCACTGAGGCTGACTGTCCGGCGGGGCGGCGTGGGGGGGTAGACCCCGTCATCATCCTCGTCCTCCTCGCTGATGGAGGCCTTTTTCTGGACGTGGTTTTGGTGGTGCGGGTGGTGGTGCTGTGGACACGGTGGCGGGGCCTCACTGTCCGAGCTCAGGGACATGCGGTTGCTGCTGTCGCTGCTCTGTGATAGGGACTGGCGCCCGCTGCTGCTGCTATCGCCGTTGCGTTGCCGCCTGATCACCTCCTCTTCCTCCTCCTCCTCTTGCTCTGGCTGGTCATCTCCATCAGCAAAGTTCATTTCCACACCGCCAAAGTAGCGTGGGTAGCGCTCCTGCTCCCTGCATATGCGTTCCCCATTCTGTGTCGGGTAGCGCACCGTCTCCCGGCTGCCGTTGACCTTGTTGTAGTGGGCCTTCTCTACGCTGCCCTCCGCACTGGCCACCGAGGCTCGACAGCTGTTCACCTGCTCCTGGATGGGCTCCCCGGTCGTCTCCCTCATGGCTGGCTGGGCAGTGGTAGTGGTGGTGGTGTTGGACTTCCCTGCTCCGGACTTCACTGCACCGGACTTCCCTGCGCCGGACTTCCCAGTGCCGGACTTCCCAGTGCTGGACTTCCCAGTGCTGGACTTTGCTGCGTTGGACTTGGCTGTGGAGGGTTTCTGGTGCTGAGTGGTCGAGGGCTTCTTCTGAGGCTTGGATTCCCCGGCAGCCTTGAGAGAGGACGTGGAGGTGGGGCCACTGGTGCGCTTGGAGCAAGTCCGGTCAACCCTCTGCACTTTGCCTCCATCGCTACCCTGTTCCCCTGTTACACACACACACACACACACACACACACACACACACACACACACACACACACACACACACACAAACAAGATTATTTATTAGGCAACAGGCTGCAAGGGGAAGGGATTATGGAGCCAATATCCAGGCTGCATATGCTGCATTTCACACAAAAAGCCCAGCGAATGAATGTGAAAATCCCCTGCTAATAGAGCTGCAACTCCAAATGAGGTGGCAATATTAAGAGCAGCCCGGCACAATTTGCCTGATAAGGGGCTTTAGAACCTAAACAGCAGGGATCTGCAGGGTTGCGTGCTCAAGAGTGATCATGTTCAGCTCACCTGTTGCCTTCTCTTTGCCTTTCTCCTTCCTTCTGTCCTTGTCCCCAAAGGAGTTGTTGTTTATTGTGTCCTGTGATGCATAGGGGAAGCAACGGAAAATGTTTTTACATACATACAGTACATACATTCAAGCATGGCCATACATACAGAGCCCAATACACTATGCCCAAACGCACATAAACGTTTTTGTCTGTCACACAAATTCCTTTTTCTGACTTACACACATACAGTACATGTAGAGTAAACAAGCACATTTTGTGATTTTCTGCACTGAAATGTTTTCACATTTTCTCTGTGTTTCTAAAGGGCTTTGACCTTCTGGTTCTCTGCCCTGTAACATGGCGTGGCACAATGCAGACACGGCGTGCGGAGGCAGTAAAGTGATGCCAATCTGCTGCCAAACAGCTCCAATCAATGTCTGCACTAGCTGTGACTCAGGCCTAGAGGGTGCAGTGCTGACGTCACAGTCTTCTGGGAAGTCAGAGCGGAGAGAGGGAGGGAGTAGGAGAGAGAGGGAGAGAGAGAAACAGAAACAGAGAGGAAGAGAGGAAGACGCTTCTGTCAGAGACAACGAAAGAGAAAGCTAGGGAGAGCTTAAGTGGGAGTCTAGGAGAGAGAGAGAGAGAGAGAGAGAGAGAGAGAGAGAGAGAGAGAGAGAGAGAGAGAGAGAGAGAGCGTGATAATGGGAGGGGGAAAGAGAGAGGGAGCCTTTCCCTCTCTGCCGGGTTTTCACGACTCATGGGTCTAATAACAGCTGTTGCCATCTCATCAGGACTCCGCCGTCATCGAGACGTGGATGGTGACAGGGTGGGGAAACTGAGGGTGTAATTCCACACGTGTCCGAGCGCATCTGGCCACAGCCTAGACTTTATCTGGATCACACTTCAAAAAGCTCAATATTTTAAAAATTGTTTAGGGACATCTGAGGGGAAACAAAAACTAAGAGCTGCTCACACAAGCACCCAATCCACTGCAGGCAGGCTTTCAGCAGGCTCACATGCAAATGCACCACCCAATTCCTCCCCTTTCCACAACACTCTTGTGGACGTCAATTTGTTTGCCTCAGATGTAACGCCCTCCAGATTGAGCGGGAGGGAGAATTAGCGACCTTCTAATGCCCATCATGCCCTTTGAGCTGACAGGCTGTGGCAGAGGCCCACGAGAGCCTGCCCGGTTGCCCGCCCACGTCCCTACCCTCCCGGCACGAGTGGAGCTGACACAGCCAGGATTAGGGATTACTGGAGATGCCCTGCTTCCATGCCTGGAGCAACAACAGGTCTGCTGACCTGGATGTGCTGAACACTAAGGAACCATGCCAGAGCAGGCAGAACATGGGAGAGAACATGGGTGGAACCTTAGATCCAGAGAACATCATGGAAGACCCACATTACATTCTGCTGTTAGAGGAAAGTATGGATTTAGCGCCGCTGATGAATTGTTCACAAATGCTGATAGAAAGTCCTTTAATCCTACATTATAATGATCCCTAACCTCACTGATCAATGTGTGGATACTTCTGAGAGATGTTTTAGAGATATCTCCTTCTTAACAAGATTAATTTGTGAGAGAGCTCACCTCAAATCTACACCCACTGTCATAGTCAGGATTACATTTTAATGTCCATAATATATTCAGAGGGACTATCAAGCACTCGATATAGCTGCTTTGAAGTTAGCAGCTCATTTACTTGCGCTGCATTATCTTGAGTAGAAGTTAAGACACGTGACAGCAAAAACCCCACACTATAGATTATAATAAGAGAGAAAAAGTCTCCTCTCCAGACCCTACAGTGTGCACTGGATCGAGCTGTTTTCTCCTGGGCACAGAGGCCTTTGTACGGGGCAATTATTTGAATCATCCCCTTCGTACGGCGTGGAATGACAGCACTCTCCTCACTGTGCACTTAACTTAGAGTACTGCCTGTGGGCTCCACAATAACAAAAGGCCTCATAGTCATCATGCAGGTAAGGCAGCAGCAGGCTGCAGACACAAGCCTCAGATGGCCTTTATGGCAGGGCAGGGACAGCTTGGCTTGTTGCCCTAATTTAATACCTCTAAATACAATACAATCAATGCTGAACAATCCACAAAATGGTGATCCCAGTACTTGGCAGATTCACCACTGATCACTCTAAACCTGTCAGGATACTGTAATGAAGATACAATAGACCATCATAGCCTTTCGTAGCATAGGGAAACACTGAGGATTTATAAACAGGACATCCTTAAAGAACTGAAACAGCAGGACACAGTACAAGTCACATGAGCTAGACACGACACTCTCCCCATTCAACCATATTCAGTATGTATTGAGGTCAGGAAACAGACATCATGTATGGAGCCTGGTGAAATCCTAGCCTGTGAAGCTGGTGGAGCTGCCGCTCGGTGCTGTCATAGACACCTTCTCTGCCCACTATCCACATCATCACCCCTCCCTGTCGGAGCTGCTCACAACAGATGGATGCAAAGGTAAACAGCCGAAGGGGAAGGGAGCAGGCCTGCTGTGCCCTCCTCTCCCCTCCACAAACCCTCACCTGAGTGCGAGGCACCTGGGGGAAGAGGTTGAGGGTGGTGGGCCTTTTGGGCCGGTACGTGTCCATGGCGATGGGGGCTGGCTCCCTCAGCAGAGGTTGTCGGAGGTCGGGCGGCGCGGCTCCCCCTGGCCCCTCCCGTTGCCGTGTGGGCTGCCGGGCCGCATGGACGGGCTCCTTCCTCCTCGGCGTCGTTGTCGTCGTCGTTGTCCTCCTCCTCCTCCTCGGCTCCTCTTCCTCCTGCTGCTGCCGCTCGTCGTCTTCCTGGATCCCACCCTCCTCTGCATCGATCAGGTCCAAGTGGAGCATCTCCGACTGCAGCTCCACTGCCCCCCTCCTCCTCTCCACCAGCCTGGCCGCTCCATTGGCTGCCACAGACATGTGACCCTGGGAAGATCAGGCAGGCAGCGTTTTGAGTCAGGAGGGAGGGAGGGAGAGGGAGAGGGAGAGAGAGAGAGAGAGAGAGGGAGAGAGAGGAAGAGAGAGGGAGAGGCAGAGTGTGAAGGAGGGAGGGAGGGAGGTGGCTGCAGAGAGGAGAGAGCGAAGCAGTGGGGGAGAGCAAGAGCGAGCGAGCCAATCACAGCCCGGCATGACATCATCAGCCTGGTCGTCTTCCTTCTCCCTCTGCTGCCGGTGACTCTAATTCAATCAGAGAACAATAAACGGCACCACCGCACAAATAAACCAGACACATCTGTGCCACTGTCAGGGGCCATCCTCTCACTGACAAGAATAAGAACATCAAACCATATCTTCCCTTTTTGAGGAACTACATTCAAAAACACTCAGATTAAAACAGGAAATGCACCACTCGACATGGAAAACAACAAGACCGATAAGGTCTCTATTACACCCAAAGCTGGTCCCTGAGTCTCTGTCCACTGACCTGCTTGGCTGTGGTCTGTGTACTGTGCGTGCGTGTGTGTGCCACCCATGTCTGTCAGTAATCTCATAATGGCTCTGGCCCACTGACAGCACGGCTGTGTCTGCTCCTACTCTCTCATTCTGGCCATCTCTAAATCAACAGGGCGCTCTCCTCTCCGCTCCGCTGCTCGGACACGGCGGCCCCACCTCCCATAACCTCGGCTGGACTAATAACCTGGCCCCCCACACCCCTCTGGATGTGTTCAGACATATGAATAAAACATGGAGGACAGAGAAGGAGACCTGTCTGGGAGAGAAGATGCAGTACATAATGAAAATGGATCTACAGCAGATGCAGTACATAATAAATTGTATGTAAAGAAATTCGGCTTAATCCATCGCTGTAATGAGGATCCAAACGCTCTGGTCAGTCTGAGGGCTCTGGAAGCCTTCACATGCTCGTGCCTGCCGACTGCCTCCAGCCGAGCTGCTGGACTCCATCCCTCACGTTACTAGGTGACAACATGACGACAGGCGGGGTGGGCGGGGCGGGGGGGGGTGGGGGGGCCGACAAAGAGGGGAGGGGGAGGGGGGGCTTTCTCTGTGTGAGAGCCGACAAGCACACACCCTGGGGTGACAAACACACGCGCTAAAACAAAAATCCCAGGCTGACAGAGAGAAACAGATACAAACACACCTGCAACAGATCTGATTTCTTCTAGGATAAGCCCAGCGTGGCTCTAGTCCTTTGAGTCCTAGAGATAGAGTGATCAACGATGACGTATTTTAACAAGATTCCCCGTCCCCTTGAGTGAATTGGGATCACTGTGAACAGATGTGACAGCTACCAGTGGACCAATTATTGCACGTGGTAGAGAGAGAGAGAGTAATAGAGAAGTGTGTGTGGATGTGCACGACGATGACTAGTTGTTTAGATTGGATGTCAGCCATCAAAAGATTAACCTGAGATAAAGTCATCCCCATTTGACCCACATTAGGGGGGGGGGGTCTTTTCTGCACCTCACATTTTGTACCTTTACCATTATTAGGGTAGACAAGAAACTGACTGTGTGAAGATATACCAACACGTCAATTCCACTGAAATGCAGTCAGTTAAAGCGTGCGAGTGTGTGAGCTCTGCATGGCTCTCCCGGGAGTGTTCTCCTCTTACATACGTTCACATCCGCGGTGCAGTAGGTAGGACTGGGCGCAAGCTCATCACCAATCTCTGTGACCTCGGACAAGTCGTCATCCTCGTACTCCTCCAGACTTATGTCGTGGGTCAACCTAAGGAACGAACACACAGTGATAGACCAGGTCCTCTGAACAGCCCCTGAACTCCAACTTGATCTGAAGCAAATGGCACATGGCAAAATACACCAAAGAATATAACACCGTGCACTTGTTTTGCAATTATATTCAATGACTTAACTTATTATTTTCTTAAAAGAAAACATGAAGCAATAGAGCATGTTTATAAAGATAGTGAATCTATGTGAAAACTGGTCTAATACAACAGTTTTGCAGTATTGTTTACAGGAAGAAAAACAATAGTCGATGTGATGGAGACCTTGAAGGCTCTTACTGCTCTGACTAATTGCCTCGTTAGAAATGCAAAGCTCACAGACAGCATGTTATGAGCAAGAGGAGGAAACCCTCCTGCCTGCAAGATGGAAAACAACACAACACACACACAGAGCAACCCTAACACAAACACTTCACAACTCAAGACATCACTTTAAGACATGCAAGTTTACCATCTCGCTAACCTAAACATGAGATTCACCGCACCAAAGTAAACACTATTACCTTGTGTTCAAAACATCCACTCATTCACTACGTTGTGTACTATATACTGAATAACCACCATGTAGTGATTCAAATCATCCACTCATTTACTACCTAGTGTGCTACATATACTAAATAAGCACCATGTAGTGATTCAAATCATCCACTCATTCACTACCTAGTGTGCTATATATACTAAATAAGCACCATGTAGTGCTTCACTAGCTGCTCTATGTAGTAAATAGATGGATGTTGTAAAGCCAGGGCTGAGGTGAGGCCGGCGGTGAGCCTGCACAGGTCTACTGTACCATTTCTCCCACTGCTCCTCCACCCAGCTCTCGCCATCCTCGTTGGACTCCATGGCCAGGCTGAACACCATCTAGCTGGGGCCGGGCGGCAGACCACGGGGCGCTGGGGATCGAATGACCAGGGGCAATTAGCGGGCACTTCCCTCCCTCCTCAGCATGGAGCATCCCAGACACATGCACACTCTCTCACACAAGCGCACACACACACATACACACTCTCGCAGGGTGGACCAGCGGAGCACGCCTGTTCATCCAGCAGCACGAGGTGGTGGTGGTGATGCTCAGAGGCGAGTGTGCAGCAGGCTTCTCTCCATCGCTCCTGTCTGCTCCCTCGTGCCTGGGAAAGTCACCGACGGGGGGGGGGAAACGAGCTCGGAAGGGAGGGACCAGAAGGAGGGGTGAGAGAGAGAGGGAGGGAGAAACACAGAGAGGGAGGGAGAGGGAGAGACTGCTTTGTACAGGGCACTCCCGTTAAAAGCCTGCCACCGCTATGATGGATAGGCCCAATCGATGCAGCTCAAGTTGCCGCCACCATGGGAGAGGGGCCCAGCCCAACCCAGCGGAGAGCAGAGCAGAGCAGCCGACAGAGGGAGGCTGTGGCCCTGATCAATGAGCACTGATCCGGCTGGAAATAAACAGCAGCACTGTACCTCTGCTGAAACAGGAGGATTCTGTTTCTGGCCTCTCAACCTTTAATTTGCTGCTGCAAGTACTGAGCTTTCACTTCAGGCCAAGTGATGACTGGGGGAACATGATTTTCTGTAGGTGTCATTTAGACCAAAAAAAGAAAAGGGGAAATGGAGGACATTTATTTCATTTATTCACAGCTCAATGTCTTCTGAATGCACTTAAACAGCAAGTATGCCAAAGAGAGTGTGAGCTAAAGAGAAAAGGAGGAAATAAATCTCAGGGAGGTGGGCATCTGAGGACACAGCTGAGATGCACAGGGCTGATCAGGTCAGTGGTCCTGCTGGGCTCTCCACACCCGTGCAGCCAAAGGAACCCGTCCCCCACAGAGCTGCTTTGGACATGAGCGACAGGGTAGCAGACAAACACAGAGCTGGTCTGCATCCCGAGCACCACTGCAGTGCGCCCATTCTTTTAGGAGTCTGATAAGCACACCACACCTTCCTGAAGTCATTAACAGCTTTAGAATGGGAACAGTCAAGTGTGGCAGAATTAGGAAACAATGAAATGCAGGCAGTTGAAATTAGAGGCAAGTATAAGGTGTTAAATACAAGGTAAAAACCTAAAGTGCAGCGTATCGTCCTCCAACACATTCTAATCTACAATTGTAGTCTATAACACACAGTAATATTGTAGACTATTAATACACTATGAGAATTTTTGAAGCATATCCTGATGCTGTTTGCATTCCCTTATATTATCAACATATGGCATTTGTCTATGAATTAAAGAGGTTATATTGTTAAGCACCAATTATACAAATACACACAGAAGAGACAAGGAAAACAGAAATACACCTTCATCAATGGCATTCACAAAATAAACACAGAAACCAACAAAAAGCTTGCTGCTCATTTCATTCTGCTAAATGAGGAAACTGATTAAATTCTGCCATCTAGTGGTATAGCACAGTACCTAAAGGCATGGGGGGGAAAAGAATGAAAGAAAAAATAAACTCTTTTACAACATTTTCAAATTTTAAGGAATTTATTTGATATATTGTATCCTACAGAAAAAAAATACTGGATGCAATATATAATATATCCCATAGATGGTCTTAGATGCAGATTGATGCATGTAGTGTGAAGGCTCTCATAAATTACTGCCTATAGACAAAGTAGGTCACAATTCCATCAGCGCTTTAATGAAAATAAAACTCTTTTGTACAATACAAAAAAATAAATAAAAGTATTCTAGAAAGCTTAAAAGGAAACAAAAGACTTTAAGTGTACACATCTGCATGGAATGTACAATGATGACCATTTCAAAGCTATTGATGGTCAAGGACAAGGTGTATTTAGGGAGGGGGTGGTATGGCAATGAGAATGATATCATTTGCATGTACTTTGTCAAACTGCTGCGATGCTTCTTATGTGAAAGTGCTGTGCGAGTGACGAGGCCCAGTTTGAAGGGGGCTCATGTACAAGAGGGCTAGAGAATGCAAAAAGGACACAGAGACAGGCACATGCATGTGCTAGATATTCCTTCCGAGTCAGGTGCACACCAAACCTACCACTAGTGCAGTGCTGGGTTTGGAGGCCAAAGAGTGAGGAATTCTTTGATAGAGCTTCGGAGCAAATGCATGCACCTCTAATCTGACTAAGACCTCAGACACGTCAGACTTACAGACAGAGCAAAGAAACTACATATTCAACCTTGAAAGCGCTGCGCTTGAACTGACATGTTTGATTTGTACAGCTAAAGTTATCCGATTGTATGTCTCTAGCTATGTACGCTTTTATTGATTTGATCTGCAATGGGCATGACATGTTTTGGTGAGCGGCTGATGGAGAGTTCCAAGACATCAGAGGTGTTCTGGAATTTTCTGAGGGAGTGACTATTGGACAAGGTACTGGTCAATTTATTTTATCACTATTTGATCAAACTCCTGGCAAAATTTTAGATTTGCTTCTTTAAAACATTTTGGCAGAAATATCTTACTTTTAGACTGGCTTTGAACACATTGCCTAAGTGGATGGCTAGGGTTGGCTGCTGCTTATTGCTGTGGCATTAGTGCATTTTGCATTCGGGTTCAGCTAACCGACCTCTTTACAACATTGCAACTTATCAGGTCCAATTACAGCCCAGCAGACTGCTGAATGTACTAACAAAAATGTTACTATTATTCACAATAAGAATGATGGTATTTAGCCTGTACATGTCAAGAATAAATAAAGAGGTTGATTGCAAAACTCATTTCTTCAATGAGTTGTCATAAATATATATTATTTAATTTTGCTTTCAAGGTAATATCGGTTGAACTGCAGTTGGGTTATGTTGGTTAAGTAAGTAAGTAAGTAAGTAAGTATTTTATTTGTATAGTGCATACTTCATGGACAGAGTGCAACACTAGTTTGCTACAAAACACAACTGCAATTTCATTGAGATCATGTTTTTGAAGGATTGTCTGCAAATGTGTACTAAACATCTAGATTACCCCGTTAGTTAGGAGCTAAATGCAATTGTCTTTTTGCAAATCTCATTAAAAAGGTTCAAAATTCTTCTTCAACATGGACCTCTGTCATCTTAAAAAAGAAAAAAAAAAAACATTTCAGTTCCTTCAGGATTTTGCAAGGATTTGTGGAGATCACCGTGGCCAAAATGAACGAAATCAACAGTTGTAAGTGTGGATTTTGAGTTAAATGGGCAAAGTGTAGTCTTAAAACATTCAAACAAGACCTAGAGCAACAGAATGTGAAGAAACAACTGTTCTGATGCAATTTCAAAAACAGCTATGCTCTGCGTTACTCAGATATCCACCAAAGCTAGCATGCTAAACAGCCAGCTTCAGACCCTGCTCAGACCGCACTGTTGTAATACCACTTTGTACCTCAGTGCAATACAATGCAAGTCAATGGAAGAGCACCATTGCAAACTTAATGATGCATTCAAGACAACTCAAGTCCTACATAATTCTACACATGGCCCCTTTAAATAAAATACATTCAATCCAAAATATTGCACTGCAGTGTTTCAAATACTTTTTGGCAATAAGAGAAAATTGCAACTCGCAGGAAATTGAGGAAAATCCTTGAATTTGCGAAAACGCAAGATCGCAAAATCCTGGAGGGATTTATTTCCGTTACGTTCGGACTAGTCTTACCTCCACTTATAGTTGTCCAGTGTAAAAATCTTTGGTTACAACGAAACTATTGCCAGATTGTCCGCTTTTAGTTTTGCCAGAATCTGATTCAACAATCACTCCATCTCCAAGAACCTGCTCTGACGACTGCTGCTTGACCTGAAGCCCATTGCCTCATGTTAACTAGCTGAAGTTGTGTACAGCATGATAACGGCAGTGTAATCTGCAGTCAGACAGCGATAGCCACAAAGGGGTTCTGATACGGCTATAAGGGGAATCCCCTCCAGTTCAAATTCACACATCAGACACATAATCAGGGTGAATCTACAGGACAGGAGCAGATCAGGGTAACAGCCAAGAGAAGAGGAGCCAGAAAGGCACCAGCTCTCACTAGCCAGCTGTTCCCATACAGTCAGAGTCCAATTGGCAATGGTAAAGCTGATGTGATCTCTTCAGGCGCTGCTTTTGCTGCTGATCTTTTTCTGCAATGCAACACAAGCTGCGTGGAGTGGCAAGGCAAGGCAAGGCATGGCATGGCATGGCATCTCTCCTTCGAGTCTCATCTGAGGGATGTGCAGTGTGTCAGATATCAGGGGACACCTCCACAAGACGACAGGATCCGCTCTTCGCCCCCATAAAGGCCTCCTTCATCGCAGGCCACCCCTGCTATCAGTACACCTCCTGCTTCTTCTCGGGGACGCCATCTGATATGTGTCTAAACACAGACCAAGGGGAAAATCATTTTGAAGTCATACAACTGATTACTTAGTAATATAACTGATTACTAAGTAGCTAAGTAAACGAGGACATGGTAGATATTCCAGTGGTGATATTCTAATGGAATGGTTCCAAAGTACACAGCCGAGGATTGAATTTGGCTTAATAGAAAGCGGGACGGCAGAATGGTAGAATTAATCATTATGGTCCAGTAAGCAGTTAATAAGATGTATCATGATGTCTGTAGACATATATCATATAATTAGATGCATTGTTTAGCAAAGTAAAGTAAATTTGTGGTAGTCATTACAGAGTATTGAAGGTCAGTACCGGAGGTTACTCCTGGCTGGTGGAGGGCTTGCTGATGTGCTGGACTTTGGACTGCGAGCAGCCCTGGGTACTCTGCAGCTCCGTGGGCCAGCCTCTCTTCCTCTGGGGCTGCGCCGACACAGCTGGACACATGACTGTTGCAGGTGCGGCGATGGCGGTAGTTGCTGCTGATGAGGTGACCACTGTTGGCGTAGCTTCTGTTGTGACCATTGTGGTGGTGGTGGTTCTCTGGCATTTTAACATTGCACCTGCGAACCACACGAACACAAAACGGCTACATTGCATCTTATTAGACATATAATGCAAAATATGTGCTAGCTACTTCTAATCAGGCAATTTGTTTGGACAAGAGGCAATAAAGAGGTAAGAAAATTCAACACAACTTTGTTGGGTCCTAACAAAGAGAACAAAGTTTGTAGTAGTGCTATATAAAACTGTTTAACACCGAGATGACTGCCACCATCTTGACTTATCAGCACCCAGGAGCACTTCTCTACAAAAAAGTGATGGATGTGGTAGATGATTGTTGTGTCCACTAAGATAGCACTGGTCTTCTGTGGGACAATTACCCAACAGCCAAAAGTAGGTTGCTGCAATTTTCCATGGCCTCCAGAAAGAGAACTCCCCTGAAAGGTTGAAAACTACTGGGATAGGTGATTAAGGAAGATCACTGGCAAAACGAGGGGTTCAATCACATGGTTACCCACGGCGGGAAACAGGGGGACATGCTGGTGGTGTCCAGTCTCCCTTTGGACACGCACATCCCATGACCAGCCATGTGGTAGCCTGGGAAAGAGAGGTGTTCCACGGGTTTGTGGTGGATGCTGAGGAGAGCAACAGTACCCAAGCTGCAGACACCTCCAGGAGAAATGACAGCCCTCACTCTGGTGGGATAAATATAGGGCTTCAGTCACTCTCGGAATGTAGAAGCAAGTGTTGGGAGAAACAGGTGACAAGAGATACCGCAGACATCCAGTTTCACCTGGGGCCTGTACTACGAAGGGAGCTTAACCTACCCAGATGTAACCCAGGGTTTACTTCTTAAACCGGGGTTGACAAAACCTGGTTATCTTAAGTGGTGTTAATCGGTACTACGACGCTGATTATGAAGTTGATTTGTTGAGCCGGGGTTAACCTAATTGGAGTTTGTGCGCGTTCACATAAAAGGGGCGGGTTGCAGTGCAAATCACCACTTTCAATGATGACGCGATCACCTTATTTTACGGATGAGGAATGCACAATTATTATGCCAAGTTATGAGAAATTAAAACCCACTCTACGACAAAAATCAAATACGTCGGCAGTGAACAAAGCAAGGCAACGTATTGCAGATCGGGTAGCCTAAAAGTAAAGTTTTATTTCCACATGTTCTTCAAATATGTGTTGCGGAGGATTAATAGCTTGCGGAATGTCTGAAATGAGTTGAAATAATTAAATTGCCTATTTTGAGTTCATAGAAATGCCTACAGATGCAACACAATTTAGAAGTGGGCATATAGATTACAGTAATAGGATAATTGATGTTTAAGTAGCCCCCATTGACTGATTTAGTTTATGCCTAGTCCTGTGAACATTTCAGATGCAACACCATTGCCAAACGCACATGGCAGCAGGTGAAAATGAAACACAAACACATTATTCAGAATAGTAGGTTTATTATAGCTTGCATTAATATTTCTTAATTATGAAAACATGTAGGCCTAGTATGCTTATAGCCTTCACTTGGCCTCTGTTTTACAGCTAACAAGAAAAAGGTTCTTTGAACACTAGGCTACTGTAAGGAGTGTTTTAGGAGTTGGCCATCGCAAATAATAGTGGAAGGCCGATTGTGGAAGGGGTTGAGGGAGGCATTCGGTCGAATTCTGGTGCTGTGGAAACGTGTAGCCTTTATGTGCAGCGTACAGTAATAGGACATTCAATTCAACAAGTTTGTTAAAATGGTGATTTTAATTTATTAGGCCTAGGCTATGTCCGATTTATTTTAGGCTATTCTTGCTCAGATGTTCAGCATACTGTAGGCTAGGCTAGGCCTATGTCCGATTTATTTTCGGACATACAGTATTCTTGCTCAGATGTTCAGCATCACCGATTAGATGGAAAACATCTAATGTCCACGTAAGGGCATTGCTATGACGGGTGGCATTAGAGACTTCTGCCTAGATCATCTGACAAAGATAACGAATTCCCTCGACTGACCATCTATATCTTCATAGAGAATATATATATATATATATATATATATATATATATGGCGGTCTCTAAAACCCCTCGAAAAGAGCACCTCACGCTTTGCGCTCCGCTGTCGTATCATCCAGGCACGCCGACATAGGCTCGATTTGTTAGTGGAGGGGTGGTACTTATAAAGGGTGTGGTTAACGGAAACCTCGGGTTACATAACAGAGCAGGTTTGAGATGCAGCGTAAATTGCCATGGCAGCATACCTCGGTTAAAATCGATCCACCTTTCGTAGTACAGGTTAATCGGGAACTTACGCCACACGTGATCAAATTACTCTCGAAGTTACCCAGATAAGCCAGTAACCCCGCTTCGTGGTACAGGCCCCTGATCTGAACTGTTGTTTGGTTGTCAGCGGAGAGGCACTTCCTTCTGCACTACTGTAGTAACTTCTCATGCTACTTGAGTTGGCTTCTGTAGTAACTTTCCTACTACACTGTAGCCCTCTACATACCAATTTGAAGGTAGGGTTGATGAACTGCCATGTTTGCTAGTCGGGAAGACATTGGCCACCTTTCAACTCAGGAACTTGTGGGGGTGAATTGAATGTTTATAGGAATGGCCCAGTGCTCGGCCCAGCCGCTAAGAAAAATGGTTCCTATTTTATCTCTGAAAATGGCCCTTGGAGATCCTATGTGCATATTCCGTGGCTGAACTCACAAAAATGCAGGCAGCCCTAAAACGGCCTGCTAGTTCATGCTTTGAAAAAAAATGTTACATACGGCCTTCAAATTAGAAGTTCTGACTTGCATCTACTCCACCCATGGGTAGGATGGCCCACGAGTACCCATACTGCTACTCCATACTGATTGTTTTCAAACAAAATGGCACCTAGTGGTACAAAAAATAGATTACCTGAACAAGGTATCCTGGTTTCATTAATATCCCATGGCACCTGGGGGCAGCCGTGGGCTACTGGTTAACGTTTCGGACTTGTAACCGGAGGGTTGCCGGTTCGAAACCCGACCAGTAGGCACGGCTGAAGTGTCCTTGAGCAAGGCACCAAACCCCTCACTGCTCCCCGAGTGCCACTGTTGTTGCAGGCAGCTCACTGTGCCGGAATTAGTGTGTGCTCCACCTCACTGTGTGCTGAGTGTTTTTCACTAATTCACAGACTGGGAAAAAAACGCAGAGACCAAATTTCCCTCACGGGATCAAGAGTATACTACTACTATACTAACTGCTTGAGTATCCAGAGGTAAGCTCAACTTCAGGATTCACCATAACCAACCACAAAAAGTCTACAAGAGGTGTTCTTCACATTCCAACTTTACATGTAATAAAGAAAAAAAAAGAGTTTTTTGGGTGGGGTTGGCATAGCCAAGACACTCTTGGGCCTGACTTGGAAACTTGAGTGACCTGAAGCTACCTACCCTGGAGAGGCATTGAATTGGCAGTGATTTGAGGTCCCACCTACTGGGCTGCTGAACATCCTGGTGCCCTCTCAGAGGAAGGGTCAATTCAAAGACCATACACACAACACAGCTAATTCAGCACCGTTTCGACATGGCTTACAAAAGGTAACAAGAGCACCACAGCCACACATACGGTTGAAGAACGACAATGCAAAGTGATATACACGGGTTTCCCGTTTACCAACAAAACTAGATGCGCGCGCAGCCGTGAGGCAGAAGACGCTTGGTGGCCGACCACAACGTTATAAACTTAACCTAAATAGTTGGCTGCTGTAAGCTACAATCGGATTTTTTTGTATACCCCTGTTGTCTCAATTATATTAACATCTCATTTCAGACTATATTTCAAAGTTTGACGTTCATTTGGATTATTAATATAACATCGTATTTTGTCATTTTTGGCGAAGACATGCATGCCGTTAGGGATATTGAACATATTTAACATTCTCTAACCATCGTGATTTCGATTTGGTGCAGTTTTCAGCACAAAAACTCATTTTATTCTTTTGCTCTTTTTCATTGATCTTTGCTGTTCTATGGTGGTTTCTGCCTCTTGGTTGCGCACGCATGTTTTCGTGACGTTCCATGTATACGGGCTGGTGCTACTTAACTTCTAAGCACCAGTTTATTTTCCATGAGCTAGAGTTCAACCATGGAGCTGCTATTAACGTCACTGTATCAGCAGACTTACTGTATACCCTCCACCAGTCATCTTTCACCCAGCAAACACTAGTTCACCTCTGTGGTGAAGGGGTGAAGGAAGCATGGCTGTGCTCATGGCTAAAGAATGGTGTGCTACTGGCTAATTTATTTCACATACAGCCTCAAACTATGTTAGTGCAACACTGTGCTGCTGACTAGCTGCCAAACTTGTGTGTGAAAATCATCCAATACAGGGCCCACGGACACAACCATTTCGACTAGTCTCATTTCTCATGACCTGAAATGTCTATGCAATTAAGACATATAGACAGGTTGTACCATTTCCAATAATATTACTTTATTGTTTGCGCAAGGGAGTTAGGGAGTGGTTTATGACATGACATGATTTCAGTTTTGGTGTTGAATGCACAGAATGTAAGTTACAGTATACATCTGATGCCCTTGCACAGTGTTCACTTATCACTTGAATGTCTATCCTAACTTCCTTGGCTTCACAAACTGTCTTTGACTTGTAGTTCAGTCAGGAAACTCTCTAAACACGCTTATGAGCTTTATTTATGTACATGACATGGTAGTAAGTTCTGTTTTAGCTAAACGGACTACATCTACTAAAGATGCTGCTGCTGTTAGATGAAAATGCATCCAATCTAACAGTGACTGCTGCATAACTGCTGTTGATGAACACAAAAAAACCCCATCATAAAGCCATGAGTGAAAGGATGCCCGTTAACCTACGCAGAGCTAGACAGGGGATCTCTCATAATTAGCAGCCCTAGCTAGAGTTTCCAGACTGAACTCATGCATGGCCATCATTTACCTGAGAAAACCATTGCAAACATATGTGGGTACACGGTTACCCTTAAAATCCCAAATCTTTATTTTCAGTGTGTTTTCATTCATATACACTTGAAAATAAGTAACCGTAAACAGTGCATGCACAGATGGCATGATTAACAGATAGCACAAATGCATAGCAATGGATTTCAAACATTTGACCTTCTCTACTTTTTTACAATGCCATTTTTCAGAATTGAAGTTTTTATATACACGGAGCTTTCAAGAGCTATTACAACTTGTTGATACAAACAAAGAGATGTAAATAATATACATTAAAAGAGAATATAAAAAATATGTTCATCAAATGTAATGGCTGCTGGTCTAAGTTTCCCAGAATTCCCTAAACACTGATGACAATTTTGTACAATGGTGCAATTGCTGTGTTACGGATGAACACTGGGCCTCACGTGTTCCTGTTCTTACCAGTGGTGCTGCTGCCACTGGCCTGAGAGTCATCTGATAACGAGGGCTCTACCTCTTCTTGGATGGTGGGAACAGACGCCAAAAGACCTGTGAGAGAGAGAGAGATGCAAGCAAAGAAAAAGAAAAAAGCTCAATGTGTAAGTCTGACCTCATGAGACTGCAAGAAAGCTATTCATTTTTTAGCAGGCCACAATTGCCCACAAGCCTACCAACTGTTCTGAATGAAAACAACCTGAAAACAACCAGGTGAATGATTTGCAGTTATTATTACATGAGCACATAGACTGCATAATAATAATAATAATAATAATAATAATAATAGGTCATATTTACATCCAAATAATTTTGAGCTCAAGTCAACCAGTGTCTTTTAGCTGTTATTAATCCAGCAATACAGACTATAACAATATATTCTAAAACGGATAGTTTTGGTCCTTCATTATGATTGGCTGAATCGCGTTCTATGCCATTGTAAAATCGAGCATAGCCCTACACATTGACCGCATTTGGTTCTATATTTCTGCACCTCCACAAATTGATACAAAAGTTAGAGTTGTTGCGTCTCGACGTTGCTTAGCAACCATTCTGACAGAGGAAATATATTTTTTGGCGGAAGAATGATTGTCCATGAATAAATCCTTACATTTCTCGTTGCTGTGTCTTTATTTTATAAAATCTTGCCAGATATATGTAGTAACCATTTTAGAAAAGCAATAAGCCACTCGAGTCCGTAGGTTACACTGATTTCACACGTCGTGCCTAACAGTGTAACCTAGGGTCTCTCAGGGCTTATTGCTTAAATGAAAAATGGGTACCGGTAATTAATTTTCCGTTGGACATGGCAGAACAGTGTGTGTGTGTGTGTGTACGCTTGTGTGTTTTTTCCTCATGCTTGCGGCTCATGGCACTGCTGTGATCAAAAGGATCCTGCCGTGTAAATTACTTCAATAGGGTCATGCTGACAGAACTCCAACCGAACAGCACAAAGACTAAATGGCAGAGATGGAAACACTCTGAACAGCAGAAAGGGTCTCTCACTAAGAGCCACATTGAGCATCATTTCAAAAACTAGCCTCTGACGCATGGCCATAGCCTTTTGCCTCACATAAGGCCATTTATTAATAACAGTTGTGAAAAAGCAGAGCAAAGCCTTTATGTATTTGTAAGTTGCAGCTTGGAGAAAACACATAAGCTGCATTCAGACCTACGTGTAAGACCGGAGGTTCTGCGGATGTTAAACGGTTTCTGACGGTTTTCTAAACCGTCTATCTGAACAACATAAACGGTCATTTGGAAGTCCGAACTTAGCCGGCTGTTCTACTGCTCCCCTCCTAGTATTTCCGACATTATGTAAATTAACTTCTGTCTGAATAAAGCGAAGAACATGCGGAGATTCTGCTCATGTGCGTGTTCAACCACATTCAACCTGTTCAACCACACAGAGATTCTGTTCATGTGCGTCAGTGTCGTTCACACATACGACCGTATAATGTTAGCATCATATCTGAATCACCCAAAGGGTCAGACCTCCGTTTGACAAAGCTCCGCATATACTCCGGAGGTTATATCTGAAAGCATCTATAGTCTCTGTACAACGTTGCCAAACACACTACAGTATATTAGATGAATCTCATGGTGTGCATGTGTGCGTGTAGGGAAACACTCACTCAGGCCTCTGTAGTGGGAGAGCTGCTGGTAGACCTGCTTCATTCTCTCTATGTTGAGGCGACTGCTCTCAGCATGGTTGATCATGGGTTTGGGGTAGTCCACCCCCACCACACAATTGGCTGCTTTCTGCACAGACTCCGGTGCATTCCAGGGCTCATAGATGTACCGATTGGGATAGTCCTTCAACTTTGGGATGTAGCGCCTGCACAGGGCAAATGTAATTCTTAAGCTTCATAGTATCACATATACCTTTCACAGAATAGCATGGAGACGGCACTTTGAACTGGTGGATTGGACTAAGACCATAAAGTGACATTACACAAGTTTTAAAGACATTTTAAAGATTTGTTTTAAGTAGGTAGCTAGCTTTAACTATATCCTAAAATCAATATTCAAGGCAAATGGTCATGTGAAGATCCCCCCCCAGCACACTGGCATGTACAAATACTACGAGTACAACGGTTAGCAGGTATTACTGGCAAAAAACGGACTGTGCTTTGCGTACCTGATGTAGTCTCCACTTGGGTCTGTTCTCCTGCCGAAGCCCACGGGGCAGTAGCAGTGGAAGAACTGCTGGAAGAAAGCACTGCAGGAGAGCCACATCCAGCTGCCCGCGTTCACACTCCAGTCAGCGTCCAGCAGCAGCTCCTCAAACACCTGACCAACAGACAGAACCACGTGCATTCAGATCCACTCTTTACCTCAAACAGACACCAGCAAGGTCTTATGAGGAAAAGTGGGGGCAATAATTACACCAAAGGTAATGACAGCTCCACAGCTAGGCCTAGTGAGTACAATGGCATAATGGCAGGGAAACAGCATTACCTAGTACCTAGCAACCGTGACACTGGCACAGCAAAAGCATGTGATGGAATCAGTAAATCGAAACAATCTTTTAGTTACAGCCAACAGTGCTGACCCCAAAAATCAGTAGCATGTTAAGCTGTTCAACCTTTTTAGGCTTTCTTTTTCTTGGAAAGGTGCTACCATTCTCTGTTCACGTTAAAACGCAAAGCCGGACTTTTCTAATAAATATGGGTCCGACATCCTTTTCAAATTGTTCATGCTGGAATAGTGTAGATGAGAGGTACAAAAACGTAACAAACGTGTTTCGGATTCAAACGAAAACAGAATAGTATTATGGGTGTAGCTATAGTACGGTATGCTTAACTGAACACACAGCCAGAAGTAAAAAACAGTGTGATCAATACGTGAACTGACATGAATCATTAAGTGTTCAATGCAAAATCTCTAAGCAAGCCAGTTCAAACTTAGGTCTAAGGGCCTGACATGGTCAGACTTCCCAGATCTAATAAGCATTCTGTGCAAACTATGACTTATTTCCAACAAGCATTACAAATGTAAGTTTCATTTGAAAGACTTTATAAAGTTGAAATAATCACAGATGATAATAAATAAACTGATTTGACCGTAATTTCTGACATGTTAGTATATTTACAAGTTACATGTTTAAAGTAAATTAAGTAAGGAATCACCCAATCACAGTAATATATGTCAGGTGCATTACTTGATCACACATTTATTTACAAAACATAAAGCCAGCAAGTGGATGTCTGTGCTGCCTATTTGTAGACCTAAACCTTTGAAAATGACTAAAAAAACACAACCTGCCTTCCCCTGTATTCATGCCAATTATTTGTGAGGACTTCATATTAATAAACTATTGTACTTTTGTAGAAAATAATGATTGATACCAAATAGGTAAAACAAGTTTATATTCTAGAGACATTGGTTTTGGTGCCCATTCATGATATAGACAAAATCTGCACAAGCCTTGTCTGAGTTAGCACAGAATGATCAACTTTGTACATGAGTATGATTGCTATGTATTCTACCACTTAAAACTGGAAGATAGAAACTCACAAAAACAGTCCATTCACTGTGTAGAGCACTCACTGTATGTGTTTATAAGAGCGAGAGTTGACTATGTGTTCATACATTTTGTTCACAGAGTCAAATGAGAAGATTCAAGTCAGATGAATTGAATGCTTTTTACCTTATAATGCATTTTACCTGTTTTGCTGTTTTGAAAGATGCAAACAATCACAATGATATTGTGAGATCATGGCCCAAATATCATGATTGTATCATCGCCTCTGTGGCAATTCACATCCCTACTTGCGCAACGGAAATCTAGGTGCTCAGAAAGCAATATCCCTCAGACTGAGACTGCATAGCTACAACAACATGGTGTTGAGAGGACATTCTAAGCCAGAGCTTCTAAAATGATTTCATATATCCAATACAAGCCAGTGTACTGCTTGCCTACAAAAGCAACCATGGACTGCTGTGAAAAGACTTCATCACTCAAATACTTCTGAGCTGAGGGAATGCACACAAGTGCTCAAGCCAATGCATACCAAATCACTTAAGGCATTTACACAGCGCATCATCCAAGTAAAACACCCATAACTCAGGATATAAAGTGGCTCAGGTCAGGTCCAACGGTCAGGTCCAACCTCCAGATGGTGACAAAAGGCGGGATGGTGGCAGATGCTGACGGGCACATAGAGTCTACTCACTCTCAGCAATTCTCCAGACCAGTCGCCAAACTGTTTGCCAAAGCACACCTAGTCCAACCTTAAGAGTTCCATGAAACTACAGCAGTGGTTTTCAAATCCCATTCCTTACCTTCATACCACACTCCCAGCTGATCCACAGGTCTCCTCTGGTCAGGAAGCAGGCCACGGCGTGCCGGGCCAGGTGGTGGATCCAGCCCTCCTGCCGCAGCTGGGTCATGATGGCGTCGATCCAGGGGAAGCCCGTCCGGCCCTCGGCCCACTTGGCCAGCGCCTCCGGGTTGTGATCCCATGGAATCTGCACGCAGATGGGGTTGCTCTCCATGCGGTCAAAGTTGGGGTTGTTGGTGGCCGCCGTGTAGAAGAACTCCCGCCACAGCAGCTGGCCGTAGAGAGAGAGCGGAGGACTGCAGCGCTTACGGAGCTGAGGGAAGACAAGTGAGAAAAACACAACCATCACACCACGCACACGAGCACGGTGTCTACAATACAACAAGTCTACTGTACCACACAGGCAGCACAACACGTCTACCGCACAGGCACAACATCCCACTAGGTGAACATGGCCATCGACAGAAGGCTGGTGCCATGACTGGTCAGAACTCACAGAGATCCACAGTGTGGTGTGAAGTACTAACATACTAAGACAGATATGTCTAAACACTGCATTTAAACTGCAGCCATTGAGCTGCTTCTGCTGTGACAGCACCATCACCACACACAAATCTACAGGACGAGGGGGAGGATGAAAGACATTTTGCATTTACAGTATAGCACGGCTAGTGATGGATCTAACTGAACTCACACTGGATGTAAACTATGTGTATTCTGTACAAAATGTTAGATATGTGCAAAAATACAGTGCATGAGGTAGGCCTTGGGGATAATGCAATTTCTGCATTAATGCAGAAAAAACAATCAGGTCTGAAGACCTTTACATACATAATTGATTAAATTAATTGATCTTCTATCCATATACATGTTCTAGCCATAAATGTGTGAGTAAATTGGGTGTCTCGCCCGAAAGCATTTTTGGTCATAGGTCTAAGACTGAACAAGTCAACAGAAGAGTCAGACTGCCATTTTGTGTGTGTGTGTGTGTGTGTGTGCATAATCTGTATTTGGACTGGAACATTGGCTAATTTCTATGGCAAGAGATCAAGAGAATAGGAAACATTCATACCTCCGAACATCTAACTGGCAGGAATTGAAACTATTACATCACTGAACTTGGGATGACTGAAGGCATGACCTTTGGTCAATTAGTTTAAAGTTTTGCAGGGCAATGCTATCCTCTCTACAGAGGTTTGACTGTTGTCCACTGACGTGCAAAAGCTACACTAAGAAGCACCTCTGACACTACAACTTTACTGTTATAAACATGCCTGGGATAATGTAGCATGATTGTTTAGTACAACACAACCTATGTTTGTGATGTTTGAGGCCATAATGACGGTCAACACATAAAAGTTACCCTACCTGCAAGTAGAGTTCCCGTAGGTTGTAGTAGAACACTCGACAGGACAGGCAGCCGAATCGCAGGTAGGGACTTAGCCCCGTGGGGCTTGCCAGCAACGACATCATGTTTATTCGTGGTCGCTCAAAGTTGGCCACCCATGCCTGAGGAATCACATCAAACACAAGGAAACATGACTCACTAATGATATGGTACAGGATTTGTTTTAGGGAAAAGACAAGCAATTAGCAAACTGTATTAGCAAACAACATGAGGAACACAACTTAAGTCAGCTCAGCAAAGGATCTGTAACAGTCCAGACCACTCACCTTTCGGTCTAAATGCTTGTTAAGTCGTTCCAAGGCTTCAGTCTCACCACCTTTCCAGACTGCATCAGCCTGACTTACATTCTTAAACCCTGAGAATACAGTACACACAGACCCTTAGTGAAATCTACATCTGTAGAACATCAGTAAAGCATGAACTTCATAACTCTTTCTCTGATATTGCATAAAACAGTAAAGGTATACACTTCATAAGCCTACTGTTAGCCTTGAAATCAGTATGCCAGCTTTTTTAAATATATAAAATAATACACATTGTGGGCGCCACAATTCCCCAATAACTAATAAAATACTATATAAAGACAGTTTTATACATAAAGGCACAGCTGCTGCACCAACTAGGCGTGGCTGAATGAGCTGCAGTAGGTTGAGGTAGCTTGCCCACTTCAGGAGCGGCTGAAAGTGCTGTGGTTGGTTAGGGTTGGGGTTGCTTGGCTACTAAACCCCTTTAGGAGTGGCTGAATGTGCTATGGTTAGTTATGGTTATGGTGGAGTGGCTGAATGTGCTATGGTTGGTTATGGTTATGGTTGAGTGGCTGAATGTGCTATGGTTGGTTATGGTTGAGTGGCTGAATGTGCTATGGTTGGTTATGGTTATGGTTGAGTGGCTGAATGTGCTATGGTTGGTTATGGTTATGGTTGAGTGGCTGAATGTGCTCACCTAGCTCCTCTAGAGAGGGCACGCTGTAGTGTTCGTCGTGGTTGTCCGCGATCTTAATGCGGCAGCTGTCCATCTGTTCGGGCGTGATGGTGGGCAGTGGCTTCTTGGGCAGCTCCAGGCGGCTCACGATGGCCTGGAAACGCTTAAAGGTAAGCGGCGGCCGGTTGTTGTTCATCTCGATGATCCTGTCGGGGAGGAAGCACCCCAGGTGAGACAGACCCACATGGCCTGAAAACCACCCCGCACTCAAGCAGGTTATGAAAACTCTACTGAAAATGCATCAGGCCCAAGTACAGTTTGCATTCTAAATGACAAAACAATTCATCAGCTGGCCTTAACATTAGCAGTTGCCCTAGGCAACCAGCTGATTTACAACCATGTCCTTGCTTGCTTCATGTCATGATGTTCATTTAATGTACAACATCCAACATAAATGTAAAGAGTGTGCTTTGTGGCCTGCATATGCTGAACCATAGCCCTCTACATATGGCCCATTTGTGTTTCATATCTTGGCATATTGGCCTATTTCAATAAACGTGAGTCATGTAAATACAAGGTAAGGCAATGCATCTTTTCAACCCACAGCAATTAAAATGCATCCTGTGTTTCAAATGTAAAGATATATGGTCTGTCTGAGAGTTTTATATGGATGCAGTCTGATTCGCTGAACTCGGACAGCACAGTTAATATTATTGGCCCATTCTAAATAGTTTGGGTCACTGATGCTGAATAGGCCAAATTAAATCCTTCTTGATCGACACACAAACAGACTAGAGAAAAAAAGTTTATTGGGGGAAAACAAGAACAAGGCTAAAAATGTTAAAAAAAAGTATTCAATGCTTTGGAGACGCACATGACTGCATGCTAATGCAGGTAAGCTCACCCACCCCGATAAAGTTACAGCCCTCAATCTTTATTTATAGGTTTCTTCACATTATACAACAGGCGTCTATACTGAGCCAGCGTCGGCTCCCTCCCATTGGCTCCCTGGTCCGGAGTCAGGAGGCTCCCATGTGTAAGCAGCAGTCTGGCGGCGCATGCCTGCCAGCACATGTCAGTAGTTGGGACTCCACGGCCTACTTACTGCCCCTCCCTTTCCTCCGTCACATGTCTGGCAGTGTGACCTGCAGTGGCGGCGCTCGGCCACTGGGTGGCTGCAACTGCCAGTGCACAGCAGTTGGCCCGGACTGCCTGAGAGCGAGAGAGGCGTCTCTCTGATGCCCACGCAGGTGCCCCTTCTCGGAAAGGTGGCGACGACAACAGCGACTGCGTGGGCCGCTAGTGAGCACCTGCTTTTATGTAACGTTGTGCTGGCGTGCACACCTTCTGACGCACAAGGAGAGGGAAAATGAGTGTGCACGAGAGAGAGGGGGTGGTGGCAGGGGGCGTACGATGAAGATACAGAGCACACGCATGGTCCCAGGGATTAAGTTGAACGCTTTTCTCCTGATGATGTGAGGTCAAGAGTGCGCAGATGCAATTTACACACTTATGCAAACAGCGTGTAATCATCTGTGAATGACTCATGTCTGTGGGGAGCCAGAGCTGCACTGGACACGGGGTGACCAGGCCAGGCAGCTCCAGCAGCCCCGTAGAGCCCCACAGTCAATTATTGATCAGCCAGCAGCTGGGGCACCGCAAAGGTCAAAGAGCAGAACCACATTCAACTGTGCCAATAGCACAATAGCCATAAACAGGCCCACAGGCCATGCTGCACGTCAGGGTACTGATTAAGCCTCCATGCAAGGGCATTACACAGAATGTGTGCAATGTGTGATTGAAGGATAGAACTGCCATCAGCAGTTTTAAAGGTACACTCCCATTTTCACTTTGGCCTTTTCCTCATGTGTATCATCACAGGCTAATTGAACTTTGAGATCCTCCTCTTGCCTGTGTAACACTTCAGATTCTGCTGAAGTCGTGATATGAGTGACGAAACTGGCCTGACAGGCTGAACGGCCGATGGCTGTTGGACGTTACACCCTGCAGGTCATGTTGTTTATTTCCCCGACTGAGCCTTTTAATGACTCGTGGAACCCCAAGCCTTATCTATCTTAACCATACGTCACATTCAGCAGCAGCCTGCAAGGTACTTGGCCAACTGACACTTCATATTTTTCATGGAAATTAAGTATTGTGATTGACACGTCAGAGAAACACGGCAAAACGTTCAATTGTGTCTCCCACACGAAAACACACATACACATGCACAAGTACGCAGGCATTAGAGCACAACACACTCACAGAACAATCAAAACACTGAATACCACAGCAGATGCTGTTTTAACTTTCATTTTCTTCCATTAAAAGCTAATTACTTTTCTGGTAATGACAATCTCTATTTTTAACAGTCCATGCCAAATATTTATTTATTAGCCTAAAGCTTCAGTTGCGTGACAAGCCTACTGATTTTTGTAACCAAAGAGCATTCGCGATCTCAGGTTACACGATGCATAAAACACATCTTAACCCCCTACTGTCCGGCTCGGCCCCTCAGATCCTCCAGCCTGGGACTTTTAGTTGTTCCAGAAAGTAAACTGTCAACTAGGGGTGACCGATTATTTGCAGTTAGAGCACCCAAGCTTTGGAACAGCCTCCCTTATAACATCAAATCTGCACCATCAGTGGCTGTTTTCAAATCTAGTCTACACGCTCAGGCTGCGCGTCGGGGTCCGGTTCACCCTGTCAGGACTTATTTTCCCAATAATGACCCGCGTTCTATACATTATCCCTTACTTATTTGAAACATCTCTATTTTACTTAGCCTACTTCCATACAGTGGGTCCCATTAATGCATCAACAAATGTTCCACTACCCTCCAGAACTAAAAAATGTAAAAGACTATTTGAGTAGTACAGCAGTGTTTCCCACAGAATTGGATTCAATTTGTGGCGGTAGCCGACTTGGACAATGGGGGGAGGGGGGGCTTTATTTACTTTTCCATTTACATCGGGATTTTGCAAACATTCAGTGTCAGAGTCAATAAAATGAGCCCTTCAACGAAATTGACAAGCAGCTGTAAGTAGGCTAAGCATGCTAAATTCGACATCCAAACAGTATTCTAACGTTAGCTTTGAGATACTGCTTGATTTCATAACTTAACTTAGTTTAGTCTCTTCAATGTAGCCTACTATGTTGTGATAAGACCTTAGCAGAGTTCACTTCAATGCAGCAGTTTTGAACAAATTTGCGCAGCATGGTCACGATGCTAAGTGGATTTAATAGCAATTTAGCAAGACGTCTTCTATGCAATGCTTCTATGTGGCAACAACAATCCTTCAACAATCGTGAATGTTTTGTTAAATGCACATGCAGAGGAGTGGTAGCGGGTTACGAGAGAGAGCGGGGCGGGGCAAGGAAAGGCTGCGTGCGTAAAAAGCGCAGCTCAATGGCAATGCAAGGATTTGACCTTATATTTAATTTAAATTAAATTAAACATAGAATATTAATCTGTGGCGGCAGATTTTTATTTTGTGGCGCCCCGCCACAGATTAGTCAATGTATGGGAAACACTAAGTACACTATTAATGTGTAAATGTTAAACAAGCATTAGCCTAATACATGGTCTATTCACAAAAAGTCTATGCAAAACACTGCAAAATGTGCAAGACAATCTCTACAATGTCCCTTAGCAAAACAAATTTTAGAAAATGAACAGGAAACTTTCTTTATATAGATAGGAATATGAATACCATAATGCCAACTTCCTTTTCCTTGTTTCCCACCGTTTTCTTTATATGTCTTTATATGACATCGATGAGCTGTTTTTAATATGTAAATGATTTTGTAATGTTAAGGCAGTGGTGAGGTGCCCCATTTAAGTGCAGAGTGAAACACCGTCTGGGGAAACTTTTTAAAGGTACTAGAACAACGCTTCAATTAGGCCAACGGCTTTCGAAGATTAAATCCCTTTCCTTTCCATTCATGCTTTACATTCCTCCAACTAGAAGAATCCTCCATCAAGTCGCATGACAAAACCTTACAAATTCCAATTTTCTTTGTATTGCACTTACGGTAGTAGGGTTTTAGCTGGTGTGTGCATACTGGACTATATGTAGGTGACTTTCTCAAGTACAACACTTCAGAACCAGCCACTATAGAGTTAGCAATACACAACAGACAAAATGAAGTGTGGAGAAGTGTTCCACCTGAATATATCCTATAGTATTCAACTCATGCTTAGTGCTGGAAGAACTGACTGGACGCCTGCTCCTGCCCTGAAAAAAAAAAATGACTGACAGACTTACTTATCCAGGTTGAAGAGCGTGTGGGAGTTCCGCACCATCGTCTCCACCCCAAACTCCTGCGCCATCTTGATGATGGCTCCATCCCGCTCCTTCCCATATGGCTCCGAGTCATACTCAAAGGTCAGACGGGTGATGTTCCATTCCTGAGAGGAGAAGGAGAGGGACAGAGAGGTTTCACATATTAGTTGTTTTCGTTGTCTTTTCTTTATCAAGAGGAACTGATTAAATGTAAAACCATTAAATTACAACTTAATAATTATTCATCTCCATCCCACTTCCAGCAATTCAGCTCAGACCCAACACACTTTAAATGTGTATTATTATACGGCTCTTCACAATGCTAGTAGAACGCTCCATTGACTTGAATGGGATTTCCCAAAGTTCTAGCAGTCATTATTTCTTGGGAAAGGACCTCTGAAAACAAGAATGACCGCCGTCAATGGCAACGGAGTTTGTGCTTGGAACTTCATTCAAAAGTGAAAGCAGACGGTTAATCAGCTGTGTTCTAAAGAATGTTTGATTCAAGTTCAGCGTGTGTTGCGAACTATTTGTTTCTCAGCAAAAGCCACGACGAAACGGTAACAAATAAGTGTAAAGAGACATATCATGGAGTTTATTTTTTCGTTTTGGCAAGTAGCCGTATAATAAGCGGGATAATGTATAGAACGCCGGTCATCATGGGAAAATAAGTCCCTTCAGGGCGAAACAAGACCCTTGCATTGTACTGCTGGCATATACAGTCTATCTAGTCAATATTTTTACTTTGCTGTTCATTTTACAGTTGGATATTACTCAAGTAACCACAACAGGCATCCTGTGCCATTAGTCGGCCATTAAGTGAGAATTTGTATTTTACCCGTATTATCACTTTTCAGCATACTGGATAACCCTGGATAAGAGTCTAGGATGCCTTGTGTGTTCAAATTATGCTAAAAAATTATGATGAAAAAGGGTCACCTTTCTGTCTCATTGAACAAAAGTGAAATAGTGCAATACCAGACGCTCTGGATGAGCAGTGACTATGACCCAGACACCATTTTCCCTATTAGATTTTGTTGATGTTGGCTTTTTGATTTAGTTACTTTAAAGTAAAATTGATAGACATTGTTGCTTGACAGGTATAGATAATGTCAGTCATCCGTCTCAAGAGTTACTGACTATGCAACCAACAAAATAATGTATCCAGCAGTGGACACCAGAAATACAGCTGGTCAGACGTCTCAACAGGTCAGTGTTGTGTCCAACCTCATTCTACTGACGGGGGGCTAAAAACTGTGGCCCAGAAAGTTGTGTGAGGACCTGACAGCAATTTAGAAATCTGAGGAATTGGTGAACATTACCTCGGTCCTTTCAAGACCTTATATTACTTTCTTAGATTTAAATTTTAACAATGTCAAGCACCTTAATTATGTGATGAAATGAAAGTGCCCTTGAATGTAGTGCCTGTCCTCTCCTTCACAGCTTCTCTGAAATTCAAATGAGGATCTGTTTAAAGGCTACTTCAATTATTTTTCTAGAAGCACAAGAACTTCTCCTAGTTACAGGCAATGGAGACAGGCCAGACCAACAAAGGCAGTGAATCTCACAAGTGAATGCTTTCATGTAAAAACACATGTCTGTGCATCTCACTGCAACACAAATAAAAAAGAAGTCTCAGAACAACAACACAAACGAAAACAAAATGTTTAATTGCTTGGAAGCTCAAGGTGACAGGATGGGTCACGTTGCTTCTAGCTATTTAAATGTCTCCTGCCATGTGGGACCGCAAATAATATTAACATAATGTCCCTGAGACCATTACCTACAGTGTAGAGGATGTTCCCTACATCAACCCTTCTGGTTACAGAGCATTTCGCCCACTGTGCCCAGTGGCTCTGAATAAAACGGAACAGCCATTTAGGACAATCTCTGGCTGAGTGACCAGCCGTAAAATAAATGATCCAATATCGTTCCGATTTATGAGACGTGCTGTTTACCACTGAGGTGAGTTTCCTTAGTCCTCTATCATCTCATAACGTTTCATAACTATGTAACATAATGTTTCATAATATTCTATTTACAGCAGCATCAAAACTACTATAAAGTGAACAAGCTAAAAGTTATTCAATGTATGCAAATAACCTTGCATAATAATAAGAAGCAAACCTTACATTTCTATACATTATATACAATACTGACCTTGAAAAGCCGTGGAAACACATCTGTTGGTTGGCCTCTCACCACAAAAAGCCTTGAATTTAGTTTCCTGAGACTGGTGTCCAAGTCCTCCAGGGATTCCAGCAAAAACCTGAGGAAATGTACAGGACAAAGTATAGTATACACTCTTTTGATCCCGTGAGGGAAATTGTTATGTTTGAATAACATGTTTATGAGGCAAACATGTTATTCGGCTAACGGTGGCGATTTGTGATCGCAAAACATAAATGTATATATATGGACTTAGTAGTTATTCCCTTTGGATGACCTCATGTGGCCCAGACAATCCGTCACTACCGTCATCATAGCGTTGTGTATGTATTACTTTTCCAATTAAGAAGAGCTTTTTGACACATTCATTCTATGTGACACAAATTTGGGACAAACGTGTGACCCAACTGTATGGTATCGTGTGAGCATGCATAAGCTTGAAATTAATGACGCACAAATACTGTGTATTGAAGGTGTTACATAAAACACAAGTAAGTTGGCGTGAGCAAAATGCGTTCGCATGATAGCATGCTACTTAACAAATCCGCAATCTGAAGGAGTCATTAATTACATTGCCGTATTGACCAGCCATCTACTTACTATTTTCTTGTACATGGATCACATGGTACATGGATGTATCTTTATAAGTTCGCTGCTGCTTTCACAAGTTTCACAACAGAGCAGCCCTAATATTAGAATTAGCCTAGCTTTGAAGCTAAGGGGCTGATATGGCCTACAAGTCAAACGAAAGCGTACGTTTAGCTGTACTGTCAAAGGGTATAGAAGTTAGAAGTTACTTCTATACTCTCTGGTACTGTACAATAGAAAATAAAAAGGAAACGTGTACGTTTAAATTATTTCAGTAAATGCATATCCTGTAATAGTTAACTCCTCATTTGCATTAGCTTGGAGCTAACAGTTGGATGCGCCAGTTATTTCTTGTGGAGGCCAACCCATGCCAAATTTGGCTTCTGCCAAAGCTACACTTATATTCCAAGCAATAAATATATTTAACATTTAATCTATCGTGGACGTGAATTGTCAGCTCTGCCTAAATCGTAAAAAGAAGCTCACAAACCTCCATCTGTTTACTCCCACGTTCGCCGAACCAGCAAACCACGGGTCCAAAATATAAACACAGCGTACAGTGTCCGCGCCATTTAGGGCTTCCTGTAAAGCTGGATTATCGTGAAGACGCAGTCCTTTTCGAAACCAATGTACAGAATTGACGACCATGACTTCGATTTAGTCCATGCTAGTAATCCAGTTGATGTTATAAGATGCTTTTACTCAAACTGTATTCATTTTAGATATCGTTGACACGCTAAAGCTTCTTGGAGTTTGAGCGACCAGTCACGGAGAGTCGACACCAGACGTAATGGCTTTCCTCCGCTCTTCTCTTTCATTGGTCAAGAGAATGACACGTGTACAGAGTATTAAAATGAGCGACGTGATATGCCTCGCATTGATTGGTTCCTCCGCACGTGTAGACTTATCCTAGTCACGTTTGTTTGGTAGCCATGGCTGTAAAGAAACGGTAGAACTAGAAAAGTGAAATTTCACTGTGAAGGCAGCAGTAAAATATAACCCAACAAACACTTTAGACAGGCGGAATCTGTGGTGGCAATGTCTAACCCTATAATAAAGCATTGTGTATTGAGTGCTTGAGGATTTTATTTTTCAGTGACCGTCACCTTTAGGCTACTTGAACACACATGGTTTCAATGCATAACCTACATTTCACACACTTTTGAAATGGGCCTAATTTGTTTGTAAAGGGATTATAGCCTGTGTTTAAATGTTGGATATCATTGCAAAAACTGCATCATGCCAGAAACAGCTTAGGCTACTTAGAAACATGTCTTGATAATTTTGTTAATTTCACCTGCAATTTAAGCACATGGAATTAAAACACAGTGGGTCAGTGAACAGGCCTCAAGTCCACATGTCTTCATGAGTCATTTGTCAGTAAAAAAGGTATGCTACTTAAAAAGTAGCCTAGTTCCACTCCCTCAGTGGAAGCCTACTTATTCAGGGTGATGTGTCTTGTCTTAGTTCTTTTTTAGGTGTAAGCATCAATTATATGAATGCCTGCTTGACATAAAATAGACTAGGCCTATGCCTCTTGTAAATATAGCCTACATCCCCCCTGCAAATTAGGCTAGGGTACTTTCCTTTCTGTAGTTTATGTCGTAATTATTTACACATTTGTTTGGTTCTGTGGTCTCATTATATAGGAAGGATCGGATGACAAACGTAGGCTGACTTTTAATGGTCTCTGCCAAACCATGTTTTTTGAGAAACCCCTGCTACAACTTCTGCACGATCTGCGGTTATCCTACTTGTTTTTTTTTTTTTTTTTCAGCTCTCAGGTGCAGGCTGCCACCACTAGAGAGTGCTATAAGCCTGCATTCTGATCCTTCATAGACCCTGAGCCCCTCAGTGAGAGGCACTAAACGAAGTAATTACCCTGAATGATCCTAATAAAGCTTATGTCGTTGAGCTATCCAGTAGTCTATTTATGAATATGTTTACAATCAATATGTAATACAGTAATATAATTTAGAGTTTGATTCAATAACATCAAACACCTTTTAGGCCTACAGTCTACCTTTCTATTTTGGGAACATTGTTGATATAAACAATTGTTTTGACTGTAATATTGGGCATTCTCCTCCGATCAATAACCATGCGTGAAGGAACATCAAGGGGTCCAATACTTTACAGCTTTCCAGAGTACCAAGGCAATTTTGGATATATGGCTTTGGATCAATAATGTTAAGCCTTGACTTAACTTGGGAAAATTCCAGACAGTTGTTTTGAATGGTTTGATAAAACACATGGTGTTATAAGCTTAAAAATCAATCATTGACAAAACTGAGGAGAACTTGCTGACAAGCAGAAACCAGCAATTCTAAACTCCAATATTCTGGATATATGTGATATGACAGTGGTTTTCAGCAGCCTCCTTTTATAACTCCAGGCTATAGCAGACATAGATTTAGTGGTAAGGTGAATATGACGAATTGTATATAACCAACAGTGTTCACAGCATTATTATACAGCCCATACTGGTAGTATTTATGTATGTTCAACATCACTTATAACATAATAAATGATAAGGATGAGAATATGTTTCTTCTCTGAATTTGTTACTTGCAAACAATTTAGGGTTTCGGATGAATCTGGTTACAAAAGGTCTTGATAACTGAGCGACAGTATTGCAGTGAGTACACAATGCATGCTACTCACTTAATGAGACCCCTGCTCTGAAAAATGCTAGCAGAATGGCTGAAACTTAGAATTCGGCTATACAGTAAAATTTATTTAACACAATTAGAATGGTACAGCTTATTGTCCAGCTGGAAAAATGAAACATTGCAGAGCATATTACTGTTGTGCGGAACAGCTGTAAGTCTTTCAGGGCCAGTGTATGGTCATTTAACATGCTTCGGGACTATGGGCTGATTGGCTGATGAAAGCTGCCTAGTGGAAGTCCATGTCATAGCCCCGCTCTTACTTTCATTGGATGTTTACCTCACAGCTAAGCCATCATCATCTCCCAATGGGCCACAATACACACCCACAAGAGTGCTTGGAAAGTGCACTTCTGTGGAAAAGAAGCACTGAACTCTGTGACAAACATGTTGTACGATATACCTTAAAAATATGAGCATGTTGACATGATCTGTACAGTACATTGCATTTATAGGCTACATCCGTTTCTAGTTTATGCTTGTTGCTTTTAAAGTCAGAATCACAGTTAGGATGCCACTGTCTCATTTAACACCATTTTGAACACCATGCTGCCTGGAAACGACATTTTCTCACTTCTCAGTACTTTTTCTCAACACTCCGATAACACTTGTCATATCTAAAATGATTGATGTTTGACACAGTTTTTGTTCGTCTCAGGAGTTAAAGCCGAACTTTAGACAATTTTTTCCCACGAGCAGTTCTAAGCTTGCAGAGCTCAAGCTAAGCTATCTGTCTTTTGATCTGGCAGTAATCAGTTGCTGGACTCAGCCAGCTGATATTCAGGGCTTTTTTGGCAATCATGCCAGCAGGGCACCTCAATTACATTGCCACTGAGCTGTTTTATTGAGTGAAATGCTCTGTGGAGACCATTGAGGGACATCAGTGAAGCGTGGAAATCACCTCAAATATCTATGGTCACCTGAGCTTGCAGTCTGTTGCTTTTTCCCACTGAAAGCCCTTTTGGCATATGGCATAGACTTTGCCTATAGGTGTTTAAGAGGGATAGAGCACATCACGGTCAAAAGCTACCTCATGAGCAGAGGAGAAACAATCATTGGTTTATTTAGCTGAGTGTACAATAGATTGCATGACACATCAAGGTTTGAAGTGTTTGTTAGACTGAGGGCTGAGCTCAAAGTGTTTCTCATCCAAACATGATTTATGCATTTGAAAAGCCAGGGGCTAAGAGTTTGAAGAACTGATGCACATGACACACACATATACATGTGTGTCACACATACACACACACACACTCACACACACACACACGCACACACACTGGCACACACACACACACACACACACACACACACACACACACACACACACACACACACATAAAGAGGGGGGCGCAGATGGTGTGCAGACTCCTAAGATGACTTGCAGCAGTGCGCTCAGAAAAGCAGCAGTTCTGTGACTCTGAGATAATGGTCTGTTGATTAATGAAGCTTTTTTTGTGGGGATGGTGAACCATCTGGAGCAGGGGCAGAGTAATAGGTCTACATCCGCTCCTGGGGAAGCTGTGGTCCTGTTCAGCTTGGATGAAATCTCAAGGCCTTCTCTGGTTCAGCCTGTCCAGCAGCAGGCTCTCCCTCTAACTGACTGATGGCAGAGACACTCAGATTCAGGCTCAGGCATCAGCAGGCAGGGGTGGAGAGGAGGAGAGTGAAATCACTTGCCAGAGACCGCACATCTGCTTCTCCATCTTGCAGCAGTTATTAATATACTTTTGTGGAATATTTACACTTCATTAAGATCCAGCTGTTCAGTATGAGTCTGTTCTTTCACTTTTGTTATGCATGTGACATATAAAGTATGTAAAATGTAATTCTGCTATACCACGCTGAGGCTGTATATAGCTGTCTGGTAGGCCTAGTCTATGACCACAAAAATATCAGATAGAATAAGTTGAGTTGAAGTTGTGTATTGGTGTTTAGACTACAACACAGAAAACATGAATATAAAAGAATGTTTGAGAATACTGAATACTACACCCAGCATGTGAGAAGCAAGTAAGTGTAAAATCTGTCATATTTAGATGTTCATTCTTTTTCTTGATCATTTAGTGTGCACTTGGTACAAATTTGTCCTTGTCATGTATGAGTTGCAAAGACAATTGTCACAGCTCTGCCAATAAGGTGGATTTTAGCAAGGGAGTAGCACAGATTGTTCTGTTCCTGTCAGTGGCTCTTTAATTAACAAGGCCACGCTGCAGTATCAAATCTGCTGCACAGCGGGCTAAAGATTATGGAATCAGAACAATGGTGCAGAATACTGGAAATGCTCTATTTGCTAAAATGAAGGTCCCTTGTTTACAGCAGTGCAAGCCCTTGAGCTTTGAGGTAATGAAAGACTGCATGTTACAGTACAAAGCACACTGAAGGCAAAACAAGTCAGCTGACTAACACACTGGTGCATGGTCCACCAGCCCACTCAGGCTGGTCAGCCTGGCTTTTTATGGCCAAGTAATCGGCCAGTGATCTATTCATTCTCTTAATGGAGCTCTTCTTTGTATGCCGCAATGTTTTATCTTGATCATTCTGTCTTAACAGGGCCGGAATGTCACAAGAAAGCCTTTGTCAAACCATGGCCAAGCATTAGGCTGTGGGATTTGATAATGGCATGGTGATAACAAGTCCTTATGTACATCATTTGGGGAGCTCTAATGGCTTTAAATGGCTTGATAGTTCATCTGAGCAACATGATTTTGCAAATAGCTGTTCTTAAGTTTGTTGTAATAAATTGATCGATTTTTGTGATATGCTTTGATATAGCACAGAATGAAGCGTATATTTGAAAGAGAGTAGCTTAATAGAGTTCTGGGAAAAGCTATTCTACTACCAACATGTTTCGCTTTGGCTACGGTATTGAGATTATCCAAGCACAATATATGTGGCACACTATGTTGTTGAGTTGCATTTGCTCCTTTTCATGAACTTATTTCAGAGGCAAGGGGAGAAAAAGAGACAGCCATTCAATCAGTTTCAATATCTTGTGACATTTAGGGATGACATAGGAGGGAAAACAAGGGCTATTTATTCTTCTTTCGAAGCATAGGCTTGGACAGACGGAACACTGATATGTATTGTGCAGCAAATTATATCAGGTAACGGCACAATGTAATAAAGTTGGCCTGAGAGCAGATGGGATTTCTCAGCACAAACTCCCCACTTGTTTGCCTTAATCTGGTCCCTCATGTCAGAGACCCTCGGGGGAATCTGAGCAGTCGTGCCCTGGCCCCCTTGACTTTTCTCCTTATTACCAGCATGGAGGTACAGCCCCCGTCTCCCTTTCTTTCAGTCCGGCGCATACCCGGCCGCTATCGGTTGACGCCAGGCAGAGAGGTTTTTGGCAGCGGATAAAAATGGCCTTTGCGGCCGGTGGCTATCGGGTGCAGTGCCGCGGCGACATTAACCATTTTAATGATCAGATGAGAACTTGTGCAGGGCTGGTCCTGCTGGAGGTCAGACAGGGGAAATGGAGCTTGAAGGCCTTGGGGTCACTCCCAGGCCAGTGGTACAGCAGCAGGCTTTATGTTTTCGTATTGTTTGTTTGGACCATATGGTGTGTGTGTGTGTGAGTGTGTGAGTGTGTGTGTGTGTGTGTGTTTTATACACATCATGGGAACATCAGATGGCTACACGCTGTGGATGCTATGCTATGTATCAATTAGCTGTGGCTAAAGATTTCTGCCTGATTTCATTCCAGATGCCTTTCACTGGCCACCCGCTGAGGCGCTGCTTGTCTGCCGGTGTACATGTCTGCCAGCTTACCTGACTGCCTGTCAGCCTTCTGGATAAAGTAGCTTATGGCCTGATCAGTTGTCATGTACATACATAATAACTGACAGAGCAACAACTACATCTGCTGGCCCAAGTTTGCCTCACAGATTGACAGCCTTATTCACTTGGGTCGCTTCATGTCTATGTCTCCATGTCTTCCTGTCTTATTGTCTGCCTGTGGTGGTTTATTGTCACAGCATGCTTCCTGTCTCCCTACATATGTGTACTGAAGTGTGGCAGTGGCCGTATTATGTAGACAAAAGGTGGTAGTGACTGTGTGCTGGCATTTATGAGGGCACACAGACGCCTCTTTAAAACAGCAGAAATAAACAGGCCTTTTATCGCCATCATTACTCTAAAATGTGCCCTGAGACACCGGGAATACAAATAACATCGAACATCAACAAACCATCGCAGGCTCAACCCTCCATCAAAGTCCACCTCAATATAGAAAATGCAATTTGGGTGGGCTAGGCATGCCTAATTTGTATTCGTGGTCTGCAAAATGGTGTGATTAGTATGCTTACAGCAGCTATGTAGCAATCATAATTCAATAGGTTGGGAAATCAAAGGCAAATGCCAGTGCACCAGAGCAATCACAATGCCATTGTTTTTATGGTGAGCTTTTCAATTCTAAGTGGTTTAAACATAAGTGGTGTGCACAATCAAATTTGTGTATGCGCTCAAACTTCCTGCCAAACTTTGACTTACTGAAAATGTGTGAAAGTATGTGAAAGGTGCTGTTTTACATATCCTTCTATTGTACACACTTAAAGGTATAACGCCTCCCTGCTGGCATTTCAACATTGATTCAACAGTAAATAAACGTTATAAACGTTTTAAAAAAAACATTATAACGGGTGAATCAACGTTGAATTATGTGTTGGATTTGCAAATTGAATCAACGTTGATATCGCAACATTATTTCAACATCCGCCATTTCAACATTGCTGCTGATTTCCTTGATTTCTTATTTTACAACCATTTGTCAACATTTTACAATTAGCATTAAAACAGTGTTTCAACATTGACACAACAACTGACATTATTTCACCTATAATTCAACATTGATTTTCTTCCTTTTTACAACCAACGTTGTTTCAATGTTTGTCTACATACCCTTTTACAACCATTTAGCATTAAACATTGTTTCAACATTGTTTAAACATTGACGCAACAACTGACGTTATTTCCCTATATTTCAACGTTGAAGGTCGGTCGTGTGCCGGCTGGGCTGATGTTCCTGATGTTCCTGATAGTTTTACATTTATTTGTCTTTTGTATTGTTTCATTTCAGCAATACTAAAGGAGTGTCTCATTAACCTGAAATCTGAAGCAGTGACACAAACTATGATGATCATACAGGTGTGGCTATTCATTATTTCACTTTTTCAATTTGTGACATGTTGATTCTAACACAAGTTAACATTACGTTGTCAATGAAAATGAGCAAAGTACATTGCATTACTGATAATTGTACTGGTGGCCATATTTGACCCTGAAATAGCTCTCTTCTCACAGTATTCTGTGCCAGAATCAATCTACTTTGAAATATGTGGATGTTTAGAGATGGTTTGGCTAAAAATATTGTTCTGATGTGATATGGTCATCAACTCCTATTGAGAGTTACAGACTCCAACACAGAGGGCTGCAGATTAGTGTCTACCTTTGAGTGCAAACCTTGTCGTGATTTTGTGTTTCAGGTCTGTTTTCATTAGCTCGAACCAACTTCTTTAGGGAAAAAATACAGAAATTCGATTCACTCCTCTCCTCTTCCATCACCTCTGCGTCAGTGGGAGTGAATTACGCCTATTAGCATTCTGCACCACATGGTTCCTCCACTGCACTATGTTCCTGCTCTGGCTCCCCCACTGCTAGCTGAAAAGGCAGATTTTCGAGCACAAAAGGGATTATACTGATGGAGCAGCCAGTCCCTCAAATCAAGCTTCTCCAGTAGCCAGGCCCAGCAGGACGTCTGATGGAGGCATAATGATCTGGACTCGAGTCGTCTTTGTGTACTTCATCCAGGGTCAAGAGTCCCCAATTAGGCTTCAGAACGAGGAATTGAGAATGGAGTTCACCATTAAGTCGTCAGTTGGCCTCCTTAGAAGTTATTTTCGAAAACAAACACACAGACTTCAGGTCAGGTCTGGAAGAGGGCTGGGGGTTGATGAGGGCAAATTGCATGTCTGACAGATGATGCGGCACCCGCTTCTGACTTTCAGGATTTGCTTTTCGTTTCGCCTTCGACTCCATTAGCTCTCAATTCTACTTAGGCCCGGTGTAATGAAAGCTGACACTGTATCCATTCTCCAATCTGAGACATCTCACCGTGTGGTACTGCCGTTGTGTTCAATTGGGCTGCTTGAAATTCATGGCAGTGCACTCTCATTGGGTGGATAGACATGAGATTGAGCACTCTAACTTTGGTTTCTGCTCCTGAAGAGCAGGACTTTGAGAACCTCTGGAGAGTTATAGCTACTTTTGATGACTGTTATGAGCCTCGCATGAAATCAGGGATGCAGGCTTGTTTTGGGACCAGTAGAGGCTGATTTCAACATGTAGGACCCAATTTGCCCCTTGAAGTTGTAACTGTGCAGATTGTGAAAATGACATCAAGGGTGAGAGAAGAACTCACACTCAGGAACAAACCATGCATATTTCATGTGCATTAGGTAGCCTACTTAACCAAATGAACACTCAGGACAAGGTGGTGTTGACACAGACCTGGGGGGTATTCCAGAAAGCAGGTTTACTGGCTTAACTGGGTATGTTAACCCAGAGTTAGCGGTAAACCTGGGATTTCAGTTCCAGAAAGCTCAAAAATGATCAGGCTATGTAAGTAACTATGGTAACATAGGCTCTGAACTGAACTGGGTATGTAAACCCAGAGTAAACGGTAAACCTGGGATTTCAGTTCCAGAAAGCTCAAAAATGATCAGGCTATGTAAGTAACTATGGTAACATAGGCTCTGAACTTAACCTGGTAGGGGGTAGGTTTTGTTCAGGTTATGTTCAATTGTGTTCGGTCATTTCAGTGCATGTTCAATCAGGCCGCTATTTTTACACTTGTCACACAATGGCGTTTCATTTTGACGGTCCGATTGACAAAGAAGCACAAAATCATGTAATATTCATCCGTGCAATTCACCGTGAGAGGGCGATAAGACCACGACATCACATGATAGGACTAGCCTATCCATTCTTTTCCAAACGAGTTTTTCAGCTGAATCCTAAATATATCCTACTTGAAAAGCATTCTCCATCCCTACATTAAGCATGGTGGATTAGAATAGAATAAAATAAATCTTTAATGTAGGCTAGCTAGCCTAAGCTACACCATAGTGGACATTTGTGTTTGGCTCACCAGACAGATGGACAAACAACATCTCAGACACATTGAAGATATAATTAAAACAAGTACAGTACAAAAAAGGGGAAACATAGCCTATAGAAAATTAATAAATAAGTTTAAATAGCTGTACAGCTCAGCCGGGTATGCATGTTGTCACTAAGTTTGGTTAAGAATGCTGATGGCATTTGGGATAAAATATTTTTTTAATAGGCTACACACGCTCTCCGACTGGGAGTTTTTGTAGTGTTGGAGACGCAGAGCATATCGGCAAGCTGTCGGTTGGTGCGTAAAGTTTGCCTTGCGCTAAAGCAGTTCCTGCGCAACTTCATTCGTTTTCCTGGACACAAACCCACGATGATCATTAAAGTCTAGTTTCACGAACAGGCAGGTCAGCATCACTTATTAAATTTTCTAAATGTGCACCGAAATGTGTCCAATAGGCTACCCATGCCTTCCGACATTCATCCTTCCGATGATGGAGCGCAAAAGTTTACCTTGGCCCACAGCTGCAGAACCCGCGTTAAAATAGAAAATTGCATTTGGGATTCTCAAAGAATTCTATGGCCCACTCAATCTGTGACAAGGTAGGCTAGTTTAAGAAAGCATCATTGAAATCAGTCAATACAATACGTGATGTCCAGTGAATTATTTAATTGTGCTTTTGACATTAAATAGGCTATCTTAAACATACACATTTACACGGTCAGTTAGGCTATTCTCTGCCAAGCAAGGTCTCGGACGCAGGCGCTTAAGTAATGCTCTTTTTTTTTGTTATTACAGTTCTCTCCTCCTCGTAAGCCTCGACTACTCCGCCTCTGAAAAATACGGTGCTCTTCCTTTCGCCGGTTTCACTCATGGTTTCGACTCTCAATAGATGATGTCTTTATAAGTTCGCCGTGAACGCGCACAACTCTAGGTTATCTAACACAGGGTTGATTGAACTAACTGGTAACCGGTGTTTTGGAACCGACAGCTCGGGTTTAGTCGCCACAGGTTCAGACAACCCAGAGGTTAAGTTTTATCTCAGTGTTTGTTAAACCTCCTTTCTGGAATACCCCTCTGTTCAGGTTTGTTCATACGCAGTAAACAAACAAGACTACACACACAGTCAATGATAGAGAAAGTTTGAGGCTTAACTGGCATAATTTAAGTTCACATTAATTCAAAGAGACTGACTGATAGGAATGTGCCCAAAGACCTTGTGTTTGACATCAGTTTAGTTTTGCACTGGCTTCCAGTAAGTCAGAATTGACGTTAAAAGTTTGGGGTCATTTCCATTCCACTCCATTATAGACAGAATACCAGCTGAGATCAGTTGTAATCGGGGCAGCAGTTTTCAGATTACATTATGTTCCTTAAATAATTGCAAAAGGGTTCTCCAATGTTTTCTCAGTTAGCCTTTTGAAAGGATATCAGATTAGTAAACAGAATGTGCTTTTGGAACACTAGATGAATGGTTGCTGATAATGGGTAATGTAGATATTGCATTAAAGATCAGCCATTTCAGTCAAGGACCCTTTCGCAATTATGTAAGCAAATAATGTAATCTGAAACTGCTGCCCTGATTAAAAAACAATGCAACTGATCTCAGCTGGTATTCTGTCTATAATGGAGTGGAATGAAAATATCTAAATGACCCCAAACTTTTGACCGATAGTGTATAGATTTACAAGGTATACGTTTCATCTTTGCTTCTCTCTTTTGGTAGGAAATTGGGATATTTAGGTGCCCAAGATACAGCCTTGGGGATAGTTCAACTTAGTCTATTCCCTGTCTAATTAGTGAAGTTGGTGGTTCTGCATGTGAAACCTTTCTCTCTGCCTTAAAAATGCATCATTGTAAAGAATAAAACCTGATTGAACACTAATTAAAAATTGATTATCAACATAAATATAAGAAAGATAAGATAAGATAAGATAATACTTTATTGTCTGTTACACAGAGGTTACAGAAAATTGTCTTTGACAAGGCTCCAGTCACAAATAAACATTCACACAGACATACAGTATACAAACAGGACATGGGGTGTTGAGGTATCAACTGACTGTAGTGTTCATTTTTTGCTGTTCAGTATGACTATTGCAGAGGGGATGAAGGATTTCTTGTAGATGTTTTTATGGGCCAGTGGTACATTAAAACGCCTGCCTGATGGTAGTAGCTGGAAGGAGTGATGGAGGGGGTGAGAGGGGTCCTCTGTGATCAGGTTGGCTTTCCTGATCACAGAGCGGCTGTACAGCTCAGATAGGGGGAGCTAGGGGGAGCCAGTAATTTTGGCAGCATGATTCACTGTACGTGACAGTCTTGTTTTGTGTTTGATGGTGAGTTGGTTGTACCAGGATGAGATATTGAAAGTGAGAACTGATTCAATGAGGGAGCGGTAAACCAAGTTTAGCACATCCTTGCTGACCTGAAAAGTTCTGAGTTTCCTGAGCAGGTGGAGACGTTGTTGTGCTTTTTTGTATGTTGTGTCTGTGTGTTGTGTGAAGGACAGGGAAGTGTCTATGTCTGTGCCCAGGTACCTGAAAACGTGAACTTGAAAGCCAGTCATGAGGCTATCTTTAAGGCTCTCCAAATTCAAACACGTTCTTCCTATCTTTCAAACAGTCTCTAGTCTCACATTGATCAAAACCTGGTTTGCACAGTGGTGAGACCATGAACACATTCATTCTGTGCAGAAGACAAAGCACAACGGGTGCCTTGCGGGGTCTCCAAATTGTGCTCTACAGGGTGTGGCAACACATCAGATATCAAATAGACAGCGTCTTAATGTCATTTTGCCGGCTCACAACATCCCAGGCTCTGGAGTAGCTTCCTGCTGGAACAACAGAGCGGCGATCGATGCACGGATAAAATCATTTCAGATGTGATGGTATCTGTCACAGCCACTGCCATGGTCAGCAAAGGCAGAGGCAGGCCTCCAAAGACGCCTGCAACATTAATCTCAGCAGTGCTGTGCAATATTCATTTTCTAATGGAACATTATGAAGAAATGCTGGGCTGTGATCCTAACACAGAACGAGGAATGACTTCAAACAATCCTGAAGTATGTTACGGAGTTGTGATGCAAATCACCATTGCACAATTACTGTTGTAACAGAAATGTAAATACATTATTATATATCATTAAGTGTTCATTCATTACATGCATATACAGTCCAGTTTTTGTCTAGATGCAGCTCCGACCCTATGCAGGAAAATTATGGGATGGAGAGGATCCTGTTTATGGAGAGGGGAAGCGATGAGGAGAATTTTGATATTTTCATAAGATGCTAAAATATTGAAATATGCCATTGTCAGCTTTCCAAACAGGTGTGTGCGAATAATGAGTGATGGTCTATTAAGTCAGCTGGGAAATCTGCTAAATGGCTTTTACTCAGAGAGTATTACAGGCCTAATGTTGAAATTATTAGAGAAACTTACAAGATATGAACCTCTGATAGAAAATATTAAAGATGGCCTTTTCATGAAAATGCTAAGTGACTAATCTGGAAAGGCAGAAATGAAAATTGGTTTATATTCAAATTTCGCCTGAGCCAAAAAGGAGATTAGAATACAATGCATATTCAAATGATAATGTCGAGCATTTGTCTGAGGAGCACTGGCCCATATTATTTGACTTTGTGCCGATTGTCGCAAGTACAAACTCAGTAGGGAGATTACTGTGTGTGTGTGTGTGTGTGTGTGTGTGTGTGTGTGTGTGTGTGTGTGTGTGTGTGTGTGTGTGTGTGTGTATGTGTGTGTTTATATGTCTGTTTGTGTCTGTGTGGGGTACAGAGGTTGTGTGACTGTGAAGAGAGGCTGAAGGAAAAGGGTGTTAAAACGCAGTGAAGCCTCAGACTCATACCCATAAAGACTATTTCACATTCACAGGAACCTATCAGAACTAATTAAACAGCAGCACAGGTGTTGCAAAGCACAATGATGAGAACATTTTGGGCAGTGTATGAAAGGATTTCATTATGAACGCTTGAGTATTCAAATGCAAATTCAGAGACTACTGTACAAAAGGTGCTAAACTTCTCTTGGGTGGATGGCTATTTTAAGATCAGGATTTGTATAGAGAAGGCAGCGGTGAATGACGAGGAAGAAGAACAGATGACTGTAATTTAAAACATTCAGCTGTGAAAAGGCCAACGAAAATTAATTCAAAATTGCATGAACATCAAATGATTTGGAACATTTTATTAAAAATTATCATGGTTTTGTCAAAATCACAACTCTTTATCAATACTAAAGCATACATCAAGCCCAAGGTTTCCACACACTAAGCAGAACACATGGCTATTGCTGAATGGAGGTTTTTCAAACTATGCTGTTTTATTGCATATTTATTTTCAGAGTCCAGTTTCCATATGTTTGAGAGTGCAACGGCATTCCAGTCTCCTACCCACAATAGTCTAAAACAAACCAAGTGTAAACTTGAATTATAATGACATTTGACCTATTTGTGGGAAATGGGCAGCCTGCCAAAACTGTGAGCTCATGAAAATGCCCAGTTCCCCAGTGTTTCCAGGGTTACTGCACTGCACTGCGGTGCTGTCCTTGGTGCTGAAGTTTGGCCCATGTCACTGCAGTGCACATGTTAGATGTGCAGCTCCACGGGAGGCAAGGACTCACACTGCGCCTCAGGTCAGGCACTCCCCCTCCACTATTACTGGCACTTAAAATCAGCATGCAAGTATCCACTGGGGAGAGACACAGCCTCTTTAAAAACAAACACACACAGTTTGCCATCCAGAAGTATACCAGAGACCCTTAACTGAACATTAGGTCCAACTTCATTCAATAACCCATCGCTTTCAACATCTAATGAACCCTCGCTCCTCTGGATTAACTGTGTTGGGATACAGAAATGGGATGGTCATTAAATTGAAAATGAACTTGATAAGAGCTGTAATTTAGATAGCCCGGCTAATGAAGTTGAAGATAAGTTCTTTCCAATTTTGTCACTGATGGTATCGCTACAGATAAGTGAGTGGAATGAATTGAGTGAAATATTTTCTTGGGGGGTAGCATAAACAGAACTCTTCTGTAACTAAAAGTTCTTCTGCTGTTGAATGACATATTATGATTATCCTTGCAACATATAATACATAATGTATTTCTGTGCCAGCTAGGGCACATTGATTAGCAAACATATTTTGTGCAACATTTTACAAAAAAAAGGTTTGTGCATTTTGAGTTAACAAAATTCAAAACAAAAGAAACTGGTTCTCTGGTTTGAGAAGTATTGTGTATGACCTTCCAAATCTAGTGCTGACTCGTGTGAGATTGTGTGAGAGAGGACTGATAAGGAAACATTCAGGTTGTAATTATGTTGGGGCCTGAAAGGACATCTGGAAATGGTACCCTGAATATATTCATTTCACTTTCTGCATCAGTTATTTAATTTCATGGGCCTTGATAAAAGGACCACAGTCCCATTCAAAAGAACTTGCACTTGACAGACTGGGGGCTGGGAGGTGGGATAGGAAGCAGAGGATCAGGAGGCAAAATGAAAGAGAAAGAGAAAAGGAAGCCCTAGTGAAAACGGCAGAGAGATAAAGTCTTGCGCACAGGACCCCACTGCAGCTCCAAGCACAGCTGGCCTTTAATAGAGGATCTGATTGAGGTTTCCATCACGAATCTGCATGTCACATTGCCAAACCTTCTAATGGCTTAAGCGCCCATATTACACTGCTCTATTTGCTTTCTCAGTTGGGACATAAAGCAGCGTGAATGCTCAAATATTGTTTTTGAAGAAAAAAAACTACATTATAGCATGGCACAGGGGTAAGGCAGAAGAGGAAAGAATAAGATAGGATAGTATAGGCCTACAATCTTCTATTTCTTGAATTTCCCCTTGGGGATCAATAAAGTATCTATCTATCTATCTACAACTAGGCTCCATCCATCCATCCTAATATTATACATACATACATATACATAGCCTAAACACGCACGTTAAACATTATGATGCTCCGGACCTTTGCTTGAGGAAATTTTCCGTAACTGGACCTCGCTGAAGATTAATTGAATACCCCTGGTATAGGATATAGGATAAGGTATAGGATAGGGCTTAGGATAGGATATAGGATAGGGTATAGGATAGGATATAGGATAAGGTATAGGATAGGGCTTAGGATAGGATATAGGATAGGATATAGCAGTGGTCCCCAAACTACGGCCCGCGGGTGGCCCCCCAAAACATGTCCGTAGTATATAGGATCCGGCCCGCAACGGGAGTACAACATTGTCAAACTAAAACCTCCGCAATTTCCCTCATTCATTCTTTATGGCGAGTCTTAACAGTACACATGTAATACTCTTTTTGTCTCGGTGTTTGTTTTGGCACTGTTTTGCGTTTGCCATCGAAAACGAAATGAAATGTAGGCCTACCTGCAAACAATGCAAGATGCCTATGCTGACTGCATCTAGCCTGGGTGTTCCCATGCTGCCTTGCGCGCGATTTGATTCACGCTGCTAAGGCAGCCTGGAAACTACCGCCCTAATTTTTGCCTCAGATGGGGAACCAATCACAGAACAGGGGGGAAAGCAAGACGATGATGAGCTATGCACAGACACATTTGATAGACATCCGTGGCACCCAATAAACGAATCTGGGCATTTTTTTCAAATACGAGAAAATTAACGTTTGGTTCCCAGACCACGTCTCATTGAGAAGTGGTGGCGCTAGCCAGGCTAGACTGCATCAGTGCTTAAAGTATTTTAGAAGTTTATCAATTAATTGTTAATAACTAACTAACTTCTATTCAAGTCATATTTCTGGGACTTTCTGGGATAATTATTTCTATTTTTTATTCACTCGTTCAAATGTTCATACAAAGAGTTCACAAAGTTCTCATCAGGTGACTGAAAGTTAGAATGGTGGTCATTTCAGACCACTTCAGCACTTCATAAAATTCTCATAGTTTGATAATTTTAAATTATTTGTAGGATATTCACAACTTGAGCTGTGTATGCAAAGACACAGAATTCAGAGTTCACACATTTTTTAACAAAATATACTTTTGGGACTCCCTGCTAATACTTTTGGGAATGCAAACGTTTTTTTTATTAGTATTATTTAATGTTACACTGATATGGCATGATGACAATATAAACACAGCTAACAATGGTATTAAATTGCAATAGCCTATGATTAAATGTAATAAAATATTCAACTAATGTAGACTGCTGTTGTTCACAGCACTAAGCTATTTATGGTTACTGATATAGGACTACTCCGAGTCTCTGGCCCTCTCTTGGAGCCAGGCATAGTGAGGCCCTCGGAAGAAAAAGTTTGGGGACCACTGGGATATAGGATAAGGTATAGGATAGGGCTTAGGATAGGATATAGGATAGGGTATAGGATAGGGCTTAGGATAGGATATAGGATAAGGTATAGGATAGGGTATAGGATAGGATATAGGATAGGGCTTAGGATAGGATATAGGATAGGGTATAGGATAGGGCTTAGGATAGGATATAGGATAGGATATAGGATAAGGTATAGGATAGGGTGTAGGATAGGATATAGGATAGGGTATAGGATAGGGTATAGGATACAATAGAATAGGCTATAGGCAGTGGTTAAATTGGGCCTGGGGCTCTCCGGGGCTCAGTGCCGGCACATAAGCCTGCTCGTTTGTGTCTAGATGTGCCTGCTTGCAGTCAGTTGCCTACTGGAAATAGGCCTATGCTGTATAAAATTTGATGAAAGTGATGCTTTTGAAAACATGATATTTCTGAGAATAAATGAAAGTTTTTTGAAATGGCAGGTCTATTTTTTGAAAACATGATATTTCTGAGAATAAATGAAAGTTTTTTGAAATGGCAGGTCTATTTTTTGAAAACATGATATTTCTGAGAATAAATGAAAGTTTTTTGAAATGGCATGTCTATTTTGTCTCGGCGGAGCTGGGTTGAGAACAATCAGAATACCGCCGTATTCTTGTTCAGCTGCTTAATCTCGTTGACCATTGTGCCCCGCTCGCGCATGCATTCCGAATGCAAGTGCACAACAGCAGATAGGCTACCACAAAAAGGCAACCAGAATGACAGAATCCTCATCCAATGAATGTATCCCCTCGAATGAATTGCTAAAATATTAAAGTGATTTTAGACTAATTTGTTCGCTGGCGGGCCATTTATTTTAATTAGCCTAATTTCACAGACCGGTTGCAGAGACATTTTCCGTAAACTTTTTTCCAGGTGCATCTGCAAACTGCTGGCCCAAATACAATGCCCTGAATTATGATCATCAGCTTTGCATAATGACAAAACAAAGTGGTCTATCTAGGTAGGCTTAGGCTTTTTTATTTGATGAATGTTCCTAGGAGATCCTTAGTTGCGTGGGATGTGGAAGCATGAAAGTTCAAGAAGACTTACTGCCTTGAAAAAAATGCTATTATTTATTAAACGCTATATTCATGAAATCGTTAAATATTACAACAATAAAAATAGCTTGTGTACTTTCTTAATTGAAACATGCTATGCACACAAATGATAGTTGGGGCCCCTACTCATATGTTGTCTCTGTGTAATCAAGTGATAACTGATTTACAGTAATGTAAATGCTAAATGCCCTACCTGTTGATACTACAACAATGCAAAGTATAGGCTCTTACCCTTGCAGTTTTGCACATATCATGTAAGATTTGGTTTCTCCATTTCTTTGCACAAAACTCTCCAGAAAGTGCCATTTAATGGTTTATTTTTCATGGGGGGGGGGGGGGGGGGGGGGGCATACCCCCGGATCCCCCTAGAGAGAGCCCCCCCCACATAACAAATCCCAATTTAACCCCTGGCTATAGGATATGGTATAGTATATAGGATATAGAATAGGATATATGATAGGGAATATGATAGGATATAGGATAGGGTATATGATAGGCTATAGGATAGGGTACATGATAGGGTATAGGATATGATAGGATAGGATAGGGTATAAGATAGGATAGGATGGGATATAGTAGTATAGTATAGAGAAGGATAGAGTATACATACACCAGTGCTAAACCTATTTCTGTCTGACCTTCAGACATCTCACTGAAATGCAATCTTAAAGATGCCCGAAACAGGCTGAGAGTCTGAATGTTGCTGTTTGTGGTGATTCCTGGGATTAGAAGGTCAGGGGGAAATTGCCAGAAACCAGCCTTCAGTTGAGGCGCCCTGAGAAGGCTGGCATATTTGAGGGGAGATTCCGCCTAAGATAAACACCTGAGAAATATGAGATTTCCACTTTGAAGGTGAATTGCAGAGGGAAGGGCGCTAGATGTGCACCACGCACACTGGGTGGCATGTCAGGCCTCATAGAGAGTTATCAATATTTTGACAAGAGCCCAGGTTTGCTTTGAGAGGGAGGCTGTTTGAGCACGTCAGTATGGAGGAGCGAGATATAGCCAAAAGAAGAAGAGCAGGTCGCAGGTATACATAATTTACAGAGCGCAGTCTTCATTATTCTCAGGCACCATCCCTGGTAAAACATCATTTGTATGGAAATTAGATTCGAGTTTCATAAAAGGGGAAGTGACTTGGAAGCTTTTCAGGCAGCATGCCGCACGCATCTCAAGCCGGCCCTGTTAATTATGAAACATGCTACCACAGCTGTTGGGTAGAGGCGCCGGATGAATACTGATAACGCAGCACGGCGTCTCTATGACAAATTCATGTACACAAGGGTTATCGCTGAGCGTTTGTTGTGGCGCACATGGCCAGCACACCTGGGGTGCCATTTCCCCCTTATTTATATTCCCTTTGTTCAAGGCAAGGCTAGTGGTGGAGTTACACTCAGGGTAAATGTGTCCATGTCGTCACTCACAACTGGACCACCTGAGTGAGCAGTCATTGTCAGTGGAGATGAGTGGTGGTAAGTGTTATGGATTTATAGGGAATTGACTACGCGTTTGACATTGATGCCACTGACAAGACAAACTAGGACTTTCAATGTGTGTGCGTTGACTGAGTCACTCGCTGTCAATTTCTCTGAGCTCAGAGTGACCCCTGGGATCTTCCTTGACCTGCCTTGCCTCTGAGAAACAAGAAAAAGACCCGGGAAAGAAAATTAGTTTCGTAGCATAATTGAGTGTAAGCCAGTAGTTCCAGCATTAATGCTAGGACACAGGGTTAGACGAAGGCATCTAGTATGCAAATAAATCATTTGGTGCAAAGCTGATTACAACCATCTAGCAAGCAATCTGGGTGGGAGAGAAGCCTCGTCTCCACCCCCATCAGACCCGAGAGGAATAGCTAATGAAGTGTTTGTGCCATGCAACTATGTCTCCCTCTTTCTCTGTCTCTCCCTCTGCCTCCCCTTTTTTCTCTCGCTTTCTCTCTCCCTCTCTCTGTGCCTCTCGCTCTTTGCATCTCTTTTTTTTTCCTCACGGGCACATGGAAGGCCAGTCCCAAGGACTCATTTGCCGGGGAGAGTGGATATTAATTTGGATTAGCCCGGGGTGCGCCGGGGCCCTGGTCCTGGAAGAGAGAAGTGGAAGAGAGGCATCAGAGAGGAGCATTAATCCTCCGTGCTCTGTTGTTCCCCCATTTGAGAAGGAGAGCAAGATTCATGATGGTACTTACCAATCCCCTTCTGAAAAGAGAGAGAGAGAGTGTGGAAAAAGTTGGCCCACTAATCTCATGTGCAATGTGAAAGGAGTCCTGGTTTATTTTTCAAAGACCGATTGGTCTTTGAAAATAGCAGGCCTATTTTGTTATTCTATTGATTTCTTTTTTTATTTCTTCCTAGTAAATTTAGCATTCCCTCCTCCGCCATCTAAAATAATCCCAACGTCTCACACAACAGCAGTGTGCATGGCTGAATCTGTTTGCTCCAAAACCAGTTGCTCCAGTGAGATACTGTATAAGCTCCACTCCAAAGTCACTTTCCCATGCTAATGGAGTATTAGTGTAGTTTCAGGAGAATAAAGAAGCTCTTTATTGCTGCTGGCATCTGCACAGTTCTCAGTTTCCTCATGGACCTAAAGCACAAACTGCTTTTACAGGTGTTTCTGTGTCATCACTGCTTCTCTGCTCTCATTCTGACTCAGAGAGATGCATGAGCACCGTTGGCAAGGCTGACTCGGATCTGACGGAGAAAACCCCCTGCAGCTGAAACCACACATACTGTAACTGAGGAAATGGAGATGGAGGTAAGTTGGTATTTTTATGGACAATGTGTGTGTGTGTGTGTGTGTGTGTGTGTGTGTGTGTGTGTTAGTGTGTGTGTGTGTGTGTGTGTTAGTGTGTGTGTGTGTGTGTGTGTGTGTGTTAGTGTGTGTGTGTGTGTGTGTGTGTGACCCACATGGTATCACTTGGAGCGTTTATATGTGAGAAACATCGGCTGACGCACGGGCAGAACAAACAGTGGCGGGGAACATGATGAATGCTCACCGTCAGCGCTGCAGCCTGCCGTGGATCTCATAATGGCGGTGGTGATTAATCCATGGTGCTTACTTCCAACATGCGGGCATCACACAATGCTGGGCACCGCCCCCCCCCCCCCCCCCAAACCCTCAATTCTGCAAGTGCTCAATGGCCCTAAATTTCCTCAGTGTATTCTCTAGACAGAAGAGCAATCAGACAGGGCATACAGTAGAGGAAGCTTTACTATTGGCCAGCTGGTGACTAGGCCATGTCCACCGGCCACCGGCCATCTGACTCAACTGTATGCAGGAGCGTTTATTAGAGCGCCATCATGCTCTAACTGATGCTCTAACTGTGGCGTGTATTAGATCGCCATCATGCTCTAACTGTGCCGTGTATTAGATCGCCATCATGCTCGAACTGTGGCATTTATTAGATCTCTATCATGCTCTAACTGTGGCATTTATTAGATCGCCATCATGCTCTAACTGTGCCGTGTATTAGATCGCCATCATGCTCGAACTGTGGCATTTATTAGATCTCTATCATGCTCTAACTGTGGCATTTATTAGATCGCCATCATGCTCTAACTGTGCCGTGTATTAGATCGGCATCATGCTCTAACTGTGGCATTTATTAGATCTCTATCATGCTCTAACTGTGGCATTTATTAGATCGCCATCATGCTCTAACTGTGGCATTTATTAGAGCGCCATCATGCTCTAACTGATGCTCTAACTATCAGTGGCGCCGGCAGGCGTAATCCTGTACGCACTGTGCGTACAATTTTTTCACGGCTTTATTTGTGAAATCATTCAATATTAGCCTACAACAATAAAACAAAAACTTGGTGTGACAACTAGCCTATATTTATTGACTCATGTGTAATCTGAATATTGGCATTATTCCAAATAAAACCGGAATATGGTGTGCATGGAAACCATAGACTATAAAATATGAAAACGTAGCATCATGACATGATAACGACGAGACTGTCCTCTATGGTCACGGTCTACACATGTTTAAAATGTTGCATTGTTTGCTTACCTCTGTAGGCTTATTTTAAAAAAAAAACACTGTTTGGAACAGGGATTCAGTTAATGCGTAGAGCAGAGGTTCTCAACCTTTTTGGGGCTAAGGCACGTCATGACGAGTCGGGTTGGTGCGGGTGTTAAAAGTCCTTGACTGTGCGTAGGCCTATCATCTAAAAGGTTGGGACAACCAAAACAGCAGTTCAATGTATTTAGAGTGTTGTGAGCAAATCCTTATTGTAAGTAAGTTACCATATCTGTGTTTTTCTCTATCGCAAATCGCGAGATAAACTCATTGGTTTATTTTTTTTTCATTTCTTTCCCTTTTTCGCGGGTTGGGCATTGAAGTTATAATGCGCATAAGGTATGTTCCCCTAATTTGAGTCAGAGCCGCTTGCTCTGTAAAGGTATTTCTGTCCTTCCCAAACTGCATTAAAATAGTGTGCTTAGCAACCAGAATTTAAAAAATTCTCGGGAGAGAAATCTCCCTCATCCCAGAAGGGGTGTGCATTTTAAAAAGCCTGAAACACCCCTATAAGCCCACGTAACCTACAGCCAGTGTTACTTAGATGCTTTATGCGGTAGGCTATTTGATAAGGGATGACATGGGTAGGTTGACGTGATTAAGAGGGGCTTTCTGTTCCAGTTTATGTAAAGGTTTTTCTTAGGCTCAATAAGGAGAGGCCCTTGTTAGGCTAGCCTACATTTACCAAAAGCGCAAATTTTGTAAATAAGGTCGGGTAACTTTTTTTTTTTTTTTTTGGGGGGGGCACGTATGCGTACCTTGGAATACAACCCTTGCGGTGCCCCTGCTAACTTTGGCGTTTATTAGAGCGCCATCATGCTCTACTGTGTCGTTTATTAAAGCGCCATCATGCTCTAACTGTGTCGTTTATTAAAGCGCAATTATGCTCTAACTGTGTCGTTTATTAAAGCGCAATTATGCTCTACACTGTGTCGTTTATTAAAGCGCCATCATGCTCTAACTGTGTCGTTTATTAAAGCGCCATCATGCTCTAACTGTGGTGTTTAGATAAGCTGGAAATGTGGTGGGCACAAAAAACAACAACATGCATAATCACACTGGGATATAGAATGTAAAATATTATCATAAATGTTGGCATCATGTGTAAAAGCCAGGTTATGTGGATATGCGGTTATGTTTCAAAGTCAGATCTACAATATGGTTAGCTATATCTGTAAAATTCAATAATTTTTGTTGCTCTGACTCACTCCTTTCTCTCTCACACACATTCATCCTTGCTCTTCTTTCTCGCTCTTTTTGTTTTCTAATTCCCTAACATGTTGCATGCAAATTTCAAATGACGATTCTTCCAACGCACAAAGATGATTAAACAAGAGATCAGGGCCACAGTGTAGCTGTTGTGCTGATTCATGTAAATGAACCAAGCGTCTGCGTGGTGCACAACTTCATGCATTGTCAAATGCTCTATTGTAATTAGGTTCAAGAGGGCTCTTGCCTTGTTCCTCATGTCTCTTTGAAATTACAATTAGCCCAGAGAACAAGCACAATCTGGGACGACAGATCCTTAATTATGATGGGGGCCCAGGAGGCATATGAAAGTGAAAGATATCTGCCCCTTAAATCAACTTGTCAATAGATAGCAAGGCAACAATCCCAGGTCAGATGCAATGGGATACTGTTGACGGGTATTGCAGGCTTCTAATAAAGCAATTATGTCATGGTGTATGCATGTTTTCCCCATAAATCTCCCCACTAAGAATAACTGAAGTCAAAATGGGGTCTCTCACTTTGGTGCTAATTCCCAGAAATACAGTGCACCTATTACTGTAGCCCCAAATGAAAGTGACTATGATAAAAAGGTCACTGTTGTATATTATGATGGTACATCTTCTGTACCACCACAAATAATTCATGACTCAGATTAGTTTAATTTTATAATCCACTGCCCTCGTATTTCTCTTCTTTTGTTACTCTGGACATAAAATCTATTTTTATCTTTTTGGCTTTTGTTTTGTTATTGTCAGGTGCATCTGGTTACTCGGTGGAAGTCATCTGGTGTAAAATGAATTGTTTCACATTTCATGCTGAGGTACCAACACTTTTGACAATTTAATCTCTCACTTTTTTCCCTCTGAAAAAAAATGGTCTAGAGAGAGAGGAGAGATGACAGGAAAAAAAACAGTCAGACAAATGGCCTTGCCAATCTGTTTTCTCAAGGTTCAATAAAGAAGATGGTGGAATTGATACATCAACAGGGACGGGGGAGAAGCTGGCGGTATGCGCCTGCTGTAGCTGCACAAGCCGAGAATTGCAGTGAGGGAGAGGAAAGAGAGCCAAACTGAGATTGGTGCAATAGCAACCTTTTATTTGTTCCCTTAAGGTAGGAGAGAGAGAGAGGGAGAGAGAGAGAGAGGGAGAGGGAGAGAGAGAAGAGGGAGAGGGAGAGAGAGAAGGGGGAGAGGGAGAGAGAGAAGGGGGAGAGGGAAGGGGGTGTTGTTCAACTAGAATGACTAGAGTTAGAAAGTATACACATACTGATAAGGTTGCAAAATGGATGAAATGCATACTTTACATGTGTTGTGCACCACTTTAGGTGAAATGTACCGAGAAACGAGATTATTGCTAAATAACAGTCAAAAAATGTAACTCAGTCCCGTCAGCCCATACTGCCTACATGAATGAATGCATAGAGTGTTTGTTCTAAGATTAATGTAGTGCTTTACCAGACATCATTACGATTAAGTCTTACATTTGGCTACTGTGGACCACTGGTCTACATGAAGGAAATAAAGTTCTGTGTCAGGGTGATTACTCACATCTAATGGGCCACAACAACTCAGCAACTGCATATATGTGCTTTCCAATTATAGATGGCCCGCTTTTCTACATGTATAGGGAGCCAGACATCAGTGGGGTGCTTCAGAAGTATGGCGAGCTGATGCACTCTAATCCCTATCTGTCCCAGCACAAGCTCTCCATCATGAATTTCTGATGCATCACATCCATTCTAATACTATCCCTGGCATGACTCAACAATAATAGCAGTTTAACCTTTATATTCCCTAATAGCAGTTATCAGAGGAGAGGGGGCTAATCCAATAATAGAGCGTGGCATTGCATTTTTCCCCCTCACAACTCTCTTTTTTGGCCATTTAAATGCAAATTCTCTACAGGGTGAATGGGGGCCTGGCTCAGACACGCAACAGAGCATGGCGGTATTGGTGGCAGAGCTGAGCTGCTCTCAGATCAGTCTACGGGTATAAAATAAAGAGGTGGAGGTAGGGAGAGAGAAAGAGAGAGAAAGAGAGAGGTAGAGAGAGAAAGTGGTGGGGGAACCAGTGGAGTGGAGATGAGGAGGGAGTTGCGGCTGTCTAATGAGTGAAAATAAACATTTCCTGTCCACTGGAGATCGGATCTAAGGATGATAAATGGTGCGATTTCAGGTGAGGATGATAAATCGACTGGCGGCAGCGGCGGTTGGGACGTGCTTGCGGACCGAGAAGCGAAGGAGGGAATGGCATGCAGTCATGTGATTGGCCACTGCACACGGCCACACAGGATACTGCTCATACTGTACGAGAAGCCAGCAATCAACCGCTGCTTTCTCATTATCACCCTGTTTCCCATCCTTATTCAGTCATGACACGTGCCGGGTGATGTCCACACATCCAATCCACACGAGAGGGAGCCAGACTAGGCTGGAGAATGGAGAACCTACTCATGCGATTACTCAGGCGATTCCCTCTCTAATGTGCACCTCATCTCTGTCTACAGAAAGGCTCTGCCAAAGAGCTCCCGGTAGGCTGATTAGGCCTTTAAAATGGTGTGGTGCAGAAGGCCATGTGCTCATCATGAGCCGCCCTCACAATCTGACCTCTGACCTCTTCCCCAAGGGACTGAGGTGCAGGTAAATTGGTATTTGTGGGCAAAAGTGTGTATGTGTGTGTGTGTTTGTGTGTGTACTGTTTGTGAGGACAAAGTGCAGTATGGGGACAGCTCCACTCCACGGTAGGGTGGGAATGAGAGGCCCCGGAGCATGTGACACCTACCCTCCCCACCCTCCAAAATAAATCAATAGCTACTTACTTGTCAGGAAAAAAATATTATTGATCAGCACAGGCAACAGAGACTTGCACAAATCCACAGAGGATGAGACATTTAAAAAGAGATCAATTATTCATCGCTGAGCGACTGGCAGCCATCTCGACGCGACAGCAGAGTTGACCTGACAAGCTCCCCTGGTGCTGTGGCCCCGATGCTGGAGCTGAGACGAGCTGGTTCAGAATACCTACCAGTGATAAATGCTTCCTCTGATGTTTGGTGCCATAGATCAAGCGCAGAAACAATGAGGCATGACAGTAATCAGCCCATTAACACCTCATCATGTTTCGCTGGCAGAAGGGGGTTAGGGTGGGGGATGTGACATGGTGTTATTTGATGTGTGTGTGTGTGTGTGTTTGTATCTGTGTGTCTGTGGTACATTCAAGTAGTGGTGCTCTCCAGCTCTCCACTGGACGCAGGACAGGCCACATATGAGTGCATGAAGCAGAAGGTCACAGGGGACGTCACAGGGAACAATCTGGAAATGTCAAAGCAGCAGCATGTTCATGCGCAGAGTTGATTTTGTTGTTTTGACACTGTCAGCAAACACACATTGAATCCGGTTCTGTGTTCCTCTACGGTGCTCACATTTTGTGATCTGGCCACCACCCGTGAGCCTCGATGGGCCTCACCTTAGTGGAACTTATATCACTCACAGTCCTCTCTTTATTAAATCTTCCAAAAAGCAGTAATTGGAAGCATAGCCAACCATGACCAGGAGATCAATTTATGCATGTGTAGGGAGCTGCTAGGCTAATTCAAGGACCTGTTTGCTTATGTACGCAAGTCAAATGGGACTGCATGGAAGAGCAGTTTCAAACCAGCCTTTCCTTGATAACATCATTACAATCCCATTAGCATGCAGACTGGATTGCTTTGCGCAGAGTTTACTTCTGCATAAGTAAGTAATTTATGGAATGAAACATTGATTTTGAGGCTAATCACAAATGTGAACAAGCATCAGTCTCAAAGCTACACATGCACAGACTAGATTGGCTTCTGTGTGACAGTCGCAGATGCAAAGCAATTCCTTCGATGCTAGGCTAGGGATTGAAAGCAGCAGCGCCAACTCTATAATCCAATAAAAATCACGAGCAAAGCTTTGTTTAATGATCACAAGAATAATTATTTACTCTTAATTAAACTCTTTAATTAAACAATGCAAAGTTCACTCAAAGAAGGTTAAGGAGAAACAACTGATGCAGGATGTTACTCAGGTGGACTCCCTCTCGTTATTCCCTCCACCAGTGCCTTCTGTGAGGTGACCCCGGAGTGCTCAGTGGCACGTTCTTTGCCCTCTAAGGCTTGTCAATGGCCTGGCTCTGGGGAGGCCCTGAGGCCTGAGTTAGCCAGAGTTTGTCCAGGGCCTTCGGTGCCTGGGCTGTGTTTGTCAGCAGACTCTTCATTTCACCGCTGTGCAGAGCTGCATGTAGATTGGATCTTCTTGGCCCTGGGGGCATTCCTGTTTTGTTTTTTTCGGTGTGAGGTTGCCGATTACATGCTTGTTCGGAGCCATTGTAGCGCTCGCTGTTTAGATCCCTAGCCGTGACCCACGGGCCCCTGGGTGCAGGCACTCGCTGTGCCTGCTCAGCCACTTGGAGCTGTGTGCTTGGTGTATTAGTATTATCAGGTGGCTGCTCCTTCCTAGCTCCTCTCATCAGATAGCCGCTGTTTATTGAGCCGGCCATTACAAGTTAAGCCTATGTCTAAGTGTAAGTGCAGGGTCTGCTCATGAGTAAGGGCAGGGCTGTGCAACGCTGCTTTCGAGGAAATGCTATGTGCGTTGTTTGTTTGGAAACTTTTCCTCAATTATCTTTATGATGATGGGACATCATTAGCTAAAACAGATGCGCTGAGAGAGAAGTAATGCCCAACTAAAGTTTCAGCAGCTTGCAACTGTATAAAGGAATCAGGGAACATCCAAGGAAAAAGACATCCCTATTCCTTAGTTATTCTGTCTGTGTACAGCATATATAAACAGGAGGGGGTTGGCTGATACGCTGTTACGCTACGATTTACAGACGTCAGCGAGAAATGTCACTGACTGCTCCTTTAAGGATATGAAGAGTTTATAGCTACACAACCACTGCTTATGTGCACACGCGCTGAGTGTCTACGAGGGAGGAAGGGGACTTGGCTAAGCCTGAGCTGCTCTGTGCCTCCTGAGCATAAATATTTATTTGCTAAGTGCCGTGTGCTGTCTGACTTTGGCATTTATTCAATTTTTGTCTGAGGATTTATTGACTGTTTGTCTCCTCTTATTGTTTTACCTGAGTATATCTAAGGGATTTCCTCAATAATTCCACTCAGATGAGAGAAAGGAATGATTACGAGTTTACTCTAAGCCATCTCCATCACCAGTTTCTCACTATTTCTATCATCAGCCATTTGTGGATCACTGCACTTTCTTTCAAGCATGGGTTCTCTATATCAAAACTGTCTTATTCTTGTGTTGTTGTTGTAGTCACAAACCTTTAAAGGAGAACTCTGGTCGATTTCAACACGTAGCTTTGTTGTTTGTGGTCAGTGTGGCCTACACCAAGTTCTGCTAGAGTTGCTCCTGCTAGAGTTCGCACCCAGGCGGCTGAAACGGGGCAGGCTATAAACGTCCTTTTGGCCTCTTAACATGTTCGACATGTCATTACAAGTGCCTAGCCATGTGAACTGATTCCTTCCAAGTGAACACAGTGAATATGACTGCAGTAGATGTGAAAGAACTGCATGAAGTTGTGTTAATTCAGCCAGTGCACATACCTCTGTTTAGTTCCGGTATTCCGGTTAAGTCCACACAAGTCGACTGTCAAACTCATGCAATATCAAATAATATTCTAAAACATATTTTTTCCACAAAAAAAACATGGTCACGAATTGCCGTGGTTATGTCCATAGTAATGACTATGTAGCAACATAGATAGGCCGTAGCCTGACATCACAACTGAGCCTGCACAGCTCCAACAAAACTCGATTTTGAGAATGATAAAAAGCTATTAGCCAATCAGAACCCATTATATTTTAGCCATCGCATTCATTAACACAAGGAGAGACTTATCGTTGGTCAGTGTGGACGCTTTTATCGTTATGGTTATAGTTATCGTTATAGTTATCCTTCTTGGTGTGAATGGCCCTTTAGGCTATGGCCTATCTATGTTGCTACATAGTCATTACTATGGACATAACCGCGGCAATTTGTGACCACAATTTTTTTGGTGGAAAAAAATACGTTTTGGAATATTGGATTGTATGAGTTCGACAGTCGACTTGTGTGGACTTAACCGGAATAGCGGAAACAGACAGCAACCAATGTCGATTTTTTTTTATTTTTCTCGCTATTGACAGCACTCCGTGACAACAGAGCTACGTGTTGAAATCGACCGGAGTTCTATCTCCTTTAAAACTTATCTGGAAGAAAATAAATTTATTGGGAAAGATTTAAAACTGTGATGGCCTTATAGGAAAAAAGACCAACATTTTTCAGAGAAGGAAAGAAGGAGCAAAAAGCAAATACAACAAAACACAGTGATAGGTACAGCATACACAGTGAAATTGTTTCTTATAAAAATATCCATACTTCCATGCATCATTTACAACCAAGTGTCTCAGTGCCTCCAGCTGTCTGGTGTTGAAACCAGGCTGTTAACCATTCCACACACTCTGATTGTGACGGATCTTCTCCTACAGTCCCTCTGCAATAAATGCTCTTTCTTAATAAGGCAACTGTCTGCTTTACAGAACTGTTTCAGGAATTCCCAGGATTCCACTTACAAACATGCACCTGAGGAGAAAACCGCACCCCATTTTCATGTCGCTGAGAACTCAGTTCAAGAGAACAACATCCATATCTGTGTCATTCTGGGGATGTTCATTTGTGGCTCAGCAGTCCATTCATGTTTTTATGTTAAATGGTCTACTCTTCCTAAGAGACCATAATTCACTCTGAGCTATATCTCAGTGTTAGAATTGCTCTCAATCTTTGATAAAAAAAACACTTCAAATGCCCAGATTAAGGTACATTTCAGTTAAGACATGTCCATTCAGAAAATGAATGAAACCTTTGGGGAAGAGTAAGCCATGGATAATCAGCAGGTTAGAGGAGAAATGTGTAAATGCTCCATCATTCCTCTCAGCCAAGCCTCCATCAACATGTAATTTCCATGGCTACTCAAATGTTTAACATACAGATTTATTGGCTTCAGTGGGTAATGCAAATTGGCACAGCCATGACCTCAGGAATTAACTTGCGTTCTCTTCAAATAATCATTTGGATTCAAACAAAGACAGGAAAAAATCTGCCTTGCAACATAGGGCTGTGACTTTGAAAGTGTATGCAATTACTTCACCATATTCCAAAAAATACACAGGAAACAGGCTTCTGTGTTTTTTTAGTGCCTTTCCAGGCAGGAAATAGGAAGAATGTGTAGAACACAAACTTACATCAATATGGCAATTGCAGGTGTTTCCATTATCCCCCTGCACAAACAAGCACAAAGGAGAGGGATTTTATTCAGGGGAAAAATCAAGTAATTGCTACCCATTTCCTGCAGACTGATCACACCAGTGTTAATAGCGCATCCTAACAAAGGCTCACTAATCAAACTCCAGGTTTCTGGCTTCATCAAGTCCTTTGCAGAAAATACACTATTTAGCCTCCATTTCTCACTTTGGAAGTCACCCCTATTTCTTCCATGTATTGTGTGTGTTACTATGTATCAGTTCTAAATAATTACTCTCTCTCTGCTGAATAATTACTGCCCAAGAATGCCTTGGCTGTCACTGCAGTTGCACCAAATCTTGAGCCCAGCTGTTCAAACCAGGGATGGAATAACACGACTATAACACAGTCCTGCTGAAATGGCTAGCGACAAGGCCGGAGTCATAATATACTTTGATGGGGACAACCCCCCCCCCCCCCCCCCCCCCGCCCCACACACAATATTCAACTATGTGGAATATGCTACAGTACACTATCACCGCTGTCCGAAATAATCACTTGCAGATGTAATCACAAACTAAACTTAACAATTGTTAATTAGAATACTACTAATAATAATAATTCTATAGGCTATGTAATCAGTGAACAGACTTTTGCGTAATTTTGGGATCTGTTAATGAGAGAGAAAACAGGAAAGCTGTGCAAGCTGAAAGTAATGCAAAATTCTCCCAATTTTCTGTGATTTTTCAACGGCAGCAGCTGGCTTTAGTCACCACGGTAACCTTAACTACTCAGCCGCGATGGGAACTGACACTTGCCCTCTCGAGGGAGAGAGCAAGCTCGTCCCTGTTTTTCAAGGACAGCACCACTACGAACACGCCTTGGCTGTGGCCCGCGGTTAGCCTCTGTCGGTAATAGGTATAGGCCTGCATGGAGAGGTGCCAGCACACTCAGTCATGGTCGTGGCTGATGTGTTATCAAACCCAATTTGCGATCTGCCGACAGGAAGGATGGCGGTGCCTCTGTCTCCCCCCCTCTCCCTCTGTGGTGCCCCTCTGCCCAGTGCAGGTCCAGCCAGACCCCCTGGGTCAGGAGCATCCTCTTAGTGCTAAGCAGGGTCAGTGGGCTCATCACTCCTCCAGCATCTCCTCTCGTGTGACACGTCCACACTGGTTGCCTGGCCAGGCAAAAAGAGTTGCAGACAGCGGGGCTCTTCCTTCATATCTTCATGTACATAACCATGGTCACTGCAGTGAGTGTTACTGATAGTCAGGGGGCCAAAACTGATATTGTGACTTTGTCGGACAGCTCTGGGTACAAGCTGACAACCTATCCAGAATTAATATTTAACCATTTAAAACACGTGTTCTAGCCAGGTTGTCAGCTTAGAAAATTATTTTTTTGTCCATTTTATCACTGTATTCTGTAAAATCTGCTTTCTTATTCTTCTAAACCTCTTCCTGTAATTTTGAGCAAATTTGCAATACAATCCAACTTATGTGCAAGCATGATCTTAAAAATTGATAATCAATAAATACCAAAGGAGTATCACACCAATCCACTCTACAGTAAACAAATTTCATTTCTGCCTATACTAACCACCTATCTTTGGACCTCTTGGCTTTCACTGAGACTTCATCAAACCGGAAAACAATGCCACCCCAGCTGCACTTTCAACCACACAATTTCCCATACAGGCCTGCTAATTTCGAACAAATGGAAATATATCATCATACAAATACGACTCCTTTGAATACCATGCTATCATTGTGACAGCTCCGGTCAAAATCTATTGTAATTTACCATCAACCAGGGGTGCCAGTTCATACTTCAGAAGAGCTATAGGGATGTTGGAAGTGTTTTGTGAGAGGGAGTACAGATCATAAAAGGGTGGGTCCGGTATCACCCCGGGAAATTTTTGAAATTCTGGCTGTTAAATACACCTTTTTAACGCAGTTTGGGAAGGACAGAAATAGCATAGGCTAACAGAGCGAGCAGGGCTCTTCTGCTGTATGAGGTGACATGAACATTGCTGCCTGCAGAAGGTTATCTCTTCACTACTTGACACTACCCTACATGGAGACATTTCACATTTTTTACATTGGAGATTATACAAGCTAAATTATGGCGCAGTTCGAACCCCGACCAGTAGGCACGGCTGAAGTGCCCTTGAGCAAGGCACCTAACCCTCACTGCTCCCCGAGCGCCGCTGTTGTTGCAGGCAGCTCACTGCGCCGGGATTAGTGTGTACTTCACCTCACTGTGTGTACACTGTGTGCTGTGTGTGTTTCACTAATTCACGGATTGGGATAAATGCAGAGACCAAATTTCCCTCACGGGATCAAAAGAGTATATATACTTATACTTACTTACTTGAACTCTCAATCGCAAACAAGGATGCAAAGTTTCCACACAAGTGCACACAAGTGCGACTTGTGTCGTTCCTGGGTAGTTCCAGTTGGTGTCCAGAGCGCCTAACCAAACAATACGAAGTGGATGTTTATCTTGTGACTCAATGATTGATCTGTCCTGTAGCTTTATTTTGATTAAGAGACTGACTCCCCTACTTGGCTCATTCTTGCTATTTATGTTAATTCGAGTATTGCCTTGCTTTTTGATAAGCTAGTATTATAATTTTCACAGACACTTAAAATAAGCACAGTTATAAATGGTGTAGTGGCTAAATTATCCCAATAAGTGGTGACTTATTATCCCAACGTTGTAGGTTCGATTTTCTTATGATGTGAGATTGTTCTCTTGCTTCTCGCTACCTGCAGGTGAACTAGTGTGACACGTAGATTCAATTGTTTTTGACTGATGTCTTGGTCTCTCGATGTAGTAACTAAATATGTATGGTCAAAACCTATTGTTGTGTCTCGTAGGCCTACTACTCAGAGGTGAAAAGAAGATATAGGATGCGAACTCTGGCCGAGTGCGCAGTGCACTGACGCGCTGCCGTTAAGCCACGAGACAGTTGATAAAATATGCGATACCCAGAAATTCGTCCAGGCTATATATTTTTCCAACATAGATATTTAACACAAATAATGACTCATATTGGTCGGCTTAAGTTAACTGTTTTATATGCTTGCAATAGGTTTAGGTTTTGGCTGATGGCAATGACAATGCCAGCATTAATCACTCGGTTTAGATTAGAAAAATGTCGACATATGCCGTGACAGAAAATGTCTAGGGGGTGGGGTATTACACGTTGCCACTGTTTCCACCAATGATATGTATCGCTGCATTATAAACAACGTTGTTGGAACTACGGTGTGCGAACGTCGGAGGTAGTGAATTGCGACATAGGTACGATGCTTTCTGGAAACAGGTGTAACAGTGTCGTTGTTTGGTCGCAAGTTGCGTCGTACCATGGTGGTTGAGTAACGTCGTTGCTAACTTTTCTAGAAACGACCCCCTGTTTACATGAATGCTAAATAATGTAATTGGCAGCCATCTTTGTTTTCAACTCGTACGTTCAGCTCGGAGTACTCTAAGGAGGCACGAGTTAGACAGTTAAAATTACGATCTAAAGGTGGTGTGTCTCGGTGAAATGTTGAGAGATAGCTGGGAGACTTACACTTTCCACTCGGGGGGGGGGGGGGGGTTACGCAACATTAAACAACGACACGCCCATTTCAAGTCGTCTGATGAGAGGCGAATAGAGGACCCCCAAGGTCAGCGGAGAGTTCTTATGACTTGAAAACAAGAATGGCTGCGCCCTGTGTTTGTGTTAAGTAGCTGTGCTATTTTACTCTTCTTTTTTCTGTTCAGCAAATGTGAATGTCCATTTCAATGACATACAAATACTTCAAAGGTATTTGTTATGTTGTCTTGTTGTTTGTGGAATATCGTGGAATATGTAGTTTATCTGTTGGTGTTGGTAAAAGTGGTTAACAATGTTGCTGTGTTGCTTAAAACAAACGCTAGACAACGCTAGCTACTCGAGGTGCTCTCTGACTCATGTCAGAGCCTGTTTACGGAGAGCCAGTTCACTCCCTATTAACTCCATTGTATCTGCAATCTGTTCCGCTAGGGGCGAACACTAAACATTGAACGGATGGGTACACTGAATAGAACTATAGTGATATGCCAATTTACAGTGTGGTACATGAATAAAGTAAAATAGCGCTAAGGCCACTATCTAGAATTCTACATTTCCACCTGAACATTAAACTTGTGCAGCGTTGCACTGTCTCACACTTCAAGCTAGTGCACAGTGTCCTGCCAGACAGTTACCCCCCCTCCCCCAACATTCTAAATCAATTGTATGCACCATTTTGCTAGCATAGTAATGTTATACACCATTTGAAAGCTTTGACTCTTGGGAATCCAAAAATGACAACTTTTTTCATGTAAAATCTGTATAGTGCTTTACATTCTCAGATTCATCTTATTATGTCTCAATTAAATTTGATCCAAAATGCTCCCCTCCCCCTCCTCTGCTTTTGGTGCTACCCTCTGGCTGCAGTGTAGCTGCAGCACCACAATTTTAGATGCAACAAAGTAGATGCAACATATTGGGTACTGAAATATTCACAAGAATCCATAGAAATTGAATCTTCATGTTATTATCCAATATTAGTTGTACAAATGTATAGTGACTATCTTATACACACTCATTGAACCAACAAAATAAATGCAAAAATAGAGACTATTTTGTAATTATTCCATATTTTGTGTAGTCTATATCAGAACACCTGACATACAATCTAAATAGTCCACAAGAAACCTCAAAGTGTTACCTTTCATTTGAGACCAGGATTATGCTTCTACACAAAGGGGTTCATGTGCAGTAAGCATTTGATTGTCAGTATGCATTTTGGATAACCAAAAGTCCTATGGGGAGTTTCCATAGGGCATTTTACAAAACGCATGAGCATACCTTGGCAAATAATGGTCTAAAGCAGTGGTTCTCAAATGGGGGTACGCGCACCCCTGGGAGTACGTGAAGGCACTCCAGGGGGTACGTGAGATTTTAAAATATAAATATATTTAAAAAGTAGAATCCATGCAAAAATACTTTAAAAACAATTATTTAATAAATATTTCAGGAAAATATAAGTTCATAAAATGAATTTTATATTCCAGTAGGCTATTCAATTTCATTATCCTAAAAACCCAGAGTCCCCCCCATACCAGGATGGTTCGACCCAACCTGTCACATGCCACACGCCATCACCTGTCAATCACTGTCAAAACTCAAACGATGGAGTCGTGGTTGAAGCATAGTGGTAATTCTTATGAAAACACGGAGGGAGAAGTGGCAAAGAAGGCCAAACCAGAGCCAGCAAAATTCCGTGCTCTGTTTTAAGTCTTTTTTTCTCAACTAAAAATGCTTTGCGCTGGTTAGGGGGTACTTGGCTGAAATATTTCACAGTGGGTACATCACTGAAAGGTTGAGAACCACTGGTCTAAAGCACTCATATTTTCATTCTACATTGATCTACTTTTGCACACAGCTTCACAAGACCTGGTGCTAGGGCTCAGTTGTGTTTCTAAGTGATATCAAGTTACCCAGAGGGCTGAAATGTGGTCAGTTCAGAGATGTAATTCGGCAGAAAGGAAAAACTATATTCTAGCAAGTGAGTACATCACACAGTTACTTTGACTGTTTCCTACGAAAAGTACAGGTTCTCAGCTTTCTATAGAGGTCCAACATTTGATGGTAGGCCCCAAAAGAGGTGGGAACAATGCCCTTGTAGGCACAGTGCAATTTCAGGCAAAAACTTGAAATTTGTATTGAGATCCATGTGGTTAAACTTGGCATGACTCATGCCCATAGATAGGGATACTGATTGATAGAGGGTTTTTTTAGGCAGAGATTGATTTTTACATGTTCCATCTCTATATTCTCGTACACTGTAAAATGAAGTCTGACACTTCTGCAGACAGCCCATGAGTGTTTGCTTTCATTTGGTACCATGTTTACTGTATGTATATGGTCGTTTGTGGTTGTGGAGATATGCAACATTTATGGGCATGTCGTGTTGAGCAGGAAACCTGAAAATTGCCCTGAAATTGCTTGTTTAAGTCACAAAAAGAAATGTTCGACTTGGCAACCACACTGGAACTTAACCTATAGGTCCCTTGTAACTAAAGAAATAATTTGTCAGCTTGTACCCAAACATGTCCATAAAAGTCTTAATGGAAGCCTTTTTCAGAATTGGCCCCCTGCTATGATGCACACACAGAGAACTCTTGTATCACAGACCACTCTGATGGTCCTTAGTTTTCAGTCTACAGCTAGAAAGACTTTGACTGTTCTGTAGAAGCAAATGTAATACTCAAAGTTGGAGGTGGAAATTCAATACAATAAAATCCCCTTACTTTTCTTTTTGTGTAAATTGGAGTGCAAAACACGCCATTAACAATTGATCGGCCATTTGTTTATTTGTACAGATCAGCAATGGTATTTTCACCTATTGTCCTGCTCGCCTTATAATAAGCTCAGAGGCTGTGGGCCTGAACAGCGAAGAATGAATGTTATACTTTTAAACGATCACAGGTCACTTGAACCCCTTATGGCCCCATGCAGGCTCTAAATAAGAAATTCCCATTATTTCCACAATGGCCCGTTGCCACGGCACCAATCCTGCACTCTGCACCTCTCTGCATGTATAGAGCCTCACATCCACCACGGGGCATATTGCATCGCTTCATAAGCAATTATTTCAGACCGGGCTCAGTGTGAACAAATACTTCTTCATTGATTGCATATTAATGAATCCTTGTGATGTTAGGGCCTAATTACATGACATTACTATTCCTCGTTGGCTTTGGGCATGAGGCCAAACATCTGAGTGCATAATGTGAGCTGTCAGTAGTGTGTTTAGCAGGAAGTTTAGGCAGGGGAAGATTATTTTTCATTATTTTGACACCATTAAGTCAAAGACGCTGTAGATTTACAATACAATACAAATTTACAAGACAAGATTTACAAGACAAGATTTACAAGACAATACAAATAGCAGCCGAACATCCAAAAGCAGTTAACTGGTGAATTGCACACAAACATTTTTGAAACATTCAACACTTCATTGATATGCATGGAGCTGTAAGAAACTAACTCTAGTGCAGATTATGATGAGCAATGACTTTCTGATCTCACAAACAGTCTACAGACAAACAGAGGGTAGCAGACGTGAATGACTTTAGTCATACCAGTCGTGACTGGTATAAATATCTCCAATATGGCAGCAATATTACACCTCAGAATCTGCTCCACACCTGACTGGCAGAGTCCATCTGACCGGGATATACTGTAAGTAGCTGTGAAAATGCATTCAAAACATCCTGTTTCTTTTCACGGTGGCTTAGGTCGATAATCACTGTGTCGTATAGGTTGCGCCAGGAAAGTGATACATTTTTGTCATGAATCATAACTATGTTATGTGAGACAAATATCTTTTCTTGGGACTGAAACCTCTCTGCTTTGGGGAAGTGTGCTCTGCAGTAAAAATGACCTAGATAGAAAATGAGAGAGGGAGAGAAACAGAGAGAGAGAGAGAGAGAGAGAGAGAGAGAGAGAGAGAGAGAGAGAGAGAGACTGTAAATGACAAACATTTTCCTAAGGGAAGGTGTTTTCTTGAACAAAGCTTTGATTGTGACAGGAATTAATATCTTTGTGTTTCTTCTCCAATTGAGGCATATTGACCTGTAAGTGCCTCATACAAATCTGAGTGAAAAGACCTATGAGGATTTCCCTGTGCTTTCGTTGACAAACAAAATATATATGCACTTTGCTGAACAATTTAGCAAGTCATCTCTCACAGGGTCCATGCCCATGTATGTTACTGCTGGGGAAGACCTGTATGCTTTTAATGCAGTGAACTAAGCACACAACAATTTGGAATGCTCATTATTGGATTAGTAATTATGTCGTGGAATCACATGGGTATATGTGCCATAGCCGATGCATGTATTTCATTATTTAAATATAATAATAATAATAGGAATGTTATTATGCATGCTTTCTTGCATATATCTGAAATGCTGTAATAACAAACTACCGGTATGAAAGTTTTGCTAATCTATTTTATACAAGTGGACACAGACACAGACAGACATGCACACACACACACACATACACACACACACACACACACACATACACACTAATGGCAGACAGGCCATCAATTTGATTCCATTTCAGGCCACCCTTTTCCATGCAGATCTGTCATTTTGCAAGCTAACCCTTTTTATTGATGGCTAAAGTAGGGCCATATGCTATTTTCAGTGTAATTTGACTATCTTAGTTTTAAGCCAGGCCATATCTGGTATCACATGATTTGATACGACTTGTATATTTCTTATATCTGCCTTAATATCAAGGAAAAGCAGACAAATGGATGTGATTTTGACACTGGTGGAGTTTACTGTTCAAGGCAGGCCAGAACTACCCGGAAGCCTATTCTACTAAAACTACTGATGTGTCATAGCGCTTTCAGATATAACCTCCGGAGTACATGCGGAGGTTTGTCAAACGGAGGTCCTACCCTTCGGATGATTCAGATATGATGCTAACCTGTATAAGGACGTATGTGTCGTTCACACATACGTCCTTATACGGACGTATGTGTGAACGACATACAAGCACATTACAAAATCTCCGTGTGGTTGTCGAGTGAGGGGTGGGGGCTTGTAGATTTCACAAGATGCGAGATATGACGCAGAATATATGCGGCCGCTGCCTGTCACAGCTGCTTTTTGTTTGCAAAGTGTAGGCCTAGCCTATGCATTATGTAAGCTAAAGAAGACAAATCTATTGTGCGTAGGCTAATACTTGAAGTAGGCTAGTCAAGTAAGCAAACAGTATTTGTATGTGTGCTTCGAATAAACACATTTATCTGTTTTCAACGTTAGGCTATGTACCAGAATTACTTGGCTATAGAACCCCACATCTGGTTTGCGTTGGAGAGAGAGCATGCACAAACTTTATGGTAGGCTACCAGCCAATTCAGTAGGCTAACTCAAGACTTCAAGGCCATCATACAACGTTTTTAAGCAATAAACAAAATACTAACATAACAGTGAAGTTGTTCGTTTTTTCATGGTTTATTTTTTCCAAAAGCATCCTCTCCCCATGTGTCTATTGCTTTTACGTAAGGAGCTTGTAACAAAGTTGGCTTTTCTTCGTTTTCATTTTCTCTAGGCATATTTATGCTCAACAAATATCAGCGAGCTCAGCGAGGTATCAATGAACAAAAAACCGTGTTGGCTAACAATTTATTAAATACTCCTGTTATTGTCGTCAACGAAGTCGCTATAGGCTACTGCCTTTTCAGCGCCTTCTGCTTATGGTGATTCAGTCTTTTGAATTCGTTTGGCCTTGCCATGCAGTTGTAGGCTACAACGTCTCTTGCCGTTCCCTTCATGTGTTCTATCAAAATGTTGTATGCCCTCATGGACAGTAGCTCCGTGATGTCTGCATCTTTCCAGGTCGGAGATTTTCTGGACAGCATTATGCCACTCCATCATAACACTGGCATTTGAGTCAGATCTAACCACATGGACGCACGACAGAAACGTCACCAACACGCCTCACTAGGTGTGAATTTTAACCGCATGTTCTACGCCTCGTTCAGACACAGCACATTTACATAATGTCCGGAGGAAATACTAGGGGAGGAGTAGTAGAACAACCTGCTAAATTCGGACTTCCATATGACCGGTTATGTCGTTCAGATATACGGCCCCACCGTTTAACATCGGCAGAACCTTCGGTCTTACACATATGTCTGAAAGCGCTTAGTGTCTCACTGAATACCATAACAATGTGCCATACCAGTACATCAGTGATGAAAATGGCCAGATTGAACACGAGACAGCATTCGTCTTCATGCCCATGATGGATGGACCTTTTCTCCCCACTGTTGACCAATGAGGAGCTGAAGTCCAATCTGTTTGCTTGGGTCCTGGTGCTGTTCCTGAGGGCATCAGAGCCACATATTGCTTGACTGTTGACCCATCAACTTCTTCATATTTCCCATGAGCTCAGTGTCACTAAATGCCAATGTGGGGAGAGATGGGATGCGATGGTGAGCGAGAGGTGCATGGTGAGGTTTGGCAACTCTAGTCTCACTCCATCTTGGGATGGCCCTTGTTCCTCCATCGTGGGCAAACAGATAAACGGACGGTCAAACTGGCTCTGCCATATATGGATCTGTGATCTCTAAGCAAACAAAAAAAGCAATATCCCTTAGCCACCCTTAAGCTGTTTTCTGCTTCGCAGTGAGTCAGCCGCTCTGTTGTGCAAGAAAAGACATTGGGTACAAGACATTACAAGACCTTAGGTAAAAGCCATTGGGTACAGACGTTGTCACAGAAACATTCATTTCCAATAAAGAAATCCAGTAAGTGTTTACATTCAGGGGGCTCTATCTTGCACTTTAGTGCAATTGACTTTGCGCAAATCGTTTTGTGGGCGGATCTTGGGCGCTGTTTCTGTTGCGCCCGACGCAAATCTAAAATGGGGTGGTCTGTAGTAGCTACATTATTCATGGGTGTGGTTTGGGCGTAACATGCAATAAACCAATCAGAGCGTCATCTCACATTCCCTTTAACAACAGGCACGCTTTTTCCATAGCAGATTGCTATTATGATGGCGGATTTGCCAGGCGCAGCCAGGAACGGTTCACAGCACTATAGTCAGTTGGGAACAGTTTGCTATTGATTTTTCCTCTTGACAAAATGTAATGTAATGAAATGACAGAAATGTCACTTTCCGATGTTTTGGGATCACTCTCACTGAATCATGAGGTTATGAATGCATGGTGATATTTTTGCAATGTAATCTAACATTACCTCACTATAGACAATGCAGATCTGTCAGATAAGCTCTCCTCTCCTGTGCTGATGCTGGGGCATTTGGGTTAAATGGCATCGGCATGCAGTTCAACATCACGTCTCATTAAGTCCTCTAATATTTGCTAATTTATGTCATCAACACATCCGTGATTTGTGGAAATGTGTTCGCTAGATTTATACCTGTTTTTTCTAGGGCTGTCAAAATAACTGATTAATTTCGATGAATTAATTTGAGAAAAAATAACTGATTAAAAAAATGAGTGCAGATTAATCAATTCCGTATGACCTTTGACCCCGAGTCAGTAAAAATTAGACTGTAAAATGAAGGAGAGAGAAGAAAATGTGCTGCCTGTATCATTGATTGGAACATTTACTTTTAAAAAATGGCCTGATGGTGTTGATAAAAAATAAAGGGCTGTATTTTGGGTCACTAGTGCATGGGGTAATACTCGTTATTCACCCACGCAAAGTTGAATTCGGTATTTTGCACGTTTATTTTTTAAGCATTGCGCCCAGGGGTGTGGCAATTAACAACCTAGGGAGGGGCTTAGCGCGTTGTCTAAAAATCGCTATCATACACCACCTAAACCTGGTCAGAAGTCAATGGCGAGTTGTTCATATGCTATTTTAAGAGTGCATGTCACCAGTCATATTGGCAGGTGCACGCACCATCCTTCTATCATTCATGAACGCACACCAGCGCACGTCCATGCAAAGCATTACAAATTGCACGATTACAATGGGAAACATAATTAGAACAAAGATATTACGAAATACTGTACATCTCATAATGAGTATTCACCATCATTTGCAAATTGGTAATGACGGTTAAAAGTGATTAGGGGAGAGGCGAGAGACACATATGGAGCACAGCTGAAGACGCACTGTCACGAGATATAAGCAACTTCTCTGCAGGATAAATGTTGTTTTATTCAGTCATTTGAGCAATATTAGGGTAAGTGTTGCTTTTTCCAGCCTATGTTTTCGGTGGTAACCCATTGTCAGTCAATAGTGAAAGTAACTGCATATAACTGTCTTGTCGTTGACTGACTCCTTGGTGAAGTTAGTTTCACTTTGCCAATGAGTTCAAATAGACGAGTGCAAATGTGTGAAGGCTACACTAGGTTTTAGTAAAGCATGGTTTAAGAATTACTATTCTATACGGTCTCACAAGCAGCCTCCTTCAAATGCGCCTTTGAATGCCAAAATACCGATGCATTTATTTGACATATCGCGCGTTGCGCCGTTAAAGGGAATGACAGATGTCATTCTCATTGGTTTAAAATGATGTTACGCCCCAAACACACCCATATGACTGATTAAAAGACCTAGGAACACCTTGTTACGCCATCCGCTCCACTTTTGATAGCGAAACCCCTCCCAATGTGAACTGGACATCCTACTAAATTTGAATAGACTTTTGACGAGTGACGATGCACTTTAGAATGTCATGATAGGGCCCAAAGTGTTGAAAATAAAGTCCTCTGCAATGTCTGCAGCAAGGAATTTGCATATCACCGGAGTTCATCAACTCTATAGTCGTACATCAATGCAATAAGTGTTGACATTGAGGGGAGTGTTAATTAATTTTCATTGTGTCCCCTAAGTTATATCTGTGGCCTGAAATGCCTTGTATGTGAAAAAAAAAACTTCTTCCCGAAGCACATTTGAATTTATTTCCTCAGCATATTAGGTCATATCATAGATTATTATGGCAATTATTTGAACAGTGAAAATAATAATAAAAGAGTTTTTGAACTTTAATGTCACTAATGCTGATTATTCCATGATTCATTTGAATTTAAATTTTTAAAATACCTTCACAGCAAAAATTATATATGCAATTAATTTAGATTAATTAATCACAGAGTATGTAATTAATTAGATTAATTTTTTTAATCGATTGACAGCCCTAGTTTTTTCACATCGGACACCACACTGATTTCCCTTGTGTAGCAATATTTGTCCTTGTAATTATGTATGGTTTGGAGAAATGGGAACTGCGTTGTATAGATGAGAGGAGCAAAGTGCATTGCGCAACACAGGCGCCCAACCAAGCGCTCCTGCAGGTGTAAGCTACGGCTGTACCTTACCAACAGGCAACTCAACAACGAGAAACAGTGTCCAAGTTGACCTAACTTTCCAACTCTGCACAGTATCCCATTAACTGCATGACAGTAGGCTATTTACAATATTTATTTTATGTAAAGTAGAGTTTGTAAACACGTTATCATCAACTTAATGCACGCACAACTTTTGTTTGAGCAGGAGGGAGAATAACAATGAATGGACGCAGCAACTACAGAAATTGTAGCCAAGGCTACTTGCTGCTTTCTTTTACTGTCTATGGTTGCTGGTTAACAGCACATAATAAGCTAATTTAAGCGAATTCACAAACTCAAGACTTCAAGGCCATCATGGAAATAAAATGTTTTTTGAAAACAACGAAAGGATGGAGGGAACATAGCAAAGTTTGAAGTTATTTCAGATGGGCTACAACAAGGTAGGCAAAATTGTGGTGCTTGTCAAAACCTTAGCACGGCTGGAATAATGCTTATAGGCTGATGTTAAAGCACACACAATGTTTAAAGCCATACACAACGGTAAATTGGAACAAAACTAAAAGGTAACTTTAGCCTTTATAGGGCTGTATAAAGTTGTCCAAATTAATAGGTCGTAATTAGGCGTTGTTGTAAAGATATTGCATGTAGATGTACTATATAGGCTACTAAATTTTTAGTTGACCAATGCACAAACTAAACCGGGAAACGGACAAATATTATCAAGGCTTTGAATGTTTCCATCTGTGCACAGGATGTCTGTAGATCGGTGTGCATAGCATTCATTTCTGCAGGCCTGTGGCCATGCATTTGCCCTTAAAATAGCATCTGAATTTGCGCCACTGACTTTAGACCAGGAGGTTCCTGGTCTGTGGCGGAATTGTTTTCTGAAACTGCAAAATATCAACAGGGACCGTTTGCGCCGGAACACGCCCCCTCTTTTCGCTGAAACGCCCCCCTGGGCACACATGTACCTTTGGAGGGAAAATTCCAATATGCGCTGACTGCAAAATAGGAAAGACAAAAGCGCGAGTATACAAAGTCAATTGCGCTGGTATGCAAGATAGAGCCCAGGATCTTTTTAATGATATTGACAACTGGAGACCATGCACTTAGAACTAATAAAGCTTTGCCACTAAGCTCATTTACAGTGTTTGCTTACATTTTGCTCATCCATGATGCTTCTCATGATTACAGTTTCAAATTACGTACCCTTACTGCAGCTTAATCAAATATCAAGTAATATTTTAACTTTAAAGATTTACACAAAATTCATCACAGTATTTCAGTAGCAAGTATTATTGTGTAATTAAGTTTACATGAACAAACCATTGCTTACAGTACCAAAAAAAAAGTAATTCCGAGTGGAATCTGAAGTATAAGTATAAGTATATATACTCTTTTGGTCTCTGAATTTATCCCAATCCATGAATTAGTGAAACACACACAAACACACAGTGAGGTGAAGCACACACTAATCCTGGCGCAGTGAGCTGCCTGCATCAACAGCGGCGCTCGGGGAGCAGTGAGGGGTTAGGTGCCTTGCTCAAGGGCACTTCAGCAAGTTTCTACTGGTCGGGGTTCAAACCGGCAACCCTCCGGTTACAGGTCCGAAGTGCTAACCAGTAGGCCACGGCTGCCCAATATATGCATAATGAATATATGCACCTTAGATTTTTTTTTATTTTTGTTTTAGTTGACTTGGTTCCATGTTTGTCTAATGTTAGCTACCAGGCTAGGGACCATACATTTACTGTAATACATTAGCTTCCTAATAGGTAATTCAGTGGCTATGCATCTTTTAAATAACTTATTTTGAAGGGATACAGTAGTTGAAGTAGCTTTGAAGCTTATTTAGCAATCTTGGTGAAGTGCCAAGCCAGTGTTATGTTAGTTCACTTGCTAAGGAGCACACTTTTGGACTACTAATGTAGCTTGGTAATAGGCTAAAGCAGTAACTTTTGTTTGTACATGGTCCTGGAGCGACGTTGCCATGTTGGTCTTGGACCGTCTTTACAATGTTGGTCCAGGACCCACATTGCCATGTTTGTCCAGGACCGTCATTACAATGTTGGTCCAGGACCGGCTTTACAATGTTGGTCCAGGACCGCCTTTACAATGGGCAGCCGTGGCCCACTGGTTAGCACTCTGGACTTGTAACCGGAGGGTTGCCGGTTCGAGCCCTGACCAGTGGGCCACGGCTGAAGTGCCTTTGAGCAAGACACCTAACCCCTCACTGCTCCCTGAGTGCCGCCGTTGTAGCAGGCAGCTCACTGCGCCGGGATTAGTGTGTGCTTCACCTTAGTGTGTGCTTCACCTCACTGTGTGTTCACTGTGTGCTGTTTGTGTTTCACTAATTCACCGATTGGGTTAAATGCAGAGACCGAATTTCCCTCACGGGATCAAAAAAGTATATATACTATACTATACTATATACAATGTTGGTCCAGGACCGTTTTTACAATGTTGGTCAGGGACCGTCTTTAGAATTTTGGTCCAGCACCGTTTTTACAATGTTAATTCCTGGACCAACATTGTAAAGACGGTCCTGGACCAAAATGGTGGTCACTCCTGGAAGATGTACAACAAACAAAAGTGACTGCTTTAGCCTATAACTATATAACCATATATATATAACCAAGAAGAGACCCAATAGTTGATATAGCTTTGAAGCTCATTTAGCAATCTTGTTGCCATGGTAATTAGTGCTAATGTTAGCTGCTAGGCTAGGTAAAATACAAAAAAAATAGCTTGCTATTAGGCAATACAGATCTGTCAGTTGTCGTTAGACTGATTTTTTTTTCTTCCTACATTTCTGAGAAACTTGCCATGTTTGAACCTTTATACAATAAGCTGCAAAATATTTTTTCTGCTTTGTTTATTCCAGGTCCATCATAGTCTAATGAAAGATTGAACTGTATATTTTTTAAAATCTGCATTTGTATACACTAGAGATCTGTTTTGGTCTTACATAAAGTTCTACTAATGTTTCTTATAATGTTCTTATGCATTTGTTTGCCATTAGTCACGCCACAAGCTTGCCTGCCATACCTGTAAGGGTTAATGAGTCACTGAGCTGGCTCCCCCCTATACTGTAGGCCAGGTGATTTAGACCATGTGCAATGCCTGTGTTTGCAGTGAATCTGAGGAAGAACAATCAAGGTCATAACGTCTTGCCAAACTATGAGAAAATAAAATCAAGAAAAGAAAATACCAAGGAGTGTGTGGACTTTTTCCTATACACTTTTGCTTGTTTTTGTTCTGTATCTGGGATTGTGCACAAAGTCCCTTTACAAGTTGTTAGAGAATGGAGCCATACACTTTTCTAAGAATCTCTGAATTTACCTGTATAGGTGTCACCAAGCCATATATAATTATTTTACAATCTCAGAGAATCATGTTTATTGGTTGCAAAAGAGTTTGGGGTAGATTGTGGAATGACAGTGGCAACATACTGTAGAATAGCATTCACAATTTATTGTAACATTGTAACATAATGTGTCACAAAAGAACAGTTAACATCGCTATAGAGTCAGGGACATCAGTATAACTTTACCCAATATAGCCTTTAACTTTTTCTTTTTTGGTAATCTTTGAACTATTGTACAGTTGAGTCACATTTCCTATTTGGAAACAGTGGCTGATCTTGCATACATTATTTGGGGACTTACTGACTGCAGATTTAGAAACCGATATACTGTGGTTTGTTTATGAGGCACTTTGAAGCTTGCCTAGCAATGTCCATCAATAGGGGGAAGTGAATGGACAGTGTGAGCCACATGGCAGTCCCATGTTTGAGGTGGGCTACACGCTTCACAATGACAGCAAAGAGTTGTTATCAGACATTCACTAAGACTTATTACCCAGCACCAATCTATCTAATAAAAACTTTTGGAAGTGCCATTAATGATATGTTATAAAATATTATAAAATATACCCGACCGAGGACCGAATATTTTAAAATTAAATAAAGGAAAACCGAATATTGATCCTTCATTTAAATTTCCAGTATTATCGTTATGTGGTATATAGGAAGTGGAACCAAGTCAAGCAGCATGCGTGTCTTGCCGCAGAAAGCTGCGTTGTCTGATGGACAAAGCACATAACGATGACAACTCTTTGCTGTCATTGTGAAGCGTGTAGCTCACCTCACAATGATTCTGCCATTTTTATAGCTGTAACAGTAAGTGTTCACATTAATATAATGTTCTCCATACACAAAAAAATATTTGAAAAATATTTTCACAATATATTTTGAAATATATGTACATATTCAAAATTGACAGAAAAAAAACAATTTTGAGACTTAAAATATATTTCAATATATTTTTTCCAAATAAGTGCCCTTAACGACCCACACTCAGTCAGTCTCCATAGCTTAACATGGTAAAAGTCAATCCCCTACTAAACATATTTTTTAAACTGCTGTCCCACCCCCTTTAATTATAGTATAAACAGATTAATGAGGAGAAAATGAAATTGAAACAGTGATGTATCGCTTGACCATCCATTTGGGTCCAGACCAAAGCAGAGTGTGTGCAGACTGGTATTTCTTATGATGGACCTGGGCCAGCTTCCCTGTGATGGACCTGGACCAAATTTTTTATGATGAGCCTGGACCATCATCCCTGCGATGGACCTGGGTCAACTTCCTTGTGATGGACCTGGACCAACTTCCCTGTGATGGACATGAAGCAACTTCTCTGTGATGGGCCTGGACCAGCTTCACTGTGATGGACCTGGACCAACTTCCTTATGATGGACCTTGACCAACTTCCCTGTGATGTACAGGGACAAACTTCCCTATAATGGGCCTGGAATAAACAAAGCAGACAAAAAATATTTTGCAGCTTATTTTATAAAGGTTTAAACATGGCAAGTTTCTCAGAAATGTAGCAAAAAAGAAAAACAAACTGACAGATTTGTATTTCCTATTAGCAAGCTATTTTTTGTATTTTACCTAGCCTAGCAGCTAATATTACCACTAATTACCATGGCAACAAGATTGCTAAATGAGCTTCAAAGCTATATCAACTATTATTGTAAAGACAATATTGTAAAGTCGGTCCTGGACCAACATTGTAATGACGGTCCTGGAACAACATTGTAATGACAGTCCTGGACAAACACGACAATGTGGGTCCTGGACCAACATTGTAAAGACGGTCCTGGACAAACATGACAATGTGGGCCCTGGACCAACATTGTAATGACAGTCCTGGACAAACATGACAATGTGGGTTCTGGACCAACATTGTAAAGATGGTCCTGGACCAACATTGTAATGACAGTCCTGGACAAACACAACAATGTGGGTCCTGGACCCACATTGTAAAGACAGTCCTGGACAAACATGACAATGTGGGTCCTGGACCAACATTGTAAAGACGGTCCAAGACCAACATGGCAATGTCGCTCCAGGACCATGTACAAACAAAAGCTACTGCTTTAGCCTATTACCAAGCTACATTAGTAGTCCAAAAGTGTGCTCCTTAGCAAGTGAACTAACATAACACCGGCTTGGCACTTCACATAGTTGCATGCTGCACCTACTGTACCTATTAGCAAGCTAATTTGGTAGCATAAATTTATGTTCCCTAGCCTAGCCTCTAACATAATAACAGCAGCACCAAGATTGCTAAATGAGCTTCAAAGCTACTTTAACTACTGTATCCCTTCGAAATAAGTTATTTAAAAGATGCATAGCCACTGAATAACCTATTAGGAAGCTAATGTATTACAGTAAATGTATGGTCCCTAGCCTGGCAGCTAACATTAGACAAACATGGAACCAAGTCAACTAAAACGAAAATAAAAAAATCTAAGGTGCATATATTCAGATTCCACTCGGAATTACTTTATTTTACAACTATTTTACACACAAATATGCAAGGACCTACCTTTATTGAGATACAAGTTGGTGATCCACTGGTTGTAGGAAATTTCAAAATGGGAGAAGCAGAAGACTCACATTGATGACATCACAAGGCTGTGATTGGTTAAAGAGTTGTTGGTCCAGGAACAACTCTTACTTGAACAAATCACGGTCACCTCGTTAAGTATTCCAAGATGAATGAGGGAGATGGGCGCAGATCCTAGAATTTATGATTCAATTTAATCATAGTATTTATTTGTCTCGCGAACCGTTCACCAAATGGCTAACATCGTTTAAAAGCTGAGAAAAAGCTCTTTCATGTGATGTGATAGTTGTGATGCCTGTATGATGAGTAGGCTACTTTGCGAGTAGTTCAACTGAGAAGAATGGGAATCTGGACGCACTTACTTTCTTGCCACTTGTCACTTTTCCACTGCGTAAAATGCTACAATAATTTGCGCTGTGAAAGATTATTTTGTCAGGCCATAGGCTAATAAAATACGCTATTAGTCCGACGCAAACCAGAATATTGAGAGAAGGGGGCACCAAGGCCACAGTGGCCTGTAAACCTCTGATTTTCAAAGGGGCATCTCGGCCAATGCAAGGGGCTATGACGGCCAGGGCCGTCGTGGCCGCCGTGAAATTCCTACCCTGATTGTGTCACTTGTGCACATCAAAAAAGCAGTTTTTCATTTCTCTACTCTTACCGTAAAATCCTTTTTTTTTCTTTTTCCATTTTATACACAATTATATTCTGTTAGCTAGACAAAAAACAAGTACAGTAACCATTGTCAATGAAGGACTGGGCTACAGTAAGACTGAGAGGTGGACATGAGGGATATTTCAATGGTCCTCTGCCATAGTGAGAAAACATCTAAACATTTTGACTTGCAGTGCTTACACAATGCCAAAGGGACGATGCATTTTGGGGGTACTGGCTATTTATATGAGAAAGAAATTTTGTTTTGACACGAGTGAACTGTTTTTGGAGAGATATGAGCTTTTGCAGGTGAACCATGGTGTTGTGCTGAACCATCCAGGTTATTTTGGTAAAAGCACCAAGAGTGTTAAGAATGTCTGTTTCAAGAAATTAGCCAAAACATTGAAGAAGGATATTTGCAATTTTGTGGCACTGACTCTTTATGTGGGAAAGGCATTTCGTTTTGAAGCATGAGTGAAAGGTTCTGGGAGAGATATTAGCTTTTGCAAGTGAGCTATGGTGTTGTGCTGAACTGTAAGACTGTTTTGCCAAATGATCTTAGTGTTTTGAGAATGTAATTTCTGTTTCAAGAAATGAGCCAAACCAATGGAAAAAAACTGTAATACAATGTGTATTAGCTCTCTCTTCCTTTGCACAGTGCCCAGTGCATCCTTCCCCAGTCTCTCTCTCACACACACACACAGGAAACAGAAAGCACTGCATGCAGCGTTTAGGCTAAAAGGCTCTGCACAGGCTGACAGCCCCACTCTGAGGGGACATAGTGAAAGTCAGAGTTAATGCAGTGTGTGTGTGTGTGTGTGTGTGTGTCTACCTTTGTCAAAAGAGTAACAATCAATTTCTCTAATCTGACAGCCCTGCCACTGGACCTCTAATGGAACTTAAGTGGCTTTCCGCCTGATGTTAAAGTGCGAAAATGAATTTAATACTAACAAAGCAGCCAGACAAATAGCACACAACTAGGTGGTCGTGAAGGTAGAAGATGTTTTCCTCACAAAGGCTTTGTCCATTATCAAGCCACGTCAAGCCAAGAAAAGGTCAGTGGAAATGTCAGAGCTCTGACTGTACTTTAGTTGCTCAAGTTGTGCCTGAGCTTTCCTACTCGGACTCCAACGTGAACAAGTTCCCCCAGTACAGATGACTTTGTGAACTCCTACCACCTTCTTGGACATCAGGCCAGAGAGTGTGACCCCCTGCACACTGGAGGTCGTACTGTAGACGCCTGTCCTGTCTCTTGACTTGTTAGAGCCCTGGTCCAGGTTTCTGAGTGGTAGGGCCGGGGAGAGAATGTTTAAGAGTTTAACCCCCTGCTCTGGCTGATGCTGTTGGAGCCAACTGCCAGAGCCTGATGAGCTTTGACAGGACTCGGCTGGGAAAGTGTGTGTGTGTGTGTGTGTGTGTGTGTGAGTGTGAGTGTGAGAGAGAGAGAGAGAGAGAGAGAAGAGTGTGTCCTCTGTGCAGACCCAGTGGAGCGTAAACAGATGTGTGTCTGTGCGTGAGAGACAGACGCTATCATCTCTCTGACCTGGCAGCATGCTGGGGACAAATCACACTCTGCCAACATCCTGGCGTTGCCCGGCGGATGAACACTCCTACCTGCCTCTGCCTCTATCCATGTAACATGCATTAACTGCTTTATTTTTGGTTTCATAAATAAAACGCACTAGGACAGACACATGAGGAATCAACAAACGTGTGCATATCCATGTACCTCAGCTCTATATTCACCTGAACATGTTGAAATCCTCTGAGGATTCTCTTGAAGAAAAGACCTGGAAACCTAAGCCAAGGTGTCTCCAGTGATGCACCAGCATTGTTCTGTTATTTTAAGACTGTTTTTATAGGGGCTTATATAAAAAACCTGCTATCAAAATTTCAGGGCCACTCATTAGTTATGGCTCAGAAAACATGATTACGAGGCATTTTCGCTCAGATCAAAGACTTGCGGCAATCAGTGGAAATCAATTTTGCTTCCCCTGTCTCCTCTGCTCTCCCCTTCTCTGTCTTTTTCTTTAGCTCTGTTGATTTACACAGGAATAGTGTGAGAGAGAGAGAGAGAGAGAGAGAGAGAAAGAAAGAAACGGGAAGCAGGGCTCCACGAGTGGGCTGACTGCCTATCAGAGGCATCGAGTGGGTTGGTCTTGGACTGAAGGTGAGTGGGTTTCCCCTTGGCACTTCATCCACATTAGTTTGAACATACTGACTACTATGTCAAACCTACTGACTAACACGTCGAACATACTAACATGTTGAACATACTGACTAACGCGTCGAACATACTTACTAACACATTAAACATACTCTGACTAACACACATACTGACCAACATGTGGAACATACTGACTAACACGTCGAACATACTGACTAACACATTAAAAATGCAACGTAAGACTAACATGTTAAACATACTGACAAACACATTAAAAATGCAACGTAAGAATGCATTGGAAGAAGAAATTAAGCTAACTAAAAAGAAAAAGTTTGAACATGACCGGGCTGATTATGATGGAGGAGCGGTCTACAGGTGACGTCGTTCAAGGCCGGATTCCCACACATCCATGGGAGAAAGAGGCAGGCCTACTGCAAGGCTGACTGGTCGTGGACATGCAAGATATTGGCAGCATTCACGTTCGTCTCATGATTCGGATTCCAATACCAGTGTGGAATATGGACAATCTTTTTTTAGAACGAGGCCAGAGAGAAAGGGAAAATCGGTCAAAAACAAGACCGCAAAGAAATGCAGGCGCAGTAAGAGATCTACCATTCCAAGACCCATATGCGACCCGAATAAGGACGAAAAGGAGACTCTGAATATAGTGAATCTATCTGGTAAGTCTCTTTCAAATACATGCATATCAGCTCTATCAAGGGGTTTATCTTTTGTCCCTACCTCCCAATGTGATGATTTTACTACGCATATGGACATGCAAAGATTTTTCCGTACGTTGAGGTTGAAAGAATTTTTTGGTAACCACACTTGAGAGAATACCCAAATTGTTGAGACACCGATGACCTATGCATCCTCAGAGACAATACGGGTTAGGCCAGCACCTATAAGACCTCAGCCTATGATGGAATTCTCAGACACTCCCATGGGGGAACCTGAATCTACATCGGAACCTCTGATGCCCTCAAGAAACGTGTTTAAAGGTGAATCATTCTATACTTCCCAAACACAGAAACGCTTCTTTGGATACGTACTGTAGACTAGTGGAACAGGATGTGACTTCTATTATAAAAAATAAGAAGGAATATAAAGTGTGGAATAATTTATCAAAGGAACAGAGAGAAGAACTTAGCACCCTGAAGGAAGATAAAAGTTTGGTGATACAAAGTGCTGACAAAGAGGCATATTATAAGAGAACCTTACGAGAATGAAATAAATGGACAATTAACCTTTAGAACCCGATTGACGCAAAGTGCGTCAAAAAACACACCCTTTCTTCTCTGTTACATTGCTCCGGAACCGTTCATCGCAGCGAGATGAAACCTTTATTGCATGACAGAGCAGAAGTGGGGCTTTCCAACGAGACTATACACTTGTCTGTACGATCAAGTATCAAAATAAAAAAAAAATCATGAAATTAAATCAAATTGCATCATATTAACAGTCTACACTTCTCTGCGTTCACCTGCGCACCCATTACTCTCATTTGAATTACTCGCGAACCCGGTTTGAATTAATCACGGACCCGTGATCGGATAGATATGCCACACATGTCAGATGAAAGAGGAGACTCAGAGCTATCATTTGATACCAAGTACATCCTTCTGGGTTATAAAACAGACGAAGTGACAGCAAAATAATAACTTCATATAGCTGGACTTACCCCACGTTTTTGTCTGTTTTTGTGGCAAAGCATGTTTATAATCCAACGCTATCGTGTGTTTCTCTGGCAAAGCATGTTCATAATCCAGTTTTGAGATCCTAGTAAATTCCTGCATGGCATCCAATTCAAGGCTCACATTGCATCCCAATTTGTTCAACAAAGAAACACCTTTTTGCCTTTACTTTGTTCATGGCAATGCAGTAATAAGTTGAGAATCATTATGAGTGCCTACACCATAGCCACACGCAGGCTAACACGCAAACTCGGGTCAAGTCAGGTCAGATCAGTTCGTGTCACAGATATGGAGCGCAGAAAGGTCATTTTTCATCACTAAATAAAAAATGGCATTTATTTCCGTAAATCACACACCACATATTTCTGTAAATTGCTCTGCCCCAGAGTATCCCTCCAACATGGCAATTATATTGCCTGATTCAGGACAGTCTGCCCTACACACACATGAAATGCACGTAGAGCTATGAGCTTGCTGTGGTGAGATACAAGATGTCAAAATATAAGAATCTTTATAATACGCTTTTTGTGTTTTAATTCTTTAAAAATCAAAATAAAATCAATGCTATTACTAATACATGAAATTATGGCAGATCTGAATAGCCTAGACTCTGCTGAAAAAAAATATATATAATATGTGTGTGTGGCACTTACAATGACCAGAATAAATCCTTATGAATAAAGGTAGTGAAAATGTCCTAAAAACAGCTTAGGGTTCTAAGGGTTAATGAATACCAAATTCAGTGTCGGCCCGAGCCTTTTGGGGGCCCTAAGCAGAATTTGATTTGGGGGCCCCCTCCCACAACGCAGAGTCACCTGTGCTTGGCGATAATTGACAACTTCACACTATAATGTCATATTATAAATTAATACAGTGAGGTTATGTATTAATACAGTGACTGATTATGAACTACTGTCCCCCTGGACACAGATGCATAAGGACTCAGTAAGCTCATTCAGTAATCCATCCTTGCTGACATGCCAAAAATGTTTTGGGGCTCCGCTCTACACTTCTGGCCCCATGTGCTTGGTAAACCAATGTATTAGTTGTTATTTACACCAACCCTGTCACCTTTTAATCTTAGAGGGTACTAAAATCACAGATTTATTTGAAACATTCATATTCAAAGTGAAGCACTAAGGGTGGTTTACTGAAGTTGAATTGACAAATAACAAAATACAACAGCATTTGTATTTGTTGTAAACAAGTACATCCGTTTAATGACTTGTTTTTCAACAGATTTGCAGAACAAATCCGCAAATGTGCATTAAATGATCAATCTTCAACTACAAAATAAAACCAAAATAGACAAACATTAATAATAATGACAAAAATAAAATGTCCCAAAGAATAGATACTTATTCCTACTTCGTTCCTGGCTTTCCGGTATCTGCAGCTCTGCAGTGGACGAACCTGCAATGATTAAATAAATACATAAATAAATAAAACAAAAACTATGTTAAATGTGTCATGTCATATTAACAGGCTATGTAACCATTTGCCATCAAGAAAACCTCACCTTCTGTGTCATCAGCCATGGAGGCAGACACTTGATGAGGTAGAGTTAAGTAGTGGTAGAGATGTGCTCCAAAGTACTTCAACAGTGTCTCTGAAAAAAAAAAAAAATATTGCATAAGTGCATATTTGATCGAGCAGAATGAGTTTATTTTGCTATCATTACTTACACTCATCAACAAGCAATTCCACATGTAACAATTCATATTCTATTGGCAAATGAGGCATCATCAAAAGTAACGCTTAACATGGTGATCTACTGCAGCCTAAATATTAGGGTAGCACCGCTACATCACTTGCCACTATCTTAATCAAATGTAAGTTTATTTCCATCACAGAAGTCTCCCCACCCAACATGGTATATTTTCTCAAACACTACCATCTCTCTCCAAAGATCTTAGAGCAGAGCGCACGTACTGTCCCATCTTTGCCTATGAAGCTGGAACGTTACCGATGCCCAGAGTCGCGCTAGTCAGTGGGTTGGGACTGGGAGCCTGGGCTTAGCCTGCTGTTGCAATTAGACTTACCACTATGTCACATATTATAGAACAGTTATAAACTATCAACACTTTCAGGTGCGAAATCAGAAACAATCCCTCTGGTAAATTTGCCTTCAGCTCCGTTTTCATGTAGCTACTGTAGTGCTAATGTCCACTTCAGTCAGCTAGCTAACTTTAATTTACAACATAAGCCCACCTATGGCTAGGGTACATGCTTGATTGAACATCCAAAACAATCCCAATATCCTTGACATCTGAAACACACCTAGATAAATATATATTAATGGGAGACATTTCTCTGTTGATGGCAGGGATTTAGCTCTGGTGATGGCTTATATTAGATCATGACAGCTAGCTAGCTACCTCAAGCACAAACAATACTGTAAATAATCATGCAAACATACCTGTATCTTGCTCGTTTTTCTCCTCTGTCATTTTCTTCTTTCTGTTTTCGGCACCAGAGGGATACGTCCTTTTTTGTAACTTTTCTTAACATTACCATCTCTTCCGATTTTTGAACTTGATGCAGTGTCTGCACGAATTGTCTATGCACCTGAGGTGTCTAGTTTATGCGCGTGACTCAAAGGCTGGCAGACACAGTAGAGGTAGGCAGGCATATTGATCATGAAATCAGAATTTTCTTGTTTTTAATTATTAATTGTTTAATTTATTCATTCATTGATGTCACTTGTTTATGTTATTTATTATGTAAAAAAAAGAGAAAGAAACTCGATTGGGGGCCCCCTGGTTCGCTTATGCCTCAGGCCGGCCCTGACCAAATTCTACAAGAAATAATTACCCCACATCGGAATTTAAAGCACGTATACATCAGAAATTACAACAACTAATGGAGAATGGTGATATTAGTAAACAAGAATATGCATATATGAAAGTGGATTATCCCACCACTCTGGTCTTCTACACACTTCCAAAAATACATAAAACATTTACAGACATACCACCAGGAAGACCAATTGTGGCAGCCATTGGCTCCCTAACAATGGTTACTTCCCTTCCTTCTTTTGTACAGGACTATGGATTTTATCAAAATGATCCAATCAAGGGCGTAGGTTTGGTCTTAGCTTTGGTGGGGACACATCCCTAACTCCTGCTGTCACGATACCAACATTATTGTTTTAATACCAATACCAAGTGAAGAATCTCTATTTCGATAACTTTGCGATTTTTTACATTTTGATTTGGTTTGGGGGCCCCCACCACCTTGACGCATCAGTAATATTGAATATTGTGTGATCATTCACATCAGTGGCAATCATAGAATTTGATTGACCCTCCACACACACACACACACCCCCCACACCACACACACACAGAAAGTGATGGTCGTCATAGGTTTCTATTTCATATTTTGGTATTCATATAAACTTTATATACTGTATATTGTTAATTATTTATAGCATTTTATGATCTGCATAATTACTAATAGCTAAACATATTTGGTCATTTGAATACATCATAATGATATTTAAATTATTAGTCTACACTTGTCTTCAATATCATCACATTTGTGGTGTGCAAGTTCAATTGTGTGCCTGTCACTTTAAGGAGAACGTTAACGCAATTATGGTATAGTCATATAATTATAGTATATGATAATTCAATTCATCATGTTTGCTATGTCATTAGATAAAATAAATGTTCAAAAAACTAACAAGTCAAAGAAAATCTTTCTTGAATGAGATCATAAAAGGAGATACGTAAGTGTCTTGCAATGTTCATTTCTATAAGTATGGAAATGCACCATAGTTTGTCTTTTATTTCTTTGCATTGTGCAGGCTACATTCACAAATACATTAGCCTACATTAACAGAATATAGGAACAGGAAAATGTCTCAGATCCATTGTTTATTGCGACTGCAAGATTGGTAGCCTAATTAACAGTCAGTGATGGTGACTTCTATTCTGTGCTATATGCCACTGTCTGTGCAGCACACACCTATTCAACATGACTTAACCTTGGTTGAAAGATTACAGAAGCTAGGTTAACTGTAACAATATCCTGGGTAATATCCTAACAGTTAATGATATTTTCCTTAGTAAAATCTGTTGTAATACAGTAATTTGACAATGAGTGTCGTTAATGAGTTGTACTGCCACCTAGTGTCTGCTTGTAGTTCCGGTTGTATCTTCTGAATAAACACGTTGAACTTCAATAGGTTATGGGCCCAGAGCATCGCTAAAAAGGCTGTGTTACACGGAGTTTTTGTGTTAGATAAATGGTGTTGTGGAATTCACAATGGAAGATAAGCTGTTTATTGACAAGCTGAGCGGACCAGAGAACTGGGCAACGTGGAAATTTCAGATGGAACATTTCCTGAAAGCGAAAGGACTATGGGGCATGGTAATGGAGACCGATATCCTAGCTAATGATGCTAACGCACACGCACAAGCTGAATTCGCGAAACGGAGAGAGAAGGCATTCTCTATGTTAGTGCTGAATGTAAGTACACCCCAGTTGTATCTGATAACAAGCTGCAAGACTCCAAAAGAAGTGTGGAACACGCTAAAAGGACATTTTGAGAGAGATACTCTGGCAAATAAACTGTTCCTGAAGAAAAAATATTTCAGATGTGAAATGAAGGAAGGAGAAATATTAAATGAACATTTAAAACGAATCAGCTAGGAGCAATAGGTGCTGTGATTTGGAAGACCAGATAGTAACACTCCTGGGTAGCTTACCACCAAGCTATGCTACAATTGTCACTGCGCTAGAAACAAAGATAGACAATTTGACACTGCAATTTGTTCAGCAAGCATTAATAAATGAAGAGCAAAAACGAGTGAATGCTACTGATAACTTCAATGATGCTACGTCAGGTGGTGCATCAGCCATGTCATCACAGTTTCGTGAAAATATGCAGGCTAACTCCAAGGCAGTAGGAGCTGAAAGACCCAGCTCGTGGAGATGTTACAAATGTGGGAAAGAAGGACATATAAAGCGTGACTGTCCAAGTTGGAAAAAGAAAAATAAAACCCACAAGGCTAAAAGCATGATATGTAAAGATGCAGAAGACTCGTCTGAATGTGCCTTTGTCGCTAAAGAGGCAAACCCGATCAAGAAGCCACAACAGGTTCAATGGTTGATTGATTCAGGAGCATCAAAGCACATGACATGTGATAAAGAAATTCTTCAAAACTACCAGCAATTCTCAAAAGCACAGTCTGTGAAACTCGGTGATGGCAGGGTGGTTGACGCCCTAGGTCTTGGCAATGTCAGACTGAGAATGACTTTTAAAGTCAGTGATACAAAAATTGTCACAATGTATGACGTGCTGTATGTTCCAAAGTTATCGGGAATCTTTTCTCAGTGGGAGCTGCTACAAGAAAAGGGAACACAGTGCAGTTCAAGAAGTCTCGCTGCTACATACGTTGGAAAGATGGAACACTTCAAGGAATGGGAACACAAAGATCTGATGGACTGTATCAGCTGGACATCGAAGGAAGTTCGTCTGTCTGTTATGGTGCATCAAGTGGATCAGTATCAGCCAGCCTGTGGCACCAGCGCCTGGGTCACACCACAAAGCTGAAGGAACTGAAAGATCTGGTGAATGGAGTGGACTTCTCTGCAGAGAAAGAGATTCCTTTCTGTGAAGGATGTGTGGAGGGCAAGCTCTCTAGAAAGCCATACAAGCCAGTGGGAGAAATACGCTCCAAACGCAAGTTGCAGCTGATCCATAGTGACGTCTGTGGTCCCATGCAGACTGAATCTATAGGTGGAGCAAAGTATTTTGTGACTTTTATCGACGATTACTCTAGATGCTGCAAGGTATACTTTATGAAACAGAAAAGTGAAGTCCTAAGCAAATTCAAGGAATTTGAGAAAACATTCTCCAATGATTGTGGGCAAAATGTCACAAAACTGAGAACAGACAACGGTGGTGAGTACACATCAAGGGAGTTTCAAGAATATTTGAAGGCTCAAGGTATTCACCATGAGTTGACTGTACCTCACTCACCACAGCAAAATGGAGTTGCAGAAAGAAAGAATAGGACATTAATAGAAGCAGCTAGAAGTATGCTGTCTCATGCTAAGTTGCCAAAGATGTACTGGGCAGAGGCTGTAGCAACTGCAGCTTACATACAGAACAGGCTTCCAACATCCCTCCTGAAGCAAGAGACACCCTACGAGAGATGGTGTGGCAAAAAACCTGACATGAGTCACATGAGAGTGTTTGGCTGTGTTGCTTATGCACATATCCCTGACATAGAAAGAAGAAAACTGGACAAGAAAGCTGTGAAGCTTCGTTTCGTGGGATATGCAAACAACGCAAAAGGCTATCGTCTGTTTGATGAAGAGAAAAGGAGAATTCTAATTCGTCGTGATGTCATCTTTAATGAATCAGACTTTGACTGGAAAGAGGAAGTGGAAGTAACCTGTTCAGAGAACGAGGTAACTGTGAACACAGATGAGAGTGGAACACAAGATGATGAGGTTGCTGTCAATGAAGCTGCTAGAGAAGGCAGCAGAATCAGAAGGGCTCCGAGGAGATATGGATATGAGGAGTTCGCTGATATGGTGACTGTTGATCATTATGCCAATATGTGCCGTGTTACAGAACCGAGCACACTGAAAGAAGCAATAATGAGTCCTAATGCAAAGGAATGGCAGGAGGCGGCTGACTTAGAATACGAGTCACTGTTGGAAAATGATACGTGGGACTTAGTGGATTTACCAAGGGATAGGAAGGCCATAGGATCAAGATGGGTGTTCAAAGTCAAGCATCATAGTGATGGACGAGTAGAGAGATACAAGTGCAGACTCGTCGCCAAGGGGTACTCACAGTTGTATGGTGCCGACTATGATGAAACCTTTTCACCCGTGGTACGATTCAGCTCAATTCGTACATTACTGTCTTATGCTATCCAGAATAATCTACATGTGCACCAGATGGACGTCGTGACTGCATTCCTAAATGGACACCTGGAAGAAGAAATCTACATGGACCAACCAGAGGGATACATCAAACCAGGGCAGGAACACCTGGTGTGCAAATTGAAAAAGTCAATCTATGGACTGAAGCAGTCTCCGCGCTGTTGGAGCAAGGCTTTCACAGAGTACATGAAAGACATTGGATTCAAACAGAGCACATCAGATCCCTGTGTGTTTGTGAGATCAAGACAAGAGCTTGAGATACTTGCAGTTTATGTGGATGATCTAATTCTTATTACAGAGTCAATTGCAAGCATGAACAATCTGAAAATGTCTCTCAAGAAGCGCTACAAGATGAAGGACATGGGTGAACTGTCCTATATCCTGGGCATCTCTGTTGTCCAAGACAAAGCAAAGAACTGCATCTGTCTTCATCAGAAGAATTACATTGAAGCCATTCTTCAGAAATATGGGATGGACAATGCAAATCCTGTTGCAACCCCTGCTGATGCCAATGTGAAATTGAAAAAAAGTGATGGTGTCAGTAAGCCAGTGGACCAAAACACCTATCAGTCCATGGTAGGAAGTCTGCTGTATGCTGCAATGGCCACACGACCAGACATAGCTCAAGCAGTGAGTGCTGTGTCAAAGTTTAACGCAAATCCAGATACTGCACATCTGACTGCAGTGAAGAGAATTCTTCGATACTTGAAAGGTACAGCAAACGTTGCTCTCAAGTATGAGCGGTCAGAGTCTGGAACTTTGATCGGCTTCTCAGATGCTGACTGGGCCGGTGATCAGGATGACCGCCGCTCAACAACTGGCAACGTATTCTTACTGAGTGGAGGAGCAGTGAGTTGGCTTAGTAAGAAATAGGCAACAGTTGCACTTTCAACAGCTGAAGCTGAATATGTAGCACTCGGTCAAGCTGCACAAGAAGGTACCTGGCTGAGACGATTACTGAATGATCTTGGGATGGATGCTACACCTACAATGATCCTGGAAGACAACCAAGGAGCCATTGCAATCGCGAAGAATCCAGTGGATCACTCAAGAACTAAACACATAGACATTCGTTACCACTACATTCGTGAATGTGTGCAGAATGGGCAAATAAAACTAGAATATTGCCCAACAAATGACATGAAGGCAGATATCTTCACCAAGCCACTGACTAAACAGAAGTTTGAATATCTCAGGAGAGGGATTGGGCTTTTCCCTATGTAATTGTGTAATGTAATTACTAGTATAGGCACTGTTTTTGTGTTGAGTAAAGAAAAAACGTGAATGTAAAAGTAGAAGGAGTAAGAAAAGGGAATCTTACAAGTTTTGTTTGTTTAGTCTAAAATAACTATCTTGACGTTATACTATGTGAAGGAGAGCACGGCTCTTAGTAATATAATTTAGTATGAAGTGCCTTAATGCCATTGTAAAATTTAGTGGGAGTGTTGTAATACAGTAATTTGACAATGAGTGTCGTTAATGAGTTGTACTGCCACCTAGTGTCTGCTTGTAGTTCCGGTTGTATCTTCTGAATAAACACGTTGAACTTCAATAAAATCCGCATTTGAAAACCTTGTCACCAGTTGCCACAGTCTGTAGTTACTTTGCCTACTTAGACTCTGCATAATGAAAACGCTTTGAATGTTCCTTTTCTGCTTTGGCGGCATAGCTGATCTACAAAGCGCAAAAAAAGACAAAATGTGCATGCTGAAGGGCAAAGGGAATATTACAATGTTTTACAATGGCCTCTTTTGGGTTATGTATGGGTAGACATCCCTTATAATTTAGCATACACACTCACTCGCTCGATAACTTAGCATACACACTCGCTCGCTTTTCTGACAGTGTCACTACAAAGTAGGCCTAGGCTATGCTTTGACTCTGTTGTGTGTGTCAGATAAACCCCCTTCGGTTTCAGCCAATCAAATGACAGTGCTTCTTTTACTGTCGTCCTTGCCGTTGGAATAGTCCAAATAGCACAAAGAAGTTCGCTAAAATATTGGTGGGGACAATTTTGTCATCTCAAAATTTTGATTGGGACTAGTCACTAGCGTCCCACCCTAAACCTACGCCCATGGATCCAATCTATTCAGCTACCAGACGTACAGCAACTTATGGTCACAATGGATATAGAGTCTCTATACACTAATGTCCCATTTGTGGGGGGTCTACAGGCCACTAATGTGTTTTTGAAAAAGAGACCAACTAAGACTCCAAAAACTGAATGCATTCTGGAACTTATAGAATGTGTGCTGACCTCTAATTATTTTCGTTTTGGCACTCATTTTTATCTCCAGGTATCAGGAGTAGCAATGGGCTTGAAGATGTCTTGCCTCCCTCTACGTACGACTATTTGAAGATGAGGTGATCTTCAGTACAAAAAAACTTTTTTAGAGAACATATCATACTGGAAGCGCTACTTGGATGACATTTTTTTTTCATATGAAAAGGTGATATAACATCTCTAAGAGAATTCCATAATTACATGAATGATAGTAACCAGCACCTGAATTTTACAATTTCAGTGGATGACAAACAGATGAACTTTTTGGACATTTTAATTGAGAGAGAAGGCAATATATTAAAAACTAACCTTTACCGAAAAAGTAACTAAACTAAACTAAACTAAAAACTCCTTGCTACATGGTGAGTCATATCACCCTACAGCATTGAAAAAGAACTTGCCCATTTCCCAATTCAACCGAATCAGAAGGATCTGCAGCTCAGAGGAGGATTATCAAAGCCAATCGAAAATACTAAAGGACTGTTTTAAGCAAAGGAATGGAAATACAAGGAGCAATGGGTCACAGAGGCGGGAAACAGTCATGAAAACAAATCTCAGATTGATTGTCTGAACAGAAAAAAAGAATTACCTGTTGTATCCAATATTCACCTGTAAGCAGAGATATCCAGAAGGTTGTAAGTAAACATTGGCATGTTATGGAAACAGATCCCACATTGAAAGATGTGTTTAAGAAACCATCACGGGTAGTGTTTAAGAGACCACCTAATCTCCAGAATATGTTGGTAAGGGCAGATTTGCCTCCTATCTCCCCACCCTACTCCAACACATTTTCTCAGCCACATTCCTTCTGGCAATTACAAATGTGGAAATTGCCAGCAGTGCAACTACACACTAGCCTAGAAATCTAGATGCACCCTAGCGGCAGCAAATTAAATTTGTTGCCAGGGCTAGTCTAGCAACTCTCCGTTGGCTTGTGAGCTCGAAAAATTAAACTTCTATCAGGCCAATCAAATCGTGTATAGAGTCGTTAGGCAGGCTTAACATAATGATTGATGGCAGAGTTGCAACGGTTTGGATTGAATTCCCTGCTACTTGAAAACAAATAAGATAATGTTGCTGTTGGCAAACAGTGTGGCACGAGTTAAGCCAACTAGCCAACTAGCTCCGCTGGTGGGAAACGCATGAGACTCATAGCGCTGTCCTATTGCGTACAGAGAGAATTTGAAAGACAACCGATTATCCCGCCCCTCGGACTGCACTGCGAACACTGCGATCGAGCACTGCGAACGGTGAGTGCCCAGACCCTACATTTTAATGTAGGTCTGGCTCGTCAGGCTAACTACACACACAAAACTCAAACATTCAACCACCCCCATTCAGGAAAGAGTTACAAAATTAGAGGTGTGATATCCTGCAACACTAGAAATGTAATTTACCTATTGAAATGTCTATGTGGATTGGAATACGTGGGAAAAACACCAAGAGCACTAAAAACCAGAATCACTGAACATCGCTGTACCATCCGTAACCAGGACAAAAAAAGCCTAGTTGCTGTACACTTTAAAGAGGCCAAGCATAATGTAGCTTCATTAAAGCAACACCAAAGAACTTTTTCTCTGTCGCACGCACGCTATTTGTTTATCCAGCAACGGCTTTGCAAATAACGATGTCCATAGACAAGGTAGAATATGTTGCATGATTTTATGAAAGTACGATGTATTGCTACATCATGCAAGTCAAATTTGTAGTTTCTTATGTCTCATTCCATCGAACTAAAAACCCGCTACCCGATCTGGCAAACTTACATAGTGCGGTTACAGCCGATAGAGGGAAGCGAAGCGAATGCAGAAGTGCCGTTCACCCTGTTACGAGTTGATGAACACGGAAACAAATTTGGAAACATTATTTTAAGGTACAAAAAACTCTTTGGTGTTGCTTTAAGATACATTGGTATAGAAGCTGTGAAATGCCCAAGAAGAGGTGGGGATATGGACAACTTGCTCCTTAAACAGGAATTATGGTGGATTTTCACACTGGATACACTCACCCCTAGGGGACTTATGGAAGAGTTCAATATAAGACCATACTTGTGAGATACTAATTGTAATTCTGTTGTGGGATTAAGGACGGTTAATGTTGATGTTGATATTTCTGAGAGATGTGAGAAAGACATGTGTCATAGTCTGTAATATTGGTACCATAATGTCTAATGTCTAGAGATCATCCTTTTATCTGGAGTTTGTGCAACGTTCTGCTTATGTACATGATAAAAAGAAACCCCTGGAAGACTTGATAAGATCACTTTCTAGCTAATTATACATCTTAATAGTGCGTCTGTCTAGATGATTGTATGCTATGTAGGTCCCTGTTAAAACTGTGTGTCAAGTATATATATTTTTCTATCTTTCTATATAGCTATATATTTTTCTACAGATATATTTTTGGGTAAGGCTATTTGCACCCCTGGTACAATTAGCAGTGTATGCTATTCGTACCCTGGTGCAATAAGAAGTGAATTCTATTCGTACCCCGGTGCGCACAGCAATGTGTCCTATTAGTACCTCGTCTGTTACAAATATCAATGTATGCTATTCGTACCCCGGTGCACACAGCAATGTGTTCTATTAGTACCCCGTCTGGTACAAATATCAGTGTATGCTATTTGCACCCCTGTGCATTTATTCTGGCATATTGATCACACAATATAATAATATTATAATATTTTTTTTTTTTTAAACAAGCAACATGTTTTTTTTGTTGTTACGTAACAGGGTGTGAATAGCTCAGCTGTGTAATAGACACTCTGAATAAGGTATGCTGTTTGCATCAATGTACAGTTAGAAGTGGATGCTATTCGTACCCTGGTGTTTATAGTACTGCATGCTATTTACACCCTGGTGCATGAACTAGCTAATTGTTGCAATCAAAACCGTTTGAGAACCGATTTCTTGTTCAAATTGCGCGCCTTCTCTCCAGAGACGTTGGTACACATGCACACTCACTCTGCCAAAACACATCACACAGGAATCAAACCCCAGTCTCCCGTGTGCCAGCCCTTGTCTGTGACCACTGCACTATCTGCTTCCACAAGGAAATGGTGTTTGCAGGTAAACTTATACTTATAGGCCTGAACGTCATATTCACGAAATTTCTGTTGTATGTGTTCACTGAACCAAGATTATGAAAATAAAACACAACTTTTCAATCTAAAACTTAATCTGAACAGATATAGTGCCGAAACCTTTCAGAATTCTTCACTTTCTGCTGTTGAAAAACGAATGTCCGCCATGTTTTTTGTGCACGTGAGCAACGTCTTTTTGTTGTTATGTCACAGGGTATGAATAGCTCAGCTGTGTGGCCAAGGCTATTCGTACCAGGGGTGTAAATAGACACTCCGTATATTTTTCTACAGAGACTTGATATACAGGATGTTTTATATTTTGCTGTTATACTATGTAATTTTCTAAATATGTGTTCACTGGGATGGTGGACGATGTATGTATGTATTGTGAACCCCGGTACATACGGGTCCGGTGACCTATGACCTATTTAAAATGGTGATGGTCTTTTGTCTATTCAAGTCTGATGAAGAACCGAAGGGCTCGAAACGTCATGTGTGTGAGGGATTGAAGTCAAATACAGTTTTTCTCAGTCGCTTTGGTGCTATTCTCACATCACTATTAAAATTTGCACAGCAGTTAGTGCATTTCTCAAAACAATTAGTGCAAACTGCAAAACCTAGTGGATGACCTGCAAAAGCACGTCACTTGCTCAAAATGGATAGTCCATTCCTCAAAAGCAGGTATTAATGTCAATGAAACTGTCAGTGTCATCAAAATGAGAAGTCTTGACACCATCGTTTATGAACAAGATAGTCAAATGGCTTTGTCATGTTTTCATTATGACAGTTCTCTCAGTGTTTTCCAATGCAAAAAAAAGGTCAGAACTCGGTGACACTACATGGACATGCTCAAGACAGCACTATACAGTACTTGTACAGCCATTTAAAAAACTGTAAGTAAAGTTACACATTGCTGTAGTTAGGGGAGTAAGTGAGTACAAGACACTGAATACGTACATTTTTACTGTATGCTCTTTGCAATTCCACAGCATTGTGACAGAATTTGATAACTAGTTCAACAATTTTGTACGTAATGACTCAAGCAATGAAATGAAGACTATTAGTTTTATTGGGAACGACTATTCAGCATCCATAAGTATAGTTAATTTTGACTTAAGCAAATGATAATGTTAAAAAACAGCAGAGAATTGTATGAAAGCAACTGATACATGTCCAAAAGCATTTGCAATTTGTTCAGAGGAAGGAGAAATTCATACTATGATGTGCACAAATGACTAAATGTTGTGGAGGTTGAACTAATAGTTATGAGAATTTTCATTCTGATCTGAAAAAAGCACCAAAGCGACTGAGAAAAACTGTAAAATAAAAAAACGGAGAGCAAGTGTGCGGACCTTCTCTGTTACTGAAACATACTGACTAACACATTAAACATACCAACACGTTGAACATATCTATATCTATCTTAGTAAGTATTTTTAATGTGTTAGTAAGTATTTTAAAAATACTTACTAACACATTAAACATACTGACTAACACACATACTGACCAACACGTGGAACATACTGACTAACATGTTAAACATACTGACTAACACATTAAACATACCTACACGTTGAACATACTGACTAATACGTCGAACATACTGACCAACACGTCGAACATACTGACCAACACGTCGAACATACTGACCAACACGTTGAACATACTGATCAACACGTCAAACATACTAACTAACATGTTAAACATACTAACACATTAAACATACCAACACGTTTAACATACTGACTAACACGTCGAACATATTGACCAACACGTCGAAGATACTGACTAACATGTTAAACATACTGACTAACACATTACAAATACTTACTAATACATTAAAAATACTTACTAACACATTAAACATAATGACTAACACACATACGGACCAACACGTCGAACATACTGACTAACACATTAAACATACTGACCAACACGTTGAACATACTGACCAACACATTGAGGCACACATTAGGTTAGAGACTTGGTCTAGGCAACATCTAAAATTTCCCCTAGACCAGCTATGAACTTGTTGCTAGACAGGCGTTCCTTAACACCATCCATGTGCACACTTCCACTAACACTGGAATTGCACTGCAAGAACAGGGAATGACAGCTCTCCTGTTTAACGCCAGCTTAACTTTGAGGAAACAAGCTGTCCATTGATCCCTTGAGTACAACATACACATTGATGTCAAGCAGTTCGACTGATTACATTGAACGGAATATGTGCATGTTCCTAGAAGCATACAAGGGCCATTTGTTCAGAGATTACCTTTATATGGTTCTTTTCATGTCCATGTAGACGACTGGCAGGCTCTTTTTGAAAAGCATTTTACTTGAAAGCAGTCATCTCTGGTGCTTAGCCAGACAACATCTATTCTCTATGAAGGGGCTTTGCAAATACTTTTTTAAAAGACTCTTGTTATGTGCGGGTAAAAATGAACGGAAATCTAGCCAGTATCTCAAAGGAGCCATAAGACAATGTGGAAATGGGCTCCGGCGGTCGTCCCTTTCGGAGACCCTTGTGTCTGACCGCACACTGTGAGCACAACGGCGCACCATTAATCTGTGTGGCAGCTGACATCAGCATCCACACTCTGCGCTATGAAAGGTGGACCAACTGGTGGCAGCTAAACACACGGCTATAAATCAGAGAGAGAGCACACCAAACCCCACACATTCCCCATTCTTCACATAAAAAGACAGAACTCCCCAGAGCCTGTTGTTTGATGGCTTCAAAAGAGGAATGGATCCAAGAGTTCCTGCAAATTATCCTGCAAGAATGGTGTGAACATTTTTGCCAACCGAAATTGGCCCTTGGTAAGTGATACTGTCATATTATCTGGTGTGAATGCCAATCTTGTCAATGGCAGCCTGACTCTACTTTTGAACACTGGATGGATAGATGAGCTCTGGGATGTCAATGCTCAAAGCTCTAATAGTAACTGGGCTGTCTGAATTACCAAAACAGTCCGACTTATTATTCCTCTAACACTAAAGACTTAGCATTTCCCTAAAATGGTAAGTTTTCTGACCTTTCTAAAAGAAAAGCATGCTTGAAACCTTTAGACAGGATTCACATAATGTTCATTTCCTATACCCATTGTACTTATATCATGAGGTCCATAAATAGGCTGTAATGTTTTAACCAGCTCACAGTGATATGTAGCCCAACACAAGTCCCTAACTCCTCGGGTATTTCATTACACTTGGCAGGTGCAAGTGTATCCTATTACTTTTTCAGCACTTAAACATCCAATGATTTGCATTTGTGATAATTTACACAGTCATTTGGCACTGGGAATCTCAACTCCAATTGGCTTTATTTGCCCCATTGTTCCCTCCTGCTGCAGAGGATACGGTGTGAGCCCTGACTAGTGATTAATAGAGCCACGCTAACGCTGAGTCAGCCAATGGGGCCGATGTGAATTTCTTTGGTCCTTACCAGATGCAAAGGAAACATTCCGGAAATGTCATCGTCCATGTCAGGGTGTACATCATTCTCCAGCTGCCTGGTGACTGGCAAGGAGAACATCTGAAGAAACTGCCTTGTGAGAGGAAAACTTTCTCTGTTTGCTACAACCAACCAACTCATTTCCCTGCTCTAGGAAATATTTACACAGTACATGTTGCCATAGCAGCACATATATCACATCTGGAAGTGAAAGCTTCAACATTGAGCATGTACTGTAACTGGGTTTGAGGGCATGGAGTCTATAGTGAGTTCATAGCTGGGAAATTGCTGGTTTAAATCCTGTCATTATCAACTTCTGCCATGTTCTGATGAGCAAGGCACTTCCATATTCATATTGTGATACAGTATATGTATGCAAACCTCTGTGACCCACTTGCCTGCCTCTTTCTCTCTCTCTCTCTCTCACACACACACACACACACACTCATACACCCACACTGATAGACACATAGATACACATAAGGCCGTACATTTCCACATGCACGTAACAGCATTTCTTGTATTTAATGGAAGGTAAAAGAAAAAGTGAGGTGAGGTGTTAGGGGAAAGGCCTGATTATCTCATATTCCCTCCTTTTGAAGAAGCAGCATTTAATTATGAAGGAGCTTCAAGGTAGACCCATGCCTCTCTCCCACCTGCCCGGGAGAGGGATAATTAGCAGCTCTGCTTTTCAAGGGCAAACGGATTGCGAGGGGAGAAAACACATGAGGAGAGGAGTTGTCAGGAGGGTGTGTGGGGGGGGGGGGGGGGGGGTTAGACAGCACCAGGCTGAGGGGAGCAGCTCTGCTTGATCCTTTAGGAGGAGACAGGAGGGGTTTTTTTTCGGAGAGGCAACGGGGGCCTTTCCCAGTGTGACGGGGCTCCGCAGCCAGGGCCTCTCAGTCTCATTAATCAGCACAGCCTTAATTAATCACACTAGCCCATCTCTGCAGCTGACCCACCACCACCACGACCCACCCACCCACCCCCGCCACAGACACCGTCCCGTGGGGCATGAGCTCACGCTGTCTGTGGGTATGTCTATGAGCTGTGTGAGTAATTGAAGCCATTTTGAAAATCCTTCATGGCCTATCGTGCCCGTTTCCCTTGGTTACTTCCTCCATAGTCAAAACAGTGCGTCAAACTGTTTCTCCGTGTCTGTGTTTATGTGGACACATCCAAACACTCGCCCACAATAGCTGGAACCATAAAAATATTATGTGTTTTATTGGCAGTCAAGCATCTATTCCTCTGCTTTTATTGTTGTTTTATATTGCCCATTTTAGGCCTTAGGCTTATATATAGTCCACTCCAGAACCCTATAAAAAGATCTATCAAAATGGTTTCAAAGAGTTTCCAGATATTCATTGATGTAATTTTTCCTTCGTTTAGGTTATTTTTAATGCAGATGTGGAGTTTCGATAGGCTGTTTTATGCAATGTGGTCATCACTACTGTGTAAAATGTCCCATTTAAAGTTTGCTTTAACTTTCCTTCAACTCAGTTCAAAACCTTCCCAAGCTACCCGTCACTGTCAGAACTACAGACAGAGAGATGCTGTAGCATGCCTTCAAACGTGTCCTCTAAAGCCAGTCTCTTTAAGCTTGTGTCTGTCAATACTGCTCTTTCTCCAGCTTTCGCAGAATTAGAGAGAGCGTTCATCGTGCGGCTAAGCTTCCTCAGGTGTAATGAGCTAACATATACTCTTTCAAAGAAGAGTTAGTGGAAAAAGAATGTCTGGGGTTTAGCATTCTGCCTTGTTAATCCACGGCGGCAGTGGAGGTTGTAAGATACGTCACATGGCAACACTAATGTAATCCCTCTTGGGCCTTTGTGCGGCCTCTGTAATCTCTCCCATAGAAAAGCAATTAATGCACAAAATCTGTAGCCCTCACATATTCCCATCCATCAGGCTCTGACAGGCACGAGAGTGTTTTGAAAGGGCCAGCGAGGAATTGGCGAGAATGGCCATCATTTTTAAAGGAACATCAGATGATAGCGAGTTAATTGCTTTATTACATCAGTGACAGAGAGAAGGGGGGGGGGGGTGAAGAGAGAGAGTGAGAGAGTGTCCAAGAGGATTGGATGCTGAATAGATGTAGATTAATGCAGGTGAAGTCAGGCTCCTCTCAATAACTGTATTTTCTGTCTATTCAAATTCAATAGACACAGGTAAATAAAATCAACCTGAGAGGTTTCAAGAGAGAGTTGGAGAATGTGTCTGCGGAGGTGTGTCAGAAAGACAGTAAGGGAGAGTATGAGAAAGAGTGAGTGTGTGTGTGAGAGAGAGAGAGAGAGAGAGAGAACGAGGTTAAGAGCAGTGCCGAATGGATGTAGATTAATGCAGGTGAAGTCAGGCTCCTCTCAATAACATGTATTTTCTGTCTATTCAAATTCAATAGACACAGGTAAATAAAATCAACCTGAGAGGTTTGAAGAGAGAGTTGGAGAATATGTCTGCGGAGGTGTGTCAGAAAGACAGTAAGGGAGAGTATGAGAAAGAGTGAGTGTGTGTGTGTGTGTGTGAGAGAGAGAGAGAGAGAGAGAATGAGGTTAAGAGCAGTGCCAATGGGAGTATGAATAACTCAGCACTTCACTGAGGAAGTACCTCCACTTTTGCTGCATGGTTACCAAGCCATCATTCTATGTCTGCCATCAAGCAGCTATGGGAAACCAAAAGGACCGAGTTGTAAATGAGGAGTAGAATGACAAAGGGTCAGTGAGAAAGTCATAGGCATACATATCATTATATATATGCAGGTATAAACAGGGGGAGGGAGAGAAAAAGAAAGGGAAAGAGAGAGATAGAGTTGGTTGTGGTGTAGAAACAGCCTCCGTCACAATGGTTTGAAGGACAAGCTAATCATAGCTTACACTAGGGCAATGTTGATGGATTATGTTTTGACTGTATTATACAGCATGTTACAGCGCTTGCTGTGCTCTAAAGCGGTTTGATCTTCACCCATGTCAGCTTTCCCCCTATGATATTTGTAATCTTCACTTTCTTTGGCAGACTGTGTGCACAGTTGCTGCCAGTTTTGTATACGAGCCTGATCGTTGTGAAGATAAAAGTCTGAGGCTTTTTGTTCACAAGGGAGATGCTGCTGAGAAGAAATTGCACATCAGAAAAGATCATTACTAGCAAGGACTCCGAGTTCACATTGAATAAAACAAAGATAGTCTTCTTTTCTCTCTGTAACTTTGCAGCACAAATGAAAATCCAATGCACTGATGGTTGCTTCACAACAATGCCATCATTAGTAAAGGCAGGCTGCTTTGAAGCATAATATCACAAGGAAGTGTGAGTTGCGTTACTACAATGGCTGCAGAAGAGAGTGAAAAGTTCTCTGTGGGTTTCCAAGGCATAAATCTCCAACATGGCTAGGGGCTGGTGTACAATGAAATAGAGAGTGGAATAAAGGGAGATATAAAGAAACAGGTACACTGGGGATTGGGGAAAGCTTTCGATTATGAAGAAACATTACGCTAGAGAGCAACGTCACAGCTAGAAATGATAGGCTAGCTGAAACCTCTTAAGCCCTTTAGTGAAATGTCACACATGTACACTTGTGTCCTGTTTCAGGTCCCTTTGTCTGGTTCTTCCTACCCTTTTAGATAGGTTTCGAAAAATGCCTTTGTGTCCGTCCATGACAAAACAAGGCAGGGCAGTTACACATTTAATATCCATGCTGCTCCCCAGCGATCATGGGAGCCATCGGAACAGGAAGCGGGGTCAGCTGTGACTTGTCAAAAGCATGAGCGCGGTTAGGTTTGTTTGTGCTCTTTTGGGACATTAGCCCGTGCTTGATGGGAAATTGCCGGCATTAGGCGGATCAGCTTGGCTAGCATTGATTTACACGGTGCTGGAGAGGCCCCTGGGGATGCATCAAGCCATTTTGGTCCCAGCACTCCTGGGCAGACTGATTAACTGGCCCATCACAGGTTATTAATAAAAAACCTCTCAGAACAAATGCTGGAGTGTTGCAGATAAACACGCCCATGGGGGGAGTGCAAATGCAAAATGGTTGTCTCATGGCATTTCCCAACTTCAGGCCTCTACTAATTATCAGTGGCAGCCTGCTACCAAGTACAGGGAATATGATTCATTTAAATATTTAGCAACACTTCATTGTATGTCCCAGGCTGCTATTGAATTATGTGTACACTTGTTATGCATAACGTGTACGCAATATCCCTTCTGCTATAAGAATTTATATCTACAATTAATTTTTTACAGTGATGTTTAAAACCATTATGATGCTCATTAATATTATATTAATCCATACTATTTAATCACCCACTTCCATACTACAAGTAAGTACAAATGCTTCACCAACATCCTTATCAAATAGTTGTGTACTCTAATGTTTGAGCTCTTTGGAAGCCACTGCAAACTCCACCGTGTGATCACTGATCAGATATTTGTGGTGTGATTTTGCCCTTTCCTCTCTTAACCTCTTCCAGTGGTTATAATATATGAGGCAGATGAAGGCTGGGAACAGGGAAGCGCTGGGCTGGTGGATATGTGATAGCTGGTTAGAATCACATACCTCCATCTGAAATGATGAGAGATGAGGGGCGGCTCTCATGTCTGTGCTTAATGTTCTGGAGAGAGGACAGAATTGAACACAGCAAAGGATCACCAGGTGATGAGAGAGAGAGAGAGAAACTATATCCCTCCCTTTCTTTTTTTCATTTTCAATCATCTTTTTCCTCTCAGCCTCTCTGTCACCTTGGGTTTTAATGAGAAGGGCAAATGTCAAATCCTGTAGTGAAATCACAGTCACCTGTAAGTTCAAGGTGTGAATCTCATTAAATACTGCACCAGTCTTCTACACAACGCTGTTTTTTTCAAACTGGTGAATTTTTGTTATCGGTGTACAAGACGCCATTTGTTTATCATATTAAAATGTTTTTTTCTTTTCCCTGATTCATGTGCATAATGTATCAGCCTTTTGTGGCTTAGTTAGAAGCACACCATTAGCATAACTTAGTTAAACATAGCTACAACCACTGACTGACGCGCGTTAATGTCTTCTCCAGAGGTGCTCAGACCTAATGCAATAGGCTACGTAAGCATTTGAAATTCCACATAGCAGTCACATACTTTGAAAATGAACTTTATTAGTTTAATAGTTGAATTGAAAACTGAATTGTCTGTAGTCTCCTTACTTCATGTGACTGCTTAACAAACTGTTCCAACAATGTTTTGTCTTCTACGCAAATTAGGCCTAAATGTGAAGCCTCTGCACGGCCCGGCGCCATCGACTGGTCTGGCATATGCATTACAGCACTTTTAGCCACTTTACGTAACCTCTGTGTGTGCACGCAAGTTTTTTCTTTACCAGTATCATTAAAGGTGTGAAAGCAGTAAGAGAAAATACACCCGTTGGTTTCGTGTAGACGTGTAGCCTTAGGCCTGTTTCACGCGTAGTCTGTTGCGTGTCAGTTGCGTGGCGGCTGCCTGGCGTTTTCTATGTCTTCTTACCAGAAACATGTCTGACGCGGCGCTGCAGCGGCCTCTCTGCCAATTAAAACGTCTCGTCATTTTTTTTCTTCACTGTTTTGAATGGAAACGCTTCCAACGCGATTGCGTGTCGCGTGAAAAATAGGCGTCGGCGCGGCTCAATACGCGCCTGAGACGTGCGTGCCACGCAGGCGGTGTGCAAGCTCTAACCTGTTAACACGGGAGCCTAAATAGAAACGGACATGTCACGCAGCTGACACGCAAACGCCACGCACCCGGTGTGAAACAGCCCTTACTGGACATTTTCACAATGTATGCACTCTGAACTCCATATGCAGACACATGAAGAAGGCGGTGTGTGTTTCTCTGTTCTATACACTATCTCCTTGCTCCACCATCAGTGAAGTGCTGCATGTGTGCATCACTACTGAATCCCTCCATCTGCTCCACTTGTAATCACTCCAGAGACCTCTGAAATTCACCAACGAAAAAGCCCCAAAGCTGCCATCTGCCCATATGAGGAGACCTGGGTACTACTAACCATGGGACCTAACTGAAGCTAACTACTTATTGCAAGTTGCACTGCAAGTTAGCTTTGGTTAGTTCCCATGGTTAGTACCCAGGTCTCCTTACATGGGCAAATATGGCAGCTTTGGGGCTGTTTTGTAGGTGAACTTCAGAGGTCTAGCTGAGAGAGCAGCTGCCTTTAAGCAAGAAACGTGGAACTTCTTCACATGTTTATGCATGAGTCTTGTTTTACTTGGTCACGTTTTGCTATGGCTTTCTAAACATCACAGATAGCCAAGAAGTGTTATTCCCATAATGCACTTAGCATGTGTCCCCGCATGTTAAGCACCCAGACTTGTCACGATGTGAGGACACAATGGCAGATAAGCGGTACAAATAGAGCCAAAAATAGGCACACTCACTCATCAAAGGCCCTAGACTGGTCTGTGGTGGGAGAAAAGATATGTGTGTATGTATGTGTGTATGTGTGCATGTGTGCATGTGTGTGTGTCTCCCTTTCCTTAAATATAGTCCTTCTAAAGAAACAACATGAAGGATTTCTTTCTTTTAATCTCTGTACAGTGAATCACAGTAAAAATATCTCCCACCAGATACAGTGTCTTGGGTTTTCTTGTGACTTGCCCAGTCTATATAGATAAATCATTGTTAAGTGTTAAATTTAGCACACATTTTTTTTTCACAACTGCTTACAAAACGGCACAGCATCCAGTCTCCAGTCACAATGTCTTTCCAGTACCTTTCCAGAAGTACCATAGAATAAACACATAATACAAGACTGGGCTTATAGATAGATAGATAGATAGATAGATAGATAGATAGATATATAGATAGATAGATATACTTCTAGATAGATCCCTATGGGAAATTCAAGAATATATTTATCTAGGAAGTTCAATTAAGGATGCCTATTCTTGAAATAAAAACAGCCCTGTTTCTAAGCATGCATTGAATAGTGGCCTTAATGGGTGTTCAGTAATAATGCACAGTGGTGGCAGTGCGAGCACATTCATAATTGTGATTGAGTGCATAAAGGAGGGCTTGCTCTATGAGTAGAGCCCACATGAGATCACTTTATCACAGCAAAAACACCAGTTAACACAGAGAATGGTGTACTGTGTTAGCTTACTGTTAGCTTTCAGACGGCACAAGATATTTGTGTATAGCATGCTGTGTAACTGATAGTCATGTTTAAAAATAAGAAAATTAGCATTAGGGTTGACAGACTGCTGGGAAGGTCTCTGTAAACAGGACAATCATTATAACTGTCATGAGCTCTCTCTCTGCCTGGTAACACGTGCTGATTGAAGCCTGATGACCTCCACCTGTTCCTGCTCTGCTCTGCCTCACCCTCGTTACCTACCAGCTGCACTGCATTCACCACTCATCATGCCCTCTATATAAAGCCTTGCTTTTCAGTCCACACTTGTCAGATCGTCTGCAACCAGCACCAGTTACCTGCCTGTTTATTGAAAACGCCTCTGACTCTTTGCCTGTGATCCCGGACCCGCTCGACTACTTCTGTGTTCTCCAGCCCCGGTAATCTTGACCTGCCTTCCGTCCCTCTTCTACGAATACCGCCTAGTCCTTGACTGTACTGCTGCTTCGTTTCAATTGCTGTTGTGTGTGTGTTTCCCCCAGGACTTCCCGGATCATCCAGCTCCTGTCTTCGCTGTTCGGCTACTGGGGGAACACACACACGCAGACTCTTGGAACTCCTGTACCCCCCCCGGAACCCCTGAAACCCCCAACCCTTAAATAAACTTTTGAACGTGACGCAATTGTGGTCCTCGTCCTGTTTGGTGTCTGACAGTACGATCTGACCAAACATGGACCCAGCGCACGGTCGAACCAGCATGGAAACCGACGAACCAGAACCACCCACCGCCATGCAACGCCTGGAAGAGACAGAGAGGGAGGTAAACCGCAACACTGCTGACATTGCCTCCCTACTTCAAGCCGGCTTGAGCCAGCGTCAGCAGTTCCAGCAGCAACAGCAACAACTTGCAATGATCATTCAACTTCTCACCAACCTTTCTCCTCTGCCTGCTCCCACCGGCCCAGCCCCAGCCAGCCTGCTCACCGGCCCAGCACCCGAGTCTCCTGCCCAGTCCACTGCTACCGTGGCTGCCGGAGCCCCAGAACCCAGGATCGGCAATCCAGAGCGGTTCAGCGGCGACCCAACCCAGGTACGGGCGTTCCTGACAAGCTGCCGTGTCCAGTTTACCCTGCAACCCAGGACTTTTGCCACTGAAGGGGCGAGGGTCGGTTACGTGATCACTCACCTGACGGGCCGAGCTCGACTCTGGGGAACGGCGGAGTTCGAGCGCCAGACCCCAGCATGTGCAACCTTCAACCTATTCGCAGAGGAGATGCTAAAGGTATTCGATTTGGAATCCACAATAGCCGAGGCATCTCGGATCCTGATGAGTATTCGCCAAGGCAGAAGGACTGTTGCGGATTACTCCATCGACTTTCGAACCGTGGCAAGTCGGAGCTCCTGGAACATGGAAGCATTGGTGGATGCTTTCCTCCACAGCCTGGCGGACTACATAAAGGACGAGCTGGTTTCCCATGATCAACCCCCCACTCTTGATGAAGCCATTGCTCTGGTTGTCCGCATCGACCGCAGGATCCAGGCCCGCCGTCATGAGAGGACGCCAGAGTCCATCCACCAGCACACGGAGTGTCCCAACTGCCCTTCTGTCCGCACCTGCCACACCATCTAGCCAGCCGGACCAGTCTGAACCAATGGAGATCGGCCGCACCTCCCTAACCCCTGCAGAGCGCCAGCGACGCATCACCTCCAACTTGTGCCTGTACTGTGGTGGTGATGGTCATCGAGTCGCCACCTGTCCAGCAAAAGCCGGAGCTCACCAGATGTAGGAGGAATCCGGATGAGCTCAATGAACATTCAGCCCTCCATCAGCCGTAAACCCCTCATCCAAGTCTGTCTTCACCTGTCTGATTCCACCCACACCCTGGCAGCCCTGGTGGACTCTGGCGCAGAAGCAAACATTATTGACACAGGACTTGCTCGTCAGCTGGGCTTGGAAAGCCATCGCTTGTCCACTCCTGTTCCAGCCCGGGCCCTGGACGGTCACGCAATTGGCACAGTTACCAGCATCACAGTCCCCATCTCAATGATGGTGTCAGGAAACCACCGAGAGACCATCCGCTTCCACCTGCTCAGCTCTCCAGGCCAACCCCTAATCCTGGGCTACCCTTGGCTCCGTCTCCACAATCCTCACCTCGATTGGGCCTCCGGAACTGTGAAAGAGTGGGGAAATGCCTGCCACCTGACCTGTTTGCGTGCTGCCTCGCTGCCCCCCGGCTCAGTACCCCCCAGCATTGCCCACGACATTTCTAATGTCCCTGAATGTTACCATGGCCTCCGAGAGGTGTTCAACAAGACCAAAGCCACATCTCTGCCCCCACACCGTCCGTACGACTGTGCCATTGATCTCCTCCCTGGGACTGCTCCACCCAAAGGTCACCTCTACTCACTATCCCCTCCTGAAAGAAAAACTATGGAGGATTACATCAGGGACTCCCTGGCAGCTGGACTCATCCGCCCGTCTTCCTCTCCTGCTGGTGCCGGGTTCTTCTTTGTGGGAAAGAAAGATGGTTCTCTTCGCCCCTGCATTGATTATCGAGGTCTGAATGATGTCACAGTGAAGAACCGGTACCCTCTGCCTTTACTCACCTCTGCTTTTGAATTGCTCCAGGGATCCACTATTTTCACCAAACTGGACCTTAGAAATGCTTACCACCTAGTGCGAGTAAGGGAGGGTGACGAGTGGAAGACAGCATTCAACACCCACACCGGCCATTATGAGTACCTGGTAATGCCATTTGGCCTCACCAACGCCCCAGCGGTATTCCAGGCGCTGGTGAATGATGTGCTGCGGGACATGCTGAATAAATTCGTCTTCGTGTACCTGGACGACATCTTAATTTTCTCCAGAACTCTGTCCGAACACACCCGTCATGTCCAGCTGGTTCTTCGACGGCTCCTGGAGAACTCTCTCTATGTCAAGGCGGAGAAATGCGAGTTCCATGCTCAGACTGTGTCATTCCTGGGATACATCGTCGCTGAAGGCAATATCCAGATGGACCCCGCAAAGGTCTCGGCAGTTACCTCCTGGCCAGTTCCGGGGAATAGGAAGAAGCTGCAGCAATTCCTCGGTTTTGCCAATTTCTACCGGAAATTCATCCGGAACTACAGCTCTGTCGCCGCTCCCCTCACAGCTCTGACCAGCATCAAACACCCCTTTTCCTGGACCCCAGAGGCCAACACAGCCTTTCATACCCTCAAGGCCCGGTTCACCACTGCCCCCATCCTCCAGATGCCGGATTCAGACCGGCAGTTCGTTGTCGAGGTGGATGCCTCAGACGTGGGAGTCGGGGCCATACTCTCTCAACGGGCAGAGGAGGACAACAAGTTGCACCCCTGTGCATTTTTCTCTCGCCGGCTTTCACCTGCAGAGCGCAATTATGATGTTGGAAACCGTGAGCTGTTGGCTGTCAAGCTTGCCCTGGAGGAGTGGCGTCACTGGCTGGAGGGGTCCACAGTTCCGTTCCTGGTCTGGACCGATCACAAAAACCTCGAATACATCCGCAATGCCAAACGTCTTAACCCCAGACAGTCCCGCTGGGCCTTGTTTTTCACCAGATTCAACTTCACCCTGTCATACCGCCCAGGTTCTCGGAACACCAAGCCGGACGCTCTCTCCCGTCAGTTTCATAAGGATGACGCCCCTTCCCAGGAACCTGCATCAATTCTGCCCGATCCCTGCGTCGTAGCTGCCCTGACCTGGGATATCGAGGAGGAAATTCAAGAGGCCCTCCGTGACCATCCCAGTCCCAGTGCATGCCCAGACGGTCGTCTCTTCGTCCCAGATAATTTGAGGTCCCGGGTCATACAGTGGGGACACAACTCCCGCCTTGCCTGCCACCCGGGCTCCGCCCGCACCTGCCATCTCCTTGCCCAGCGCTTTTGGTGGTCGTCTTTGAGAAGGGATGTCCGAGAATTCGTCCGTGCCTGCCCCACCTGCAATCAGAACAAGTCCTCCACTCGGCCCCCCGCTGGTTTACTCCAGCCCTTGCCTGTGCCCACACGACCCTGGTCCCACGTCTCATTGGACTTTGTAACTGGCCTCCCACCATCAGGTGGGATGACTGTCATTCTCACTGTGGTTGACCGGTTTAGCAAGATGGCACACTTCATTCCCCTCCCTAAACTGCCATCTGCCAGAGAGACTGCCGAGGCTGTTCTTGATCATGTCTTCCGTCTACACGGGCTGCCCAGGGATGTTGTCTCTGACCGAGGCCCGCAATTTACCTCTACATTCTGGAAGGAGTTCTGCCGTCTTCTAGGGGCCACAGTGAGTCTCACCTCTGGGTTCCACCCCCAGTCCAATGGTCAATCCGAGCGGGCAAACCAGGAGCTGGAGAAGGCGCTGCGGTGCATGGTTTCTCGCAAACCCCAGGCTTGGGCACAACAACTGATGTGGATAGAGTATGCTCACAACTCCCTCACCTGCTCTGCCACTGGTATGTCACCTTTCCAGTGTGTGTATGGCTACCAGCCCCCCCTGTTCCCCAGCCAGGAAGGAGATGTGTCCTGCCCGTCTGCCCTCGCCTATGCCCGCCGTTGCCGTCGTACCTGGTCACAAGCTCGTGCCACGCTACTCAAGTCAGCTGTCAGCTATGCCACTGGGGCTAACCGCCGAAGATCGCCGGCACCCGCCTACCGTGTTGGCCAGAAGGTGTGGCTGTCAGCCAAGGATCTCCCACTGCGGGTGGAATCGCGTAAACTGGCACCTCGATTCCTCGGCCCGTTCCCTATCCAGAGGGTCATCAGCCCAACCGCAGTCCGGCTCCAGTTGCCAACCTCCATGAGGGTGCACCCTACTTTCCATGTTTCGAAAGTCAAGCCGACGCATGAAAGCCCGCTGGTCCCCGTGCCGCTTCCTCCTCCTCCTCCTCGCCTCGTTGACGGTGGGCTGGTGTACACCGTTCGACGCCTGCTTCGGTCCAGACGGCGAGGTAGGGGCCTCCAGTATCTCGTCGACTGGGAGGGCTATGGACCTGAGGAGAGAACCTGGGTGCCAGCCAGTCGGATTGTGGACCGGACACTCATCGCCGACTTCCACCGTCTGCATCCTGATCAACCTGCAATCCGTAGGGGCCGCCCCAGAGGGGTCCCTAACCGTCCTGCCCGCCCGGCTTCCTGTCATGTGCCTGACCCTGACCCTGTCTCGGTACCTGTCCCGTCTTCTGTCCACGACCCTCCAGCTCCCTCCGAGGATGAGGATGTTCACTCGGACCGCTCGGAGGAATTCTAGCCCTCCACCGGCTCCCCTCCGCCCTCCCGACGTGGTGTCACTCTTGGGGACTTCTGGGGCCGTCCCTTAGAGGGGGGTTCTGTCATGAGCTCTCTCTCTGCCTGGTAACACGTGCTGATTGAAGCCTGATGACCTCCACCTGTTCCTGCTCTGCTCTGCCTCACCCTCGTTACCTACCAGCTGCACTGCATTCACCACTCATCATGCCCTCTATATAAAGCCTTGCTTTTCAGTCCACACTTGTCAGATCGTCTGCAACCAGCACCAGTTACCTGCCTGTTTATTGAAAACGCCTCTGACTCTTTGCCTGTGATCCCGGACCCGCTCGACTACTTCTGTGTTCTCCAGCCCCGGTAATCTTGACCTGCCTTCCGTCCCTCTTCTACGAATACCGCCTAGTCCTTGACTGTACTGCTGCTTCGTTTCAATTGCTGTTGTGTGTGTGTTTCCCCCAGGACTTCCCGGATCATCCAGCTCCTGTCTTCGCTGTTCGGCTACTGGGGGAACACACACACGCAGACTCTTGGAACTCCTGTACCCCCCCCGGAACCCCTGAAACCCCCAACCCTTAAATAAACTTTTGAACGTGACGCAATTGTGGTCCTCGTCCTGTTTGGTGTCTGACAATAACAGTATGTGGCAGTTTGGGTCTTAAATCGTTCTCCTAAGATTATTAAGAGTATTTTTGGCATCACCAAATGTTGCACTGCGAGGCTAACATCTCTTTGACATGAATATCACATCCTACTCATTTCTGGATTTGTTCCTGTAAGCAGTTACAGGATGCACAGGATGATTAGCTACATTGCTAAAGATATTATCATCCCTAGCCAAGCACTCACTTTTGATGAACATTTCAGTGTCTCACAGACTGTGTTTTTCTCTTCAACTTAAATTCTCTTTGAGGCACAATGTGACATTCCCAGCAAAGAAGCTCATAGTTACACCATTCAAACTTTTTATTGACTATTCTGCTCTAACATGTTCTTTGTGAATGGAATACAGCTGTGTGAAAACAGCACGGAGTGTATCTTATCTGCCTATGTGTGTGTCTCTGTCAATACACATGTTCAATAATCACTTCCATCTAATGGTTGAAGTTACTGTTTGTTTTAACGGTGCAGTTGGTAAAGACACGGGAGATAGTCTGATTGGAGATGTTCTGTCACAGATGGTTTGTAATTAAGGCTGTTTTTCCTTTTTAGTGTACCTGTGGAGCTTGATTGTGGTGGGCAGGGGGCAAGTAGACACAGTGAGGGAACCAGCATATGGTGTTGATCAAGCAATGCCTTATTCTGGAGAGATGCTGGAGAACATGAGAGACCAGGATAGCCCTCCATACAGTATACAAGTATTTACTTGGGATTTATCCATTTAGCAAATAGCCTACAATAATTGGTCAGTATGAGAAATCCGAAGAGATGTCAACTCAACTCCTCAACTCTAATCCAGCCTTTCTCTTAGGGGCCCTGACAGTAGGCTACCTCACTCCCTCTCTAGCACATGGGAGGAGGCTGGGTGCTGCCTGCCTAACACAGCTGTAGCTTCACGCCAGCCCTTTCAGAGCTTTTAATGTCACATGAGCCCTGGGGCACGGCCATGCAATCATATGGCTGTTATTGGAACATTAGAGACGGTGCAGCTTTTGTAACGATCCCACGTTCAATTAGGGAAAAACACAACAGCAGCAGGCTAAAGAGGCATTTGCTCTCGATTGAAAGAGATTTGCTTGGCATACGTTGTTACCAGCGGCCAGGCTTTATTACGGAGGTCACATCTGAGCCGACGCCAGAGAGCTTGTGTAGCATGACAGGGTTAATTAGCAACCAGAAAGAAGGCTGAAATTGCACCATTAAAACATTTAATTAAACTCTTTTGCTCAGTGAAAATGTCAACACAATCTCTGATGAATCGCTTTTATCTTAAACCACTTTGATGCATTAAGTATTCACATACAGATTGAAAGACTTAAAATGGTCCATCATTAGTTGAAATATTGATTCAACTATCCAGATATAAGTCCAGATATCTCTAAGATGGATGGTATTATCAGGTCTCACTCTTTGGTACAGTATAGTAGTCTAGTGTAAAATCTACATGAACAGCAAATTGATTTTTACTTACATATAGTAGATCTTTTAGTATCTAAGGTCTTTAACAATAAGTCTGTATTTATCATAATAAAGCTATAATAGGCCTATTTGGTATACCTACAATGTAATTGTAATTGTAACGGTGTAAATACAGTACCTAATGGTATTATAAGAATGTTATAAGGTCACAATAATTGTGCTGAATACCTGATATCGGTTTGTGCATAATGCATGTAGTGAATGCAAACATAAAGAATGTAAGTCCGTAAGTATGAAGTGGAAGACATCACGGCTGGTTAACTCTTATGATTACTGTTACTGTTTCACGCTTATTTGTGTGCAGAGCTGGGTTTTCATTTTCACTGTGTCATGTCATGTCTTTTGTCAGTTGATCCAAAACATCACTCACACGGAAATCTGTAGGCTGTTTTGTCCCCTGGCATTGCAGTGATAGTTGTTGGAGATGCAGTAACGTTATTGGAGTGAAATGGAACAAGCTGGGAAGGAAACAGATGTAACATTCTCCAAGCGTTCTCACTTCAATTACAGTATATTTTTACTGGCCTAAGAGGACTTCCTGGAGTGGGTGCTGGGGAGATGTCCTGTTTGTGTGGACAGGCAGCCATTGAATTATTCAGAGGTGCACCTCTGCTCCACGCCTGTCCAGCTGACCCATTACCAAACTCTGGGGCCATGTTAGCCTGAGCATAATGGCCTGTAAATGACACAGCGATACATCATTTGTACAGTTAATCTCCGGTCCTGTTCTGTGACCCATGCGGGGCTCCCCAAAACCAAGATCAGGGTCAAAGCACATCACGTGCAGACACTTATCATGCGTAACCCTTTTTCTGTGGAAGGCTAGTTAAATAGGGAAAAATTCTTGTTTTTTTCCAAATTTTTGAGACAGAGCATCTGTGGTGTCAGAAAGATCCTTTTGCCCCTATTTGTCGGCACATCTTCCGAGAAACATCTGAATCTGACAGCAACCCCCTTGCCCCCACAGTAGGCTGTCTTGCCATCTGGATTGGCACCTACTGGTCCCTTGGTGCTGTCAATCTCGCGCCCCAGAGCTGCCACGGCTCAGAGCAGAGGGTGGGGAAGAGCTCTCACACTTCACATAGAGATGCAACCCACTGAGCGCCACCACTGAACTGGCAACCTGGGTTCACATCAGGCTAACCATGGATTTCACATCTTTTCCTGTGAGTTTTCATTTAAAATATAGGTGCACAGAAAGTGTGGAGGGGCCAATAAGGTTTGTTTTTTCACCTTCACTATTCAGAGATTTATGTTGAACGTTAAAATAAAGGGCCTGAATGAAGAAAATTAGTTTTTGGAGCCTTTGACCGAATAAGAAGACTGTTATTAATGTCACAAATAACTTTGAAATAAAATCTTGAATGGATTCAATTCATCTTGACTTCTTTGGATGTCATTATCCTGGCAAAATCATAACTATAAATTGTTACATGCCATTGTCCATTGTCATTTTTCTTGGATGCAAATAAATTGTACAAAAAATGTACATTGATTTGATGAACATTGCTTAGAAATAAGTCAAACAATGTAACATGGCTGGAGCAAGACTAAACTAAAAATACAGCTGATATCTCAGCCCATGCTCCTTTATAGCTTCCATAAAGCCTTCAGCTGCAGTGGAGGCGTTGGAGCTGCCTCCTCTCGGCCCAGGTAGAGCTGCAGGGCTAATCTCATGGAGGTGGTCCATGTCCTTGGCCTTTGGTAAGTAACTGGGGTAATGGGAAATACACTGGCTGCTCTCATCTTAATTAAAGGTGCACTTGACAGCCAGACTGTTTTGTGTGCCTCATCCCCTCCCACACGGATATGTTACAAATGATAGGAAGTAAAGTCAGACATCTTTGCCAGAGGCATTGATCTGAGGAACAACCTTGACCAGTCGAGAGTGGTCCTTGAGCTCCACATCACCTTCAAGACAGGGCGAGGCGAGACTAGACTGCACGTAGTGTGGAGAAATCATAGGGGCCATATATAAGGGAAATTAACCAGCCAAGACACAATTCCAATAGTTTAGTTTTAAGTTGCTTAAAAATAGCATTTCTTTCTGCAATGATACAAGCTGTGCTTCTGATATACAGAATATATTTGTGAATGTTTCAGTTTTCATTCTGCACTATTGTCAGTGGAATTTGGGGAAATTGGAAGGCACTTAGTTACTTTTTGAGTCTTCTCATTCCACTGTGACTATCTACCAAACCAAATGAAAGTGTTTTTAATTTCATATTTGTAATTAAATTCCAGAATGTCACCATGATATTTCTTAATTGGTATGGAAATTGTCTGATGGAGACAGACACAGAAAGGTCACTGAGAGGAATGTGAACAGCGTCAATATTAAACCTGCAAAAGCAAAGGCCATGGAAGCTAGTCGTTTAAAAGCGAAAATAAGGCTGATGTCAAAGATGCATCACAACAAAGTCCTTTGAGTGTCATCCTGAATAAAAATGCACTTCATTTGATTGTGTCATTTGTGTGGTGCAGGATTGTATGCCAGTAAGTGCTGGCTAGACCTGGAGGTTTTGTTCATTTGTAGCTGGCCAGAGAGCCTGGTCAGACACTGAGGGGCTCTGAGTGAACGCTCCTGGGGAACAGATTATGGAGCTCTGGCTCTCTCTCCACCACACAGCAGGCTTCAGTGTGCAAGGCCTATATGCAGACAGACAACTTCCCAATGCTTGAGCACACACTGATTGAAAGTGAAGTTGCATTGAACACACAAAGATAAAACTGATTTAGGTAAAGCCAACCATAATCTAACTGCGGGCCGCCCCCCATGCCAGAATGAAATTGCAGGAGGATGGGGGATGAGAAAGAAAATCCAGCTTTAGGTGCAGTGACCCAGCTCCACTCAGATGGAGTTGAGGTAGGAGAAAATGGTGAGAAGAGGAGGGGGAGGAGGGAGGATGTGGGAATCCCAGAATGAGACACAAAGACAGTGTTTTTCCCCAAGTTGGTCTCTGTCTGAAACATCTGAAAGGACCCTGTGGCCGTTGTTGTCTACAATCTACAATGTGGGATGCACGTGTCGGAGGCAAAGCGTGCAGAGTTGGAGGACTTTCCAACTGGCTCTCCAGATTCCCACAGGGCTTTCCATCTCCTCCCGCGTCCTGAGATGTCTGTGCTAATTCTGGCTCGCAGCCACGACCAGCGGCCTTGAGGAATTAGCTTTCACAGAAACAACTTTGCCTGGACAAATTTAGCAGACTCTCATTAAAATGCGCAGCAAAGGGGCTGACCTCCCCATTTATGGTACTAGCCTCACCTCATACTCAAGCTGCTCCACATCATCTGCAAAACTTACACTGTGGGCCTGCTTGAGACTTTTGCCTTCTGCAAGTTACTTCTTAGCTGATGTCTCTGAATATGAATCTATTGTTTGACATAAACAGATGCCTATCACAATTTCAACATTATTTTCTGGGATAAGTGGGGATTTCTTCTCAGAACATGGTGATCATCAAGTATATTAGCAATGCTGTTGTTGACTCAGTGTCTATCCTCTTAGTGTACGAGGCAGCACAGAGATTATTACCAGAAAAGCTTTGCATTTGCATTTTGCTTTCAGTTTTCTTTGCCGTGCTCAATGTCATTAGCCCACTTTATCCATGCAGTGCTCTGGCAAGGCAAATGGCAACACTTTTCAAGAAAGCTTAACGAGAACAGATTCATAAAGTCTCTTGTTCTCAAAAGGCACGACAGTATATTGCCCATAACTGTTGGTAGATTTCAAACCTGATTTTACATGAAATTTTAAAATGTGGTTAAAGCATGAGCTGCATTCTCTGGCAATGCATCCAACATTGCATTAATTTTAGTGTTAGGGCAAGCATTCCTAAAGATGGTAAATTTGATATGCACTGAGCATATTTGTCCTACCAGTTAATGCCCATGACTAATGTCAGCATAAATGTGAATGGCTGGCGTCAGATTATGCTCCCAAATGTGCTTGCGTGGCAGTTGTGTTGTTCGGTCTCGGTGCTCTAACCAAGCACATAGGCGCTAGCATATTTAATTGAAACATCTGGATATGTTTCTGATAACACATTTGGTTATGGGGGACTTCAACTGGCATATTAAGCAGCTGTTGCTCCGCTCCCAGGCATTAAATAACCTCCGGGAGAATGCAACGTCTTACAAAATTGTTGCCTTGTATGCAGAAGGCTGACAAGCCTAATCATTTGAGTGCAATGACCCCAGACACCATGACTTAGACGTGGCTAGTTTTAGAGCATGAACAGAGGCATGACTCAAAATGAAGAGCAATACGGCCAACAACAAAGGAGAAAGTAAGCTACAACATGTGCACAGCTGACCATTTTTGTCTTAATTATCACAACAAATTTGACACAGTATATTTTAAGGCAAATAAGGTCTCTTTTGCATTGTGCTTTGTAAGATATTGCTTTGTTTTGTTGGTTTGAATAGACTGCATGAATGTTTGAACTAAACATAAACTAAACTAAACATAATGTCTTTTACAGTGTCAGTTTGCAGTGGAAATGAGATTAGGGACACATAAATTATCTTGTTTCAGACCCCAGCAAATATGCAACAATTTTCATCTATGTGTTTTCTTAAAAGCCATCTGCTTAAGTTATAAGTTATAATGCAGGGGCTTATGTTTAGACTGATGAGAAAAGATAAATATTATGCTTTGCACTAATTTTAAGCAAACAACAATTTATTTTAGCTATTGCATTCAAGATTTGATTGAGCAAAAGCTGCCAAAAAAGGAGGGCATTGTTTATCATGTCGAACCATGTGACTTTGCTATCATCTGCAGAATAAAAAAACACCTGCTTTGAACAATACAGCTCTGTTGTGCAGCTACAGAGACCGATATCTTCCCCATCCCAAGTTGTTTTATGCTTTCGGCAGCGGCAGCCACGTCTTTAAAAGGCGGGGGCATATGTAGAGGAGGATTGGGTGGTCCAGACTGAGCTCGAGCTGTAACACCTCACGCAACAAAACCATCAAGCCAGTATACTTGGATTGTACAATGAGAAATGTGTATCTTGTGTTGCAGTTGGACCTGGTTATGCCTGCCTCTTCATTTCTGAAAGCCCGTAGTTTTGCACTTGTTTTGTAGTCGTACCTCTGTACATTTTAATTCGTGTTGCATAAATTAAACCGATCTCGGACATATTTCTTCTTTTGGCGCGCCGCTCAGATGTACACTGGATGGACACCGGGCTTTTGCCCTTCCTTACTATCTCTTATGGAAGAATCGAGCTCACATCTTCGTGGCTGGAGCTTTAGCGTCTCTAAGCTTAATTCACCAACAATTGCGACCACTTCAGTTTCTCCTATTCCAAGATTTCAGCTTCATAAGGCAAGTATACTGGCAGCGTTGAACGTACAATTTGTAGCCTACCTACATGTTTATGTTGTCTACCGTTAGGCTACTTAAGATAACTATGAAGTAAGGCATGGCAAAGCCTAAGTCCAAATCTGGGAAATTAATAGATGTTTTTTTTTTTTTTTAATGTTGGTCTTCATCACTCCACTTTCATTTTTTCAACGAATATTAATTCTGTGGCACTGCGGTAAACCAGACTCGGGTGCACTGCTGTTTATTCCCTGTCAAATATATCTTGTAACAGCTTAATGTCTGAGATGGGAATACCTCTCATCTACAGGTGCCAGATCTCAGGCATAAGCGAAATTTGGACCGCATCTTCCATTAACCAGCTGCTTTCAATAGGCGCGTTCATCGAACTCATTAGCTGAAGATGCCCGGAGGACAACGGCATCAGACACTAAACCCACGAACGGACCACAAATGTTTAATTTTTTAACCATTAGAAATGTAGCATTGAATCAATTCTCAAACGCCTTCCTCTTTTCGAAATATAAAAGATAAATCAACTTGTTGAGGGAACCAATATAAATATTATAGAGTAATAACCTAGTTGTATTTTAGTAATCTGCCTACTGCCTACCTTTTAATTGTTAATGTTGTAAAGGTGCATTTGCTGTATAATCAGTTGAACAGTGGGCACAGTCAATCTGTTGCCTAAATTAAAGTCATTACACTAAAATCTGTCTACCATAGTCTGACCAAAACATATATTTTCTGTTGGTCCCATCTCAACAAACCATTCTTAAACAAAATATAACTGACCCGATTATCTTAAAATTTACTGTGCAAAGAGCCTGTTCATTTTACATTATGAATGCATCCCCCAAGGATATTATATTCCTTACTTTTAGTCCATTATAATCATGTGAAAATTTGAATGGCTAATCAGATGTGTGTATGCATATGATGTTTCTTACAATTGGTTTCATCTGATTCTGCACAAGAAAATTGTAGTTTCCGATGCCATGCTTTATTTCCTTTTGATTTGGCTATGTGCACATCAGACACTCCCTCACTGTGATTGTTATCCCCTTTTCAGCTGCACATTTACTGATAGGATCAAATCAGACTGCATCACCTAAATGAGGTTGTTCAGCCATGCAATGTTCCTGGAAGGCTGTGGTTCTGCTTGCCCTGGCGTCTATAGCAATCCAGTACACAGCGATCCGGACCTTCACAGCCAAACCCTTTCAAATGTGCCCCATTCCAAACCCTCTGAACTGTGGCCTAGGGCAGGAGGCCGAGCCGTTCGAGCGCGTCTGTGACGAGTATCCCTATTTCACCTACAACGTCTCCAGGAAGACTCACATCCTCATCCTGGCAACCACTCGCAGTGGCTCCTCCTTCGTGGGGCAGCTGTTCAACCAGCACTCGGATGTCTTCTACCTTTTCGAGCCCCTCTACCATGTCCAGACCACGCTGATCCCACGGCTGGCCCACAGCCGGAACGCGGCGGACCGGCGTGTGATGCTGGGCGCCAGCCGTGACCTCCTACGGAGCCTGTATCACTGCGACCTCTACTTCCTGGAGAGCTACATCAAGCCGGTGCCCAGCAACCACACCACGGACAAGCTGTTTCGCCGGGGTGCCAGCCGGGCGTTGTGCTCAGTGCCCGCCTGCGACGCGTTCAGCCCCGGCGAGACCAACATCGAGGAGGGCGACTGCGTGCGCAAGTGCGCCTCGCTCAACCTGACGCTGGCCGCCGACGGTTGCCGGGAGCACCGGCACGTGGCCATCAAGACGGTGCGCGTGCCGGAGGTGGGAGACCTGCGCGCGCTGGTGGAGGACCCGCGGCTCAACCTGAAGGTCATCCAGCTAGTGCGGGACCCACGCGGCATCCTCTCCTCCCGGATCGAGACCTTCCGGGACACGTACCGCCTGTGGCGGATCTGGAGGGCCACGGGCCGGAAGCCCTACAACCTGGACCTGACGCAGCTGACCACCATCTGTGACGACTTCCTCAGCTCCGTGTCCACGGGCATGAGCCGCCCACCCTGGCTCAAGGGACGCTACATGCTGGTACGCTACGAGGACTTGGCTCTCAACCCGCTCCAGAGGACCAAGGAGATTTACGACTTCCTGGGGCTGACCATGGACAAGAATGTGGTGGATTGGATTCAGAACAACACCAGAGGAAGCAATGAGCTGTTAGCCAAGCATAAATACGGCACTGTGAGGGACTCGGCAGCCAACGCTGAGAGCTGGAGGCTGAAATTGTCGTATGACATTGTTGATTACACTCAAACTGTGTGTCAGCAGATTTTACAGGAGCTCGGCTACAAGACGGTCAGATCCCTCGAGGAGCTGAAAAATATGTCTCTCTCACTCATCGAGGACAAAACATTTGTACCTTTTTTGTAACAAAGGTAATGATGCACAAGTATTTTTGATATGTTTATGTTTATACTGTTGCCTTAAATTGATTCACATTTGCACTAAACTGGTAAAGCCCTTTTGGGGCTATGCTATGCCGAAGTTTTGAACAGCACAACTCATTTAAACTGGTATAGCTGTTAAGGGATTTCAAAATGACTAATTATAGACTACTGAAAGATGGTCCTTTTTGAGTTGATATGATTCTAGCAGATCCAAGAAGCATCATCTCACTTAAAACTCTTGTATGCTGGCTGTTGCTTTGACAAAAGTGAATGTTGATATTTGTACATTACTGTCCCACGCAGCGCATTGTTGCTGGGGATTGTATATCACTCTCCACTCCAGTGCAGAAGTGTATGATAAAAATTGTGCAATAAAAATGTGAATGTTGCAGTCAACCTCAATAGTGCTTTGTCAGCCATCATACAGTAATTAGCAATGTAATACCCAAAAGGGCATATTTTACTACAGAGCAGTAACTATCAGTCAAGCTGTGCTCCCATTTAGGGATTATTAGACATCACTGACAAATAATCAACACATGCTTGATTTCACTAAACGCAGAGCACAGTCTGCTACTGTCACTATGAATAAAGCAACTGCTATTTTACATACACACGGGCCACAAGCAGCACAAACAACTTCCATTCAATCCATCCTTTTGAAAGATGACTTAATAAATAGTCAAATGATAACTCACAGATACCATCATAGAAATTGCTCTATAAGATAACTAAAATAATCTTGATGTTTAGATGTCTGCAAAAGACCTAAATGTGTTGATTTTGTCTGCTAAACCTAACTGCATCACCTACAATGCAATCCTCTTGCTTAGGCGTACTCACTTCTAGAGTGATCAGCTGTGCTACTCAACTTACACTCGCTCACAGTCCTGACATTTACTACCAATGTGGGAGCTTATCCTAAAAAGGGAGAGAACGAAAGTCAAGTTAGACAAAGCGGAAAACAGGGTAATGGTGTGCCGCCAACACCACACAAAGGGGGAAATGCAACACTGCTTGTGTTGTGTAATTTACCAAGAACTGTAGTGTGTCTAATTACAGGGGTGAGTGAGCACACCGCAGGCTCTGTGATTGGATTTATGGGCTGGTTCGCAGGGACACTATCTGTCCTGGCCTCAGTGAAGAGATGGACTGGGTATTCTTTTCTCAGAATGTGTAAATGACCCCCAGTGGGATCAGAGATGAACAACCATAGTGTACCGTATGTCACCTCAATTAACAAAGAGGACCAGTCACATGCAGCTTTGCAGGGGAGCGGAGATAACTCTCAGCAGGTCTGAGTAGACTTCAGGAAGGCGGCTGGAGCGTGTGTGTGTGTGTCATGCCTGACCCTGCTGGCCTGATTGAGAGGTTCACCATGTCAAAGATGTTTCAAGAGCCGCACTTTGCAGCACCTCGTAGGAGGGAGCTCCTTTAATGGACTTTCCAAGATCTCTTCACTGCTCCTTTTATTCAGAGGGGTTAATAAGAGCTGCAGGAAGGATGCAAAAGCAGATGTCGAAGACTTTATTTTTACAGTTATTGGTTAGGTGTCTCCTCCTCCTCTGTAATGAAGGAATAGTCATTATATAATATGACAGCAGATGTCATAGTATGTCAATTAAAACCCAGTATATTGTTAGATTTTGTTTGCGACTATCAGATTTTGCTTGTTGTGAGTAACAGTCAGGGATGTGCAGGAATAAGATGGCTATTTTTGAAAGAAAGTCACAAAATATTTGTTACATAAGTGTGAAGGCAAGAAGCCTCACTCCTACCAGGACAATAAGCTGTATTTATAAATTATACATTTCGTCGAGAAGAATCAGGTCAGTTGCCATACTTCAAGAGCTGTTAGTATTTTCAAACACTTTGCTAAGTTATAATGATGTGCTGGAAGCTGCAAGTTGTATATACTGGCTGCCAGGTTCCACATTATATAGGATACTTAGATTTTGTCTATAGGACCACAAGTGACTGACATTTCCTTGTGGGTTTGGTCAACAACTTAAAGTTTTGGTACCTGTCCTTGTTTTCTTTCTTTTTTAAAAAACAAAACTACTTTAATCTGTACTTTTACAAGATGTTGGACTGCTGATGTTTCAACCGTCCCAACTACAACTCAATCCCTCCTGTCCACTGTCAGACCAAGTTTACACATTTGTTATAGAAGATACACGTAGTTATATACTGAACATCTGACTCCAAAAGATTGTTTTTATTGGCAAAGAATGAGGATAGGAGCACTCATAACAAGCAGCATTTTTGAAATTCGCAATTTTCCTAGAAATACTGTCTAATTTGAGGAACATCTAGCCTGCTGTGAAAATGTCAAAAAGATGGAATCACAAATCTTTTGTGGAAGTGCATCACTTATCTTCATGCAAACAACTTGCTCCATAGGTGTAATATCTTACAGTAATTCAGTTGTACACATTTGTCTCTTTATAGCCTGGTGCCATCATGTGGAAAACTTTCTAAAATATAAAAAAAACAAAATTTTCTTGATAAGTTGGGTGCAATTTTTCAGCATCTCCCAACTGCTTTGACGGCAGCCATTTTCTGAATTTCAAATGCCATCACTGAATGTATCAAGATGTGTAATGCTCAGTGAAGCTGGTTCTGCCAATTGACAGAGCAACTCTTTAACTTCTTTCACCACAAAATATCACAAGACACCAAAGGCCCTAATTTAAATGAAAGGCAAAGTGTAAAGTGTGAAGTCTTACTAAAGCTAATGTAATAACTAGACAAAATCTATTTACTCTCATTTAATATGAGCAAGACCCTAAGCTTAAACATTAGTGGGTCAGCTTAATGCTTCCACACGCCACATGATAGGCTAGGATTAATTGATGTACGAGACACTAAATTAGGGTCCTTAGTGTCTTCAACTCATGATATTTTGTGGTCCTGAGTGACTTTTGTAAGCCATCTCTGCTAACATTTCTTGCTTTTCTCAGAGATAACTCTTCAATGTGCAGTGCAACTCCAAAATAATTGATGACTTTCTTTAAAGGGGCCATTATTCGTCAACCAGAAATGTTAGTTGTTTATTATCAAGCCCCCAGGAGAGCCAAAGAAGCCTGTTTGTTTTGTCAAAGCTCTTAGTGATAGGGTGATAGGTTTAGTGTAAGTATTCAGCCAATTACTGGACCCTCTAAATCGGTTACTGGACCCTCTAAATCGTGAACAAATACATAAATTCTTGAATTTCCCCTAGGGATCAATAAAGTATATCTATCTATCTATCTATAAAAAGAATCAAAGTCGACAAAAACATAGTCATTGTAGCAACAACCTTATACCTTAAAGTGCTATACTTTTAAATAGCATATATTCTTAATGAATATGATCTGTTTAATTTGTTCTCATGTCAAAACAGAGTGAATTACTTTTCATAACAGCACAGTATGTTCATGACCTAGCAACATTGATAATAAAAAAAGGCTTCCTTGCTGATATTTTTTACATTCTCACACACAGTAGCAACAGATTAACCAGTGCAATGATATTCATTTCTATTCATGATGCTTTTTATAATTCTTCCAAAAGAATAATCATGTTTTTTTTTTAATCTTCTACAAAGAATACAAAAAACAAAGAAACACATTGTGCAATATTTTAGGAGTATCACAGACCGCAGAATCACATAAGTGAAAAAATGCTGGATGTTTGCAACAGAAGCAAACAAACAGATGTTGGCATGTTTGAATTTATGAGTTGAGGTAGCATGTAAAACCAATCTCTGCATGCGTGATTCATTTATACTGCAGAGTAGCTCTTTAAGCGGATGGCCTGTCATTCAGGTAAACAATTGCATGTCGTTAATGTTATTACAACCCCAAATCAGAAAAAGTTGGGCCATTGTGAAAAATGCAAATAAAAACAGAATGTGATCATATACAAGTCTCATAAACCCATATTTAGCAGCAGAAAGGACATAGAGAACATACTGTATCAAATGTAAAAAAAATGAACATTTGGACCATTTCATGGAAATATATATTAATTTTGAATTTGATGCCAGCAACATGTTTTTAAAGAAGTTGGGACAGGGAATGTTTACCATTGTGTTGCTTCATCCCTTCATTTAATAATCTTCATTCTGTAAATGTTTAGGAACTGAGGAGACCAGTTGCCAGAGTTTTGAGAATGAAATATTGTCCCCCCATTCCTGCCCGATATAGAATTGCAGTTGCTCAGCAGTATGGAGTATTCTTAATCATGTTTTTTTATTCCATGATGCACCTAATTTGACAGGTCTGGACTGCAGACAGGCCATTTTAGCACCTGGACTCTTCATCTATGGAGAAATACTGTTTAAATATGTGCAGAATTAATTTTGGCATTGTTTCCTGAAATATTCATTTCCTGAAAAAGACATTGCCTGGATGATGCACAAAACCTAAAACTAAAACAAGTTGGATAGGTTGGATACTTGGATAGGCCCTCTCCTCTTTAGCCCAGATGAGTGCATGATTTCCAAAAAGAATGGCAAATTTTGATTGGTCTAATCACAGGGCCTTTTTCCACGTTACCTCAGTCCATTTTAAACAAACTCAGGCCCAGATAAGACAGTGATATTTTCTGTATCATGTCTTAATGCCATTTTGGCTGTTGAATGGTTTAAAGCTTTTGAAATGAGCATCAAACTGTGCACAGACAATGGTTATCAGAGGTTTTACTGAGCTCATACAATGATTTTCTTTACAGAAACAGGTTTGGTTTTGATGCAGTGCCATCTGAGGTCCAAAAGATCCAATGTTGTTTTTCAGCTCTAATACTTCACAATTCCATGTTAAGAAGCATTAAAATTACATTGTTTACATTTGTGCACACAGGTTTACACAGAGTGATGAATAACCCTACATCTTTACTTCTAAGAGACCCTGCCTCTCTGGGATGCTCTTCATACCCAATTGGTTGCCAGTTACACTATTTAGTTGTGAAATATTCCTCTCATTGCACAACTTTTACAGCATTCTGTTACCCTGCTCCAAATTAGTTTGAAACATGTTGCTGGTATGAAGTTCAAAATTAACATATATTGTTGTCAAATTGTTTTCAACATTTAATATGTTGTCTGTGTTGCCTGGAAATCCAGACCCAAATCTAGAAAGATTTAGGGTCTGTCTTTTTAACCCTTTCCTAACCCTAATGCCTTCCATGCAGCGCTGCCTGGAAGACGACATTGGGAGCTTAAAACACAGACAAAGTGTACACCGATGTGATTGGTGCAGCTTGGCTCCAACGGCATGGGTAATGCTGTCATCATCTGTTTAGCTCGCCTCTGGCCCACCTATATTAGACACACCGATGTGATTGGTGCAGCTCGGCTCTACGGGCATGGGTAATGAGCATCATTACTGATTGCCAGAGTGTCTCGCTGAGCAAATTCAAATTGATCTCGCGAGAACTCTGGATTTCCAGGGTATTGTCTGTGTCCTTTTTGCAACTAAATATGAGTTTAAGAAATTTGCAGATTTTGTTTTTTGATTCAGTTTTTATTCACATTTTACACAACGTCCCAACTTTTTCTGATTTGGGGTTGTAGATTAATCCTGTAGTTAGATCCTTGTTAATATGTGTGTGTGTGTGTGTGTGTGTGTGTGTGTGTGTGTGTGTGTGTGTGTGTGTGTGTGTGTGTGTGTGATGATTAATTTCATTCAAACACATTTTTGTTTGTAATATTAAGAGACTTAAACCAGGCTCTTCCCTGTATTCCTAACTCTAGCGTCTGCTTTTGCGTAGCCTTTGAAACGTTGGGGAGAGGAAGATGCTGAGTGCGTGTGCTGTGCTGTACAATCATTCCCAAACATGTCAAATCTAACTCTACAAATGAGTCCAAAAGACTGCTCTGGGGCAGGATGCAAAATCACGTCAGCTGTATTCACCGTCAGCATCTTGCAAGAAAAACCCTCTCATCTCAAATGAATTTTCTGAGGGCAGAATAGCAGTGCTTATTTTTGCCTGTCAATATCCGGAGTGTATTAAGCACAAATTCAAAAACTTTCATCCATTTTCTCTGTCCATTCAGCATTCTAGCCTGCTAAATGAGCAGTTTGTGTTGACAAAGTATTCTCTAAAGATGGAGACTGCGATTCTGGCCAAAGGTTGATATATGAGCTTAATGGTCAGTCAAATTATACCACTCCCTTCCGTATCCCTGAAGCAACATGTTGATTGGTTGGAATTGTTTATGGTTTGGTCTGAGCCGCTGAGCTTTTTTTTAAATGAAGCCCAGACAAAAAAAATCTATATTTATATTCAAAATGCATATGGTATTCATCATTCTCATCAGATCATCAGACCTGGTAGATTTCATTGATTTCATTCTGTTTTTTGTGATTTGCAAATGCAGTTTAAACAAACATTTCCTTGTCAGTTTTCATTATTACTTAATAGGTTGTCACATATTTTTCTGAAACATCTCAATATTATGTGGAGAGTGTACTGAAATCAAGTTCCAAAGGACAGATTAGCTGAGATTGCAGAGAATGTCTGACAAAATAACCTTTTGTTGTCATACAAATATTTAGATATAGCTAGGTGTTTGCTAAACATTCTCCAACTCTTCATTTGGAGTTTCCATGTAAAGGTCCAATCAGGAATTGTGCAGTCACATTTGTTTGTGTTTATGTTTATATTAATATTAATAGCAGACGCTTTTGTGCAAAAAAAAGTACATTATATTTTAACCAAGGACCAAATGAAACACGCCAGAAGTAGTTCACCCCTCCCTTCAGTATTCCCAGAGAAATTCCACAAATTGTTTTGATTTTGTTTGGGGGGCAGGCTGCCCCCACTTTGTTTGTTTCCAGTTTCCGGAGCCTGCTGCCTACAGAGACCATTTTTTTACAGTGAGGCTTACTCATGGAATGGGCAGCTAGAGGTCATGAGATGATTGAATGTGACAAAAAATTTTATGGGTTTGAAATCGTGTAAAATCCCTGACTGCACCTTAATGTTCTAATGTTGACTTAATGTTAAGGCCAACTTCTCGCTCATGGCCCTTAGCTAATCCACTGTTTGCTATTTGGGGCTACTGTATAGCGTATACCGGAGCAAGCTCTGTAGGGGTTGATCAGCGAAAAATACGGTCTCCACGGCTTATTGATGTGTTTTAATGCAGAAAAAAAGCCTCTGGGTCAATTTTCGCTGGAATTATACTTTAATGTTAAGGCCAACTTAATGTTCTAAATGCTATAGCAGTAGTGTGTTAAAATAGAGGTAGTTTGCCTGGGGTGGGATACGGTTGGATTTGGGCCATCATATTGATGGAATACTGTGAGGAAATCAACAAAAATGCAAACTGGAGCACATATTTCTTTTTTAAAATACAGAATTGCTTTATTTATAGAATACAGCAGATTTAGCAAAAATAGTTCTATAATAGACAAAATCTACCTGGTCTTAAAAGTCCAGTTAATTGTAACAGAGTTTCCAAGACATAAGCTATGAGAAATACATAATGCAGATGAGCATGTAAAAAGACAAAGAAAAAAAAGCATAAAAAGTGAAACAGATTTATAATAAGTTAAACGATACACAGTGTTTAGAAGACTACAGCGTGAAGCATGCAGTGCTCTAATGCTCAAAAAACACTATGCAAAAAAGTTGTGGAATTCAGAAGAAAATGATAAAGGAACACGCAAAGAAACCAAAAAGTGCTGTATATTTGTTCAAACACATTTCAGATGTTTATATTTATCTATTTGGTCAATATTGTAACTTTTAATACAAAAGTTCCCAGACAATTTGCTTCCAAAATCGACCACCTTTGAAGGATGAAAGGCCAGGAAAAAGACTTCTCAGAGATAACAGCCCAGTGTTCTCAGCAAGGGTTTTCTTTTGTTTGTCTGAAAAGATTTTCCTTCTGACAAAACAGCGTATTTAAAGAGGAACAAGGAGTACACAGCATTGCGACAACAGAGGAATGTCACATTTTTATAAAGGACTTGAGTGGCATTACTTTCCTTAAAAGCTGAGGCACGTGGATGTACATTTAAATCAAGAAGAGAAAATGTCAGGACTAAATGTCTCCTCACATCCTGTAGCGATCCTTTGTTCTCATGGTTACGTATTAATAGTGTTGACAAGCCTGGAGACTCCTGTTGCACAGAGAAGCAAATTACCCTTTTCTGAGCTCCTCACCAGATACACTTTCATGAACTTCACATCCAGCCCAAATAGTCTGCTGTCCTTACATGAAAGGTAACAAAAGAAAGAGACATTTCATTCACAGCAAATGTTGCATCCTCTGAACCACCCTTACATCAAATCAAACACTTGATTCTGAGGCTGCAATTCAACACTAACCATTGAGACAGACACGACTCATAGACATGGGTCATCTTGTGAGTCAGCATTTCAAAGTTCAATGTTAAACTCACATTATTAACAACTGCCAGTACTGCTCATTCATGATCCAAAAGAGAGGGCTGCTATGTGTTAGCCAGTGTGCTATAAAGACTCCCCCTCAGAGGACTCGCTCCGCTGTGCCCCAGCACCCGTCCTACACTGTAAATCTGAACTGAAACAAATCTGAACTGGAAATACTAGCAAGTAATTGTTTGCACTGAGCTTGGGCTCATACTAATTAACACTGTTAAACATGAACATAAGTTGGACCAATGGACGTCTGTGAAATCAAGGCTGAATGTACAGTTTAGCTTAAAATTCAATACAACATAAGCAAGAAGTTCAGCACAGACGGTTGGTTTGTGGCCTCATGCCGTGAATCAGAATGTCTACATGTCTACAAACATTAAGCAACACTCACCCCTACATTGCTTGCACATATCAAGATACACCCATCTCCCAGAAACACACAAAATAAGAAAAAAAAAAGTCAAAAGTAAATTAAATTTTAAATTGCTACGTTCACAAGTACCTCGGTAACAGATTGTTTGCAATAACATTGTCATTATTCTTTTTGTAACAAAAAAAAACATCTGTCTTGTTGATCAATTGAGTGGGCAGACACAGAAGCAGACAGAGGCCATTGAGAGGTGGGGTGGGGTGGGGTGGGCAGGGTTGTCAGGTCTTGAGTGGGCAGTTGGACTGATCGGCGAGGCCCTAGTCAGACTTGTCCTTTTTCTTTGGTGTGACTTTACTGGCCACTGCGGAGCCCACCGCGCCCACCCCTCCGGTCACCACGGACACGCTGCCCTTGACCAGGCCCACGCCAGCGGCGGGCACACTGGTGACCGCCGTCTTGGTGAGCTCGTAGCTCTTGCTGCCCACCCAGGCCACTCCGCCCAGCGTGGCGCCCACTGCACCCCGGGTCATGCTGAACAGGCCGCCCGTCACCCGCCAGATCACGCCCGCCTCCGTCTTCGGGTGGTCTTTCTCCAAGTCTGCAACAGAGCACAGGGCAACATGAGTAGCGGCCACCTGCAGTTCCCACCAATATTTTCATCCAAGGTGTAACGTGAAATCCCGACCAGACGGCTATAATAATGTAATTCTATACAATTCTGTCTGAATACAGAGCGGTACTGCAGTTCAGATGTTATCAAAATTGGAGGGATGACAATGGGATTCATTGTATCAGTTTGCGACACTCGTACCATTTCAACAAAAAATATGTGCAATATAAAACTGGACACGTATCTATTTGGTATGAAACGTTCTGAAAAGGAGCCATTGTCAACAAGTGGTGTGAACAGGGAGAGGTAATCTAAAAATATCAATCATCAAAAGCAGTTTCAGGTAGACAATGACACCATATGTGAGTCCAACCACGCACACCGTGCTGGCAAAAACAACCCTTGTAAGCAACCTGCCTCCCACCTGACAATGCCTGGCATTATAATAACACACGTTTATAGGTAGAAGGCTGCTATAGAGCCTTTGAAAGGCTGAGGAGGTGTTAAACGTGTTTCACGGCCTGATGTAAAAGGGTTACGGTGAATCATGGTGCGCTTTCTCTCTCAAGGATGAGGCTTCAGTTGCCTTTTCTGACACAAAGGTCCAGTGTGGATCAAGCGCTGTAGTGAATCACCACCCATGTGAAAAATAAACATGCTTTACTAAAAGACTGTAAAATAATGAAATAAAAATACTCTCGATTAGTATTCTGAGCAGGGACAGACCAAACATTCTCAACCCTAACTGTAGTGACTTTCTCCAAAATGCTTCCCCTTTGATCTGAAGTAAATTCTGTCTCTGATAACTCCCACTCACCCTGTGTCCAGAAATAAACCCATGCACATATGCCACTGAGGGACTTTAGTCCACTTCATATTAAAAAAAGTGGACGGGAAGTCCTCTTACTGTATGTGCAGACATGGCAGCTTGCTGGACAGGACTGATTTTAAACATCCTACCACTTGATAGTTGATGTATGCTTTCCCATAGGGACTCTCCAGCATACAGCACATCTCCATACAGCAGACAGCCCCTCAGCACAGCGTTATCTTTCCTCTGGGTCCTCAAATGGGCCACATTCTACCCTCAGAGCTTTACCATGGAGAAAATTCCACAATAATAAATGCGTCTCATTATCCATCTGTCTTAGCAGGAGTAAGTGTGTCTATCGTTGAAACAGAGACACACTTGGAGTTGATGTTGACACAGAGGAGTCTGTTAGACTCTTGTAGAATATGCGTTTTGCCAAATCTCAGTCTTTGTTCAGAGAGATAGTATGCCAGTAAGATGAGCTCCAAGTGGGTGAGAACACTGGAGTTTGAGCTCAAAGTGTCGAAACCTGGATGTTTTTTTAGTGTTTTAATGAGGCAGCCAAGTAACCAAATTCCTCCTCGAACCACATCAATAAGTTGAGGACATCTGAGATTTTCCCCATTGAACAGAAAACTGCTTTCAGCCAGACCTGCTTTTCAAGCCTTTTTTTCCCAGTGGTCTTCCATGACACATCACAGGATCCTCAGTACCTCTCAAACAATCATAGCTATTTCACTGACTGCTCAGTGACTCAAGCAAACACCACCACTCCACCACTCACCTTCCCTCCCCCAAACAGAGGGAGATTAGAGAGAGGAGCTTCACAGACGAGCTCAAACACTCTATGCTACTGTACATCAACTGGACAAAGGGTTGGGACACCGCCTATTACACCAAGAGGAAATGACATCAAATACCAGGATTAAGCTTCTTCAGACTTAGCTTCTACACCTCTCTCTCTCTCTGTGTGGTGTGTGTGTGTGTGTGTGTGTGTGTGTGTGTGTGTGTGTGTATGCAGCATGTTTGGGACTGCTGCAAATTTGTATGTTCTGAGCCATAGAGCAGCTGACTGATTGGACAAGATATTGTATTTCAGTGAAATCAATAGATGTTTTGAAGGTGAGCTAGTCCATTAATGACACCCAACGAAGTACACATTCATTCATTAAATGAGGTGGCCCTTGCTAGATAGCTTAGACATTCTTGACAATCCCTCTCAGAGGTGTTCCTTGGGCCAGAAGAGTTTTAGTTGGCAAGTTCTAGTCTAAAGTTTCTTCTTTACACAATACTTTATCATACCACAGCACAGCATCCCTGTGATCCAGCTTCTATTTATTTCTGTGTTTCTCTGCCGGACAAAATGCCAGCCCTGAATTCGAGCAAGATCTCTGTTTTTGTTTTGTTTTGCCTTGTAGCCTAATCTTTTCTCATAGGCGCTTAAGCGGATACCGCTTCACAGCTCACTGGTGGAAAATAAAATCAGCCAGTAGCCATCCTCTTCCTGCAGAATGAAGACACTGTCTTCTTATGGCTCACAGCTGTCTGGACAAACACGACACTCTCAGCTCAGCCCCTGCCCAGAGCTGTGGTGCTCTCTGCTGCCTGTGAACCAGGGCACGGCCTGTGCCCCCTCTGCCCAGTGGGAGCCTGGGACACCACAGCCGGACCGCCTCTGGACTCAACGAGAGGGACAGACGCACAAACAAACAGACCGCTCTTCTTCGCACACACACCACACAGTACACGCCCTACCTCTCACTGAGACGACAACCTCAAAAACACACACACACACTGCTCATTCTTTCTCCAACCTGCACACACTTGAGTCCGTCTGTCTGTCTGTCTGAATGTCTCTTTTTCTGCTCTCTCATTCCATGTCTATCCACAGTGATGTAAAGCAGAGTGAGTCACCCTCAAAACAAGGCAATAACAAGCCGATCAAAGCCAATAGATCAAGCTGGCGTGAGTGGGCAGAAAAATCCCCATGTATCCAAACAAGAACAACTCAGCTCTACCAAAGTGACACTCGAGTGTCTGGAAAATCCGGAGAGAAGCCCCCGCTCCCCACCCCTTCTCCAAACTTGAGCTTATTATTCTGCTTAAGCCACCAGAGAGCCTGTGCTCACAGCACTATGAGCGGCCTCTAGAGTAATAGGAAAACAGGTCAGACACATCTTCATGCGCCTGATGGGGGGTGGGCTGTTATCACTGGCAATGAGGAGTAGCAGATTCTCTTCTGGCGCATAGAAACAAGCAGCAGGAACATTATTAGGGTAGTTTAATCCTCATCGACAAGATGTGATTGAGGTTGTTGTGTGTATGTGTGTGTATGTGTGTGTGTGTGTGTGTGTGTGTGTGTTTCAGCAGTGGCTAAGTTCTTCCTAGGTGATAACACTGTGTGAGTTTAACACCTCCTCAAACACTTTATCTGCAGAGCAATTAAAAAAACTAGCTGCCAGCGTTTTAAGCTTGGCAAAGTGGTAATTAAGTATTTTCTCACTCAACAACCTCTGTGCAGTCCTAAACTTAAAAGAAGGAAAAAACAGCATCTCATTCCACAGCTTGCACCGCAGAAGCAGTTATCTTAGTCAAGTCAAGTCCTATTGGATAACTGTTTGTTTTGGCAGCAACTTGGCAGGTTTTCTTTCTGTTGGCATATTGGACACAATTATTTGGCATTTCTTTTACCAACACAAAATATCAGTGTTGAAGTTCTTATTAAAATCACTCAACTCAAATAAACTAAACTACACTTTCTCTGTCATTTCTTTTGATTGCAGTGAATGCATGCGCCCCCACATTATACACAACCATGATCAGTGTGCAGGAGCCGTTGAGAGTTTTCTGTCAGTGAGACTGACAAAGTCAAAGTCTCTCCTTTCCCACCGTGCTCATTGCCTGCTGAGCTGACAAATTGCTTAAACGCAGGCTGTTACTGATGAGGTGGGGGAGTGCGGCCCGCTGCACCATCACACTTCTCATGTCCACCTCTCCGGCCCCAGCCTCGGCCCTCCCATCACAGTGTCCCTCGCTGACCCCGGCGCCCTCTCTCCCGCCCCGGCGAGTGGAGCCCTCTGCGCGGAGTGCGTGCGGCCTGCCATTATCTCATTAGGCCCTGCCTGAGTGTGCGCCAGAGAAGTAACCATCTTTAATCTCTGCTAACTAATGACCGCCCTGCGGCGGCAGGCTAATAAAGGAGGTGGCGAAACTAATCAATCTCCCCGCTGATGGGGCAGAAGCGATCTGCACTCGGCAGCGTCGGCCCCGCCTGGCCTGCGCAGGTCTCCGCTGATTGCAGTGTGTGTGTGTGTGTGTGTGTGTGTGTGTGTGTGTGTGTGTGTGTGTGTGTGTGTGTGTGTGTGTGTGTGGTATGCACACCATTGCAAATTAGCGATAAGCTGCACGATGGGATTGGAACAATGTGTTGATCATGTCGTGAGCTTAAGCTCTTTCTGTATCTTATGTCACGGGTGTCAATCAACTGTGTGTAGCGGCACATAATTTACATCACACTCTCTCTAATAGTCGGTTCCTCCTCTGGTAGACAATACAAGCATGCGTCAAATTTGATAGTTCTAAGGACAAATTCCATACCATGACTTAAAAACGAAAATGTCTGTAAACACACTTGGTATAATTAAAATGGGAAACATGCGCAATATGGAGTGCCTACAGCATCCAAAAAGAGAACAGTTCTGAGAAAAGAGGTCTATGAAAACAGGCTTTATTTCAAGCACTGATGATGATATACTCTAACTGCTGCCTCTTACATTTCTCTCTTGCTTTCTTTCTTTCTTTCTTTCTTTCTCTCTTTTCCCCCTCTCTCTGTCTCTCTCTCTCCCTCTCTCTCTCCCTGTAGAACTATTTATCCCTCTCAGACCAGCTTGGGGTGGGCGGTTCAACACACTGCAGCCCCCCTGCTCACTTCTCTGTTACCATATTTCTCTCTCCCTCTCTTCCCCTCTCCCCCTTCTTCACTCCTCCTCCCCTCTTTCCACGGGGGAAATATCACTTTGCTCTTTCCAACAGGAACCTCGGAAAGATCAATCCAATTCCTAAGAAAAGACTAAAATGTCACTTTGTCTTCAAACACATGCCAGTGAACAATGCCATTTGGAAGGCCAAAGGAAAAGGTCTTCCGCAGCACACAGGCTTTTCTCTCAAGAGAAAGATGTAGTAGCTCATTCTCAAAGGAAGAACAAAAAACACCCAGAAAAAAAAGAACTAATATGGGGTTACCTTGGCAATGTAATATCACAGAATGAAGAACCTGAAGCTTTCACCACATAATTTTTCTCATCTAAACGACAGAGTAGTTTGTGTCAGGTCCATTCCTCTCTCCCGTGGGCTGGAAGTGTGCTCAGGAGGGGAGAGGCGGAACTGGGCAAATTAGGGTGTGGGGAAGAAGGTAGAGGGAGACAACATTGGAAACGACGGCTCCTGTCTTGCTCGTATCTTCTCACCGCTTCAAACACATCCCATCACCGCCCCGCCGTGATCACTCGTCTCGTAGGCCGTCACACAGCTGCTGTGCTCTCAAGCAAAGAGCAGAGAGGAAGAAAATGAGAGATGGAACAGAGAAAGAGAGAGAAGGAATGAGAGAGAGAGAGAGAGAGAGAGAGAGGGAGAGAGAGGGAGCATGTAAGAGACCACTGTGTAAATATGTGGTGGAAAGAGAAAAGCTGAGGGGTGGTGATCCTTTGTTCTCTGAGGGCACCTGAGGATGCTTCCTGCCCTCCTTGTTGCATGATGCATACTTGCACTAGTCAGTGTGCCCTGCTGCTTACTGTAGCATGCCCTGCACTGGATATCCAACTTACAGCATCAGGCCATAAACTAAGGGATTTATATAGATATCTAATAGTCCCTTTCAACAATAAAAACAAAAACAATGCTTGAACATTCTATTTGGTTCCCAATCTACTTCCTCTGCATTAAGATAACATACTGTATGGAATGTTAAAACGGATAGGAAGCCTTGTGGGGCCAACTATGATGCTGATAATGGAACTCTCCATTATATGGCAGAAAATATCATTAAAGGAGCGATTTGTAGGATTATTACCGAACGTTCTATAGGCCAAAATCAAAACATTGGTGAACGTTCTCAAGACTACCAGACACGAACCTCTTCTGGGTTGCCAGATGTAATGAAGACTTAGCTAACATTAACGACCCAGCTACAAATTACGGAAACAGTGAAAACAAAAAATACCTCTCTAACCAACGTTACATATTTAGCTGAAGTTAGTGATGCAGATGAAGTTTAGCCTAGGCTACCTGTCGTGGAGAAATGCCAGCCCTGTGTCAGACTTGATATTCTTCGTTTGACGAAGACGTCGCTATCTCAGGAAGCTCCTCTGATGTCCACTTAATTTGTTTCTTGTTTTAATTTTGGAAATTTGCCTGCCTCTCGTAGGCGTTCATGACTACAACTGACAGCAAGTTGACAGTTGGCCTTTGCTAATTTGGCAACACAAATAGGAGGACATGCCAGCCCATTATTAATACGCTACTCTAGAATTAATCGTTCAAAACATAAATGAAAATTCCAAGAGATTCCGCCACATAACTCATTTTCTTTTATGGGTTTTACGGGTTATAGTAATGTTGTCAAATAAGCCATTACTTCAATTCATCTTGTTTCCTTACTCTCTGATGACATATGGTGATCATTTTTGGAATGGTTACAATTTATTTTCCATTATTTCCTACATACTGGTCCTTTAATGCTGAATCATTTAATAACTGCCACACACACTATTTTTCCCTTCAGTCAAAAGGTGATCATTGGTGTTTTAAGCCCCCACCGTCGACTTCAAGGCACCTAACCCTAACCCTAACCTTAACCCTAACCCTAGTGCCTACCATGCCGCGCTTCTTGGAAGACAATGTTGGGGGCTTAAAACACCAAGTAACTCAAAAGGCGTAGAGCATTGGTTGGCACTCTTTGGGCCGTCAGATTATTCTGGTAGTACGATTTTTTAAAAACATTTTTTTTACAATATCGATTTACAAATAGCCTATTCACCAATCAGTCCGCGGGTGCTTAAACAAATATAGAAAGAACCCCAGAACGCAATAGGATCTAGCCTACTCTGTGCGTAGCCCCCTGCCAGTGCTTGAATGTTGCACTTTTGTGCCGCTGTCTGGAGCGGATAGGCCACCTTGAAGGTGCCGCTCTGTCTGGTAGGCTAGTGCCGTCTGATATTCTTTTCAAACAGCGACACCTTTGCATATTCAACACCAAAAGCATATCGGGTAAGATGAACACCAAATTTTCTTTCCATTCCTTTAAATAGGCTCTAAGTTCGGGGTAAAACTTCCCTCTTTAGACTTTTTGACTAAGACATTTTCTCCCAGTTAACTCCTGTAGTAGGCTACGCTCCTCACTCTGCACGTTAATATTCCTTGTAGGTAAACAATACACATTGTAACATTGTCAGTGTCAGAGCATTAGTCAACCAAGTATTTAAGAATTAAAGTAAGAGAATTTGTCCAAAGAAGTAATTTGAATAAGTTATAAGTCAGGCTCCATGTTAAACAGTCCATCGCCAAAATTATTGTAGCCCAACAATAATTTACTATTACCAATATTGAAAGGGAGGATAAAACAGAGTTAATCAAGACCATTTAATTACTTAAGCAGACCATCAATGGGCCCATCCATGTTTTTTTTTCACGAGTTATTATCCATTCTCCGTGTAGATGTGTGTGGACTAGTAGACCGGAGCTACGTTTAAATATTAGTAATATCCTGCTCTGGCCTGCAGCCTGCCGTCTATTGGCCATGAAAAATACTGGCCCGCGGCCAAAGTTACTTGCCGACCCCTGGCGTAGAGTCTACAGTAGACTTGTTGAGACTCTGGACCAGAGTGCTTGTGATGCTTATGGGTGGGAATTCTGAGCACGAAGAAAATCCTCCACCTTGCCCATTAAAACACTCCACAATCCAGCACTTCTGAGGGTCTAAGCAGTGGTGACTGACATATTACATAACTTTTAAAATAAATTGCATAAGTATTGCATCAAGTTGCATGGTAGTTAGGGGAACGAGGGAGAGAGGGGGGAGGGTGATGTGGATAGGAAGACTATATCAGAAGATATCGACAGGCAGAAAAATAGAGACGTCGCCAGACAGGAAGCCAGGGAAATTAAGAAAATGTCCTTGCAGCTGAACTGTAACATGTAGGCCTCTGTGTGGGATGCTGTGCTCACATATCTCTACCTGTAGCCCAGCCAAGGGCCATGTTTCTATACGCACACCACGTACAAGACCAGGTAAATGTCAGTGCTTATGTGGAAACGGGAAACTGAAATAAGGTCAGTCCTGTTAGTTTGTTTATAAAGGCTGCCATTCATATTATGGTGTATGGAAACTACACTCTATACTTCAGCGGGGAAACAAGACATGCAGCTTGTTTTGCCAGAATGTGAATGACAATAGAATGCATTTACTGTTTTGCACACACACACACACACACACACACACACACACACACACACAATAGAAAGCCATCTAAAAAAGGTGTACTGAATAAGCTGCGTAACCCAAGAGCCTTACACTGATTAAGTGAATAATAGATATCATTATCCAACACAATGTCAGAGGTGCTGGAGTATGTGTGTGTATGCTGACAAAAGATACTGCAATTACATACACAGAAGCACTGTTCCACTGTTCTGTTCCTACTTTATATAATGTTGCAGTAGGATTTGTGAGCTGATATAATGGCCTACTTCACTTAATCCAATGGGACATATCATTGCAAAGACCACATCTGTGCATTTGTTAAGATGCAGCTCATTATATCCAAGGAAAACTACCCTTTTCTCCCCATACCAAACAACACAGGCCATTGCACATGGTCCTTGGGACCATCTCAGACATTAATCTCTGTTATGGTCCAGCAAGAGAAGTGTCATGTACAGTAGCACTGTGGCAGAAAGCAAGTAAATGTGGCACAAACGGAAAAAAATGCTGAAGGTTACTCACAGAGGTTTGGTACTTTTGAGTTCAAAATGATTCTCGAAGATCCACTTGGAACAGAAGTGATATTGTCACACCTAGCATCTGTCTCCATGGAGCATTTTACCTTGCGTTCCTGTCAAAGTGTTAATAAACACCAGTGAAATACAAGCATCTGTGATCAACTTGACTTTATGCCAGCGGAATTGTGTTAATGAACGTTGTTTTTTCACTCCTAGCTACATCTGTAAACTTTCTGTAGCTAAAGCATATTCTCTTCACTGACGGACCTCCTATACATGCTTACAAGCTGACTATTATCACTTGCATTATGCAGTATTAGCTGAATTATGCAAGTTGTTTTCTGCAAACTATTCCTTTCTCATGGCAGAGGCAGGGCACCAATATTTATTGGAGCCAAGTGATGAGAGCCAGGTAGGTGACTGGAGTTGCATAATGCTGTTTGAGGCTACCAGTTAAACCCAGACAGGTTCTGTGGTGTGGGCAAAAAAAATGTTGCCCTGAAAACACATCAAATGTGTGTGTTGGCTTATGTGATGGTTAAATGCTGAATATATTATATCATTTTAAAAAGGTTTTTAGTACACTTACAATAAAGGGCAACTTCCTCTAAATGGGTGTGCTTCATAGCATTGTCTTTTTATTTCATGCTCTAAAATGACTAATATTGTCCTGAGAGTTGACATTTTAGTCTGGAGACAGAATTACGTAAAAGATTCAGTGCACTGTTTTATTAATGCTGCAAAGTAACAGTCAAAACTGTCACAGCTAACCTTATTCATTAAACCTCAAAATGAAATATCCTTTCCAAATAGCTCCTGTAGCCAAGCTTTTATTTCGACCAAACACATTTTATTTTGACCACATGTGGGCATGATTTCTTTTATTGTGTCTCAAGCATGGTCTCAAAAGGTAAAACCTGCCACATTTGTAATTTTGTTACATTTCCATTCTCATGACAGCTCATGACAAAAGACTGTTTGCCCTTTGTAAACTCCATGGGGTTATTCTAGGGATGTGACGATACGCTCAACTCACGATTCAATATGATTCATGACTTTAAGTTCACAATGTGATTTTCTCACTACTTCTTTAGTTGAATAAGCTGCAGTCAGGGTTTCCCGCAGGAAATATGTCAGTTAAGGTGTCTGACCGGGGATAGGAGCATATTGGGCTATGTATAGCATAATTATCTTTTAATATTTATATTATTATTATTATATTATATTGTTATATAAATTACTGGTATAAAAAGAAAAAAATACTGTATTTCTGATTATTTATTCATGACAGCACACAATATGCAGATGTTACAGCCTAGGTGCTGTTACTAAACTAGGATTAGGCTCCAACAGTTCTTTCTTTCTGTCTCTTGCCGCTTCAGCTGTCAGCAGCACTGGTTGAAGCCTGGAAATATTGTAAATAAAGTAGCCTAATTGGCTAGCTCATTATAGTCTAGTACTGGTTCAGTTTCCCCAGTCAGTGCAGTGTGCTAATATAATGCTAACTGGATTTAATAGCAATTTAGTCATTGCTTGCATGATTGTAAATGCTTGGATTAAATGTGCGTGCTGAGGGGCGTGTCCGTTCATAGAGAGAGAGAGAGAGAGAGAGAGAGAGAGAGAGAGAGAGAGAGAGAGACTCAAGGAGAGGCTGTGTAAGGTAGGCCTATACTCTTTGTTTTTAGGGTGACCAGATGAGAATGGGTGAAATTCGGGACCGGGATAAAATTGGCCTACATAAGGATGGATTATTGCACGGGCCTACCGGGCCCAGGCCCAGGGGCCCAAGGGGTCAGGGGGCCCTGAAGCCCAAGCGTTTGCATGGAAGCATTGCCTCAGTATCAACAAGTCAGGATGTAGGCTATGAATCTGATTGAATTTAGTATTGGCCATTCCCAAAATGCACCAGAATACAGGAAATCACATCAAACAAATTAAACATTTTCTGGGGGAGGACACCCAACCCCCCCTCCCACATATGCGACAATTAGTGGGGGGCCCTTAATACATCTGGGGCCAGGGGCCCGAAAGTTCATAATCCGTTCATGCCTACATGATGAATTTCAAAACCAGAAAATACTCAACAAAAGAAAATCATTAAAATCGTGAACTCAAATGTCATTATTAAAAACAAACACAATGACTGTGCTTGAACTGTGCATGTAAATCAGGTCTTTCCATAACACTTGTAATGCAAATAGGCCTACATTATGCCCAAGCAAACAGACTAGACAGAAAAAAGTAGAAAGAGAATGTTTCTAGTTTTGTGATAAACCCATGAGTCATTGACTTGAACCACCTCAATCCTTTCTGAACAAATTAATACAATGCAAGTATGCCAACTGTTGTGAGTGTGACTGCATGGCATTTGGTTTGTAGAGAATAATACATATTCAAGGTGGCAACATGTCCTTGAATGTTGTGTTGTCCATTATCCCTTACAAAATCAAGTATGATGCTGAACAAATCCAGTGAGCCATATCCTCCATCTTACTGTCTATAATCCCACTGCACTGCACATCTAGAGAGACTGCTGGGTCTGTCCTCATCTGGACCCAACTCTATTTGGAAATAGAGCAGATACAGTACCATCCAGTGAAGCTGCCATGGTGGCCATATTGTCTTCAGTCACCCAGTGTGAATGAGATAAGAGCTGAGGACAGAGAGCGGCCAGTAATGAGCCTGGGGCGCCGCGTTTCATCACCTTTGACAGTACACATTTTAATATCCCTCAGGCCCTGTGGAGGACGCCGGGGAGACACCGCGGCTCTTCATTTCCTGTCCTCCTATCTCCCATCTTTCTGCTCCGCAACACGTCTGGACATCCTGGACGCACGAGCAGCAGGCCTGCTGATGAGCTGGCGCTGCACCATCTCCACAGGGCCGCTGGCCTTTTTACTGCTGGTGCTGTCTGCTGCAACTCACACCATGAAACCAGCCGTTCATGACACCAGCCTTGAGGCTGTGTGTGTGTCTGTCTGCAGGGCTAAGGGGCTGGCTGGCTAGATGGCTGCTCATGACATCCGTCCTGGAGGCAGTTTCTCAGGCAACTGGTGAAAACTGCCTGCTCCTGTCATTGCTGGGAGCTACAGCCTCATATGATGTGGTAGCCTAGTCACATGTGGAGCCCTGTCGCTGACACACTTGATAAGAGGTAATGTTGCTGTACCTGTGCTGAGGAGATCCTGAGTGAATTAGTGAAATAATGTTTTTGGGCTCCTGGGGCAAAATTATGCTTTCGGGGGGGTGGGGGGGCTACACCATGCTGTTGCTTGCAGAGTATCATTTTCGCTCACTCCCAAAGAGCATAACCCGGGGCTTTAGAAATTCAGCTTGGTTCATTGCATATGACGACTCTTCAAGACTGTGTTCAGGCAAACAAATGGCCTTCCCTGTGCCTGTTATTACAAACTATGTATTCAGCTCACAAACTGTCGGACACTTGACTGTCAGCACGTTCTACTTTCACACTGCCCACTGAATAATGCAACTGAGCTGTGAACTTTCATGCCAAACCGCCGAAAAGGTAAGGCATATGGTATTGTTTAAAAATTCAAAAGATAAAACAGCTGAGATTTTTATTCTTGTCTATAGTTAGCATCGCTGCCCTGGGATCTGCAGTGAAAGCAGTACACTGCGAAACAAGCTGATGAAAGACAAAAGGTCTAACTAGAAAAGCCTCAGGGCCTTTTCATTTGATGTTTGACAAAGGCTCTCTCTCCCTCTCTCTCTCTGTGGAGGACTGACTGTTTTTGAAAGCAGACCACATTAAGATATTGCATGCCGTTGTTTCTGATAATACGACAAACAACAATGATACGTCTGCATGGGAGATGTACATCTAGAGTCTTCCTCAGCACATGCCTCGTCTCCTGCCAAAGCCAAAATGTCCGTCCACTCAGAGCACCATGCCACACAGACAGCGTGGTCAGATCTCTAAGTATGACAACCTGAGTCCCATCTCAATGAAATGAGACAGAAAATGGAAGGCAAAGAAGTAAACCTTGCCCATCACTTTTTTTTTTTGGTTTTGCATTCTGTATCAAATGAAAAAGTCTTACTCCACCCATCCTCCCTCACAACATCCCTCTCTCCAACCCTCACACAACCCTTTACTGTTCTGCTGTAGTCCCTTTGGGCTGCAGAAACAAATTACAACACCTACTGTAGTAGAAAGAAATGTCAGGAAGGGGTCCAGGAGGAAACTGTGCCCATGTTTGGTGGTACCCGGGTAAAACGGTCTCCAGGGCTTCCTTCTGCCTGCCCTGGTTCTCACAGCTGTGGGGCATGCTTGGCATGGCGGCTGGAGACCATTGCGAAGTGTCAGACCACACTAGCTAATGCAGATGGTGAGCCAACATCTTCTCAGGAATGGGGGGGTTGGTCGTAGAGAACTGCCATATTTTTCAGATAAATAATGAGAAAAACTGGCTAAGAAATAAAATCGTGCATCCTGTCATTTCCCTGGGCATCATTTATTAATCTCCTCTGGAAAAGAAAACAAAAGTGGCAGAACATAGCTGTTCCTCGCTGTCACAGCAGATGATAATTGGATGAGAGAGCTTTGGTGGCTGTCGAATAGAGACCACAGGATTTCTCCCCCAATTCTAAACTGTTCGAATTTGATAAACAGACCCCCCCTCCCCTGCCATTCCCTCCTTTTTTCCCTCTCTCTTTCTCACCTGACAGCAATGCTGTTTTTCATCTTGTCTTCTGATGCTCCGTGTCTGCACCCAGCCTCCCAGAGGACTGTTTAATAGCAGGTAGTGAGCAGTGCACGGCAAACACAAACACACCTCTGGAACAGCAGATAAGGCGTCTAATGGCATCTACTGAATGAATTTGTGGCCGATGTGGGAGCAGATTTTTGTGAGCCATGCTGGATCAATCCACCATATCATTTAATTGCTGTCAGATGTGAATAAGCCTGGAACACCCACTGCAGCATTCCTTACAAAAACACGGACAGAGAATCTGTCCCTCTCTCTCGCTCTCTCTCACTCTCTCTTTCTCTCTCTCGCTTCTTCTCTGGCAGGATTTACTGTCGCTGGACAAATATAGCTGACCCAAATTGAAGTAAAAAAAACTACCTGGGCCATGATGCTTTTAGAGAGGAAGCAGAGCTGTGTTGATTAATGGAGGTTTATTGATGCAGCTGGGGGCTCAGCTGACTGGAGCTGATGGTATCAGGGCAGTCGGAGAGCCAGAGCCTGAGCCAGAGTACAGCCCTAGACATCAGGTGGCACGCTGGTATGACTGTGCATTTCGGGGCCCGATAACCTCCGAAGCGCACAGTCACAAATGAATAACGATCAGAAGAAATGACGAAAAATATGAATTTCTCTGAAGCACATAACCACGACAATCTTGTTCCATCAGCCCTCACATGAGTTTTCAAATAACTTCAAATAATAGAAATTGATATATTGAAGGCAATCAGGTTTGTCAAAGTCACTATTTCTGGTGTCGCTTTGTTTGAATAAGTCATTATATGTAGTCTTCACATACAATGCAAGCAGTCCTAGTGTGTGTGTGTGTGTGTGTGTGTGTGTGTCTGTGTGCTAGACAAGTTCAACCTGCACCAAGTTTAGAATGCATGCAGAGATTTAAAAGGGCTCTATGAGGATTTCGGCGTTAGAATGTACTATATGTTACCTGCTGTGCAGCAGATGAGGAAAAAAATAAACTGAGATATGGAAGCAAGCGGTTTCTGTATGTATTGTATGTGTTATTTACTTTTGTACTTTTCACCTTAAAACCCTTATTTAATAATTTAATAGCAAACATGACATATTACATAGAACTGTTAATCATAGAACTGATTTTAATATTTACAGATATCTAGGCTATATTTAACATTTATTTCCTATGTGGCCTGTTATGAAATCATGTATTGAACAATTAAGCACAGTTCATCTTTAAGAAACTCAAATAGTCTACATGCATGCTTAGCATTTTGTGATCATTAAGGCTACTTTGACAAACTCTTAGTCAGCTGATTTTAATATTTACAGATATCTAGGCGATATTTGTAACATTTATTTAGTATTTGGCCTGTTATGAAATCATGTATTGAACAATTTAAACACACTGTGAAACCTGAAGCCCAAAGTTTAGACATTGCTGCAAATGTAAAACCGGACGAAAATACTCTGGAATGGCTGAATGTACAGGGGAATGCTTTACACCTTTGTATTCGGTAAAGTCTGCTGTTTCTTCTGATATATGGTTTGTGTGTTCGGGAAAAATTCGTGAAGTATTCCACCGAGATTAATGGGTAGGGAGATGGGCGAAGAATATAACATGAATAAATTTAAGTTACTTTTCTTGCGAACCGTTTACCACACCAACTTGCGGCTACCATCGTTTAAAAGCTGAGAAAAAGCTCTTTCGTGTGATGTGATACATGTAATATCTGTGTGAAGAGTAGGCTAGTTCAGCAAAGTTGCCGTGCGCTGTCACATTCTCCACTGCGTAAAGACATAGGCTAGATTAATTTGCGTTGTGAATGCTAAGCATGGCTTTGACAGGCCATAGGCTAAATAAAAATCGCTAGTCTGATGCAAAGCAGAATATAGAAAGAAAGGGGCACCAAGGCCACAGTGGCCTGTGAACCTCCGATTTTCAAAGGGACATCACGGCCAACGCAAGGGGCAACGACGTGGCCGCCGTAAAATTCCCACCCTGCCACCTGTTGCTAAGCGCCACCCTTAAAACGCTGATGAGCCAATGACAGTCCAGCCTCAACGGGACTTGGACATAAGCTCGGACAACTCCATAGGAGTTTTTATTAACTCAAAAAACCCCGACGGATAACCATGGTCAAACGTTTTGCAGGGGGACGTGTAATACTGATAGCCGGTACCCCGAGAGGCTAGAAAACGGGGTATATTTTCATCAACAGTAGCCAGGACGTCTCTCGCGTTTGCAACAGCTCGACGTAATGTAGGCTACTAGGCCAACAACGTGGGCACAGGTTCCCTGTTAAATCCCAAGATGAAAATGCTCATTAACCAACTACTATATTCTTCAAATATTAACGTAACCTATATATACCTATAACATATCTTAATATAAATCTTCCACTAGCTATCTAGCTAGCATTAAAGGAGAATTCCGGTGTGATATTGACCTAAAGTGTATTGAAACATGATACCGAGTGTGAACGTATGTCTCATAGCCCATCTCGGCTTGTCCCCTGCACTCCAAAATCTGGCGCTAGTTAGCCGATGCTACCAACAGTTTTTTCAATAGTGGTGCTTCGGCATCGGGCTAGCCATGCAAATAAATCACTGTTTTACACCCATTTACGAGGCTCAATGTATCTCCACACTTCATTGGTAGACTTCCGAGGGCCCTGACATTTAAAACGAGACATTGAGAACTTTGAAAAAGCACTGGTAGTTTACTTACAAGACTATTTATACAGACAGTATCTTCACGAAGTTTAGCGTTTGCAGCCATCTTGAATTTAGTCACGATAAGTCGAGCAACGAGTAAGAATGAACAGGTATGATAAGGGATCAGATTCCAAAAATAATTTAGGGGAAATGCATGGATTCCAGTTGCTGCTACTGGAAGAAACTGGAATCCATGCATTTCCACTGAATTCATTTTGGAATCTGCATGAAACTTGTTGTAGGCTACATATGAATACATTAAATTGCTTTCCCTCTTCTCCCTCCCAGCACTTCACAACATAGTAGCCTATGGACAGCTTTGTTCGCCCAGCTAAGTCATGCACAAGAGGCTGCAATTTTACAGAGAGCATTTTGAACATTATTTAATTGATGGCACTGGCACTTAAAAACACTAAATGGGTAAATTGCAATAAATGGGCTTAGTTTTGTAGCCTAATGTTGGAGTTAGAATAAATACCTCCTCTGTGCCAATTGCTTGATCATTTTACAGCCATGTCATTTTCGTTATGCATTTGGTTGTTTAAAAATGCAAAAAAAAAAATATCCGATTAATCGATCGATAAAGTGCTAGATTAATCGATTACAAAAAGAATCGATAGCTGCAGCCCTAAAAAATCACTCTAAAAGTGATCCCACAATATTGTTCTTCATGTCATTGTTAGAGAGCATGCTGTGAACACGGTCATCCTAGATTGAGCGATATATAAACTGTATTTTTTGCAGTTATTGTTTTAGTTGAACAGGCCTTAATACTGGTATGAGAACTGAATGAATCACATCATAAGGCCATTATCTAACTGTCCACAGTTCCTGCAATGTGACATCATTAAGGCTTATTCTGAAATGGCTATCCACAGATGGAGTCACCCCCATCAGACATCTTTGTCACCACATTGAGAAGCTAGACCGAAATACCACATTTCCTCATGACTAACATAACTGCATTTCCATGGAAGTTCCATTTCCTCCTACAATACAATTCTTAACTGCTCATCTATAATAGGGATTCTTCAGTGTCATACATGGGGAATGAAACATGCACACCACGAACAGCTATTGTTCTGTCACGGATCTGAACTGTTCTAAGTCGTGAACACAACTCACGCTCAAAGGCTAAGCACAAAGGAAGAACATCTTTTTAGCTTTATTTTGGTCCCAGACAGTGGGTTTTGAGGGACGTCTGGATTTTCAGCTCTGCTCATGAGTCACTTTTTTGTTTTTTTCTCTCATCCCTCTGTTATTCCCAGGGCAGCTTCTCCGGCGAGGACGCCGCTAATCAAAGAGGCTGTGGAGGAGCGCAGGTGGACGGTGCTCGGAGAGCTCGTCCGCCTGACAGTCCATCCATCACGCTTTCACAGCACATCACGCTCACGCCTCCCCTGTGCACTGGATCTGTCAGGATGATGGAGCGGCCGGGCCCGTGTCGGCAAACAGGACAGGCTTGCCAAGGGGTGGGGTTTAGAAAAGTCAATAAAACTTCATTTTCTTCTATTAATTACTAATGTATTAAAAGGTGATCGTATGTAGGCCTAGTACATCTGTTCACATATACTGTATGTGTTTTGCCCAGTTCCTGTGTTTTGTGAGGGAGTGCACTGACACAACAGTCCACTGCACAGACACTTTAAAACAACTGCACAGGTTTATAGAAAGGCTCTTTTACTGTAGCTAAGCACCTCCTGGAGATTCCTTTAAAAAGCCAGCTGAAAGCTCCTGCTCACAAGGCAGTGAAAAGATGGGGAGAGAGGGCAGCCCCTGGTGCAGCTACAGCCAGTTCATGAATTTATGACTGGAAAAAAACCCCTGAAAAAACCTTTCGGTTTTTCACAAAAAGACAGTCTGAGAAATGGCCCTACTCTGGCGAGACAGTTTCAGTGATGGGGCCTTTCCCAAGCTGTTTGTCATAGTGTGAGTGAGAGTGTGTGGATGCTACGATGCACCACTTTCTGAAATTCTGGGCTGGGCTGTTTTTTTTTTTTTTTTTTTTCGGGGGTGTGTGGGGGGGGGTGTAGCCAATGCTGACACAGGCTTTTTTTGTTTGTTTGTTTACTTTAACCAGACTCAGATAATAGTTTAGTTTCACCACAGAAACATCATCTTGTTCTCCACTAACCCCTTATTATGTTTTAGTTTAGGGTCTATTCACCCTAAAAAAACAACTTTGATCTATTCTTTTATATTTCTTCTTTGATTCTTATTTCTCCTGTTTGCCAGGGCAACACCTTTAACTGCTTACCCCAAACCTAACCGTAACCCTAACCTATTAGGGAAACAAAAATTTTCATTCTAAAAATATATATATTTTCAAGTCTTCCAGCCCTTCATAACACTATCTTTGCACGTATCAGTCCACAAATAACACAATATGGCACAACTGATTGAATTGATGCGACATAACAGATACACATCACTGCCATCGGTAAATGTCATATTGTCTGCCAATAGGCTGATAACAGTCAACATGTCCGACGTCAGCCATTAATGATGTTGTTAAGCTGATATAGTGGTGCATCCCTACATCTCATTTGTGTGAGAAAGTGTTTGACATGGGAGATGAGACGAGACTAGGATATGTTTGAAAAACACTAATGATAACCTCAACTATCAAAACTTTCTTGGTCAACAAACAAGCATCCAAATTATTATCAAATGCAAAGTGAGTTTATGGTAAAATGTTGGGTTCACAAACTACTATCTATCTATCTGGACTACACATCTTAAGTCTATGTCTAGTCCAAACTCCAAAGTAGCAACAAAAAAGTCTGGGCAAAAGGGGCAAGTGATATGTTATGCAACCACCTTGCTGCACTGCTGAGAAGCCCACTCTGTGGAGCCAATTAAGGACCGTTCACACCAAAACTACACTTCCATCTCACTCCAACTGGACATAATATGTGAACCAAAGGACCACTCTGGTGCTGTTGTTCACTAACATGAAAACATTATGTAGATTCCTTTATAAAGAACGCAGAACATCACACAGAGAAAAGCCCCCTTTTCTGCAGAGGCAGTATGAGTACCAGTATCATCAGCATGACTGATCCCACACTGGTACACGTTTGAGGTGCTTGAGAATGCACCTCATGATGCTATATCGCTTGAAATACACGTGAAAACAAATATGTCAAAACACAGTTGACTTAAAAGGGTTCAGTGTTCAACAGGGTATTTCAGGAGACTAAGTAAGATGAGCTAGTGACACACTTTAGAAAGCTAATTAATATTTTAATAGGCTATGTGGTGGCTGAAAAAGTAGAAGATACAGAAAATGTTGACACTTCAAATACTCTTTAATATCCCCTGGGCTAACTGATGGTGTTACAGACAATATGGCTTCAAAATGACAAAACAATCATTAATTTAATTGAACTGTGTCTACACTAGCTTGAGTGAACCCAGTGAAATGCTATCTTATCATAGGGGCTGACAATATCTGTGGTGCAGCTCTGAGGTGGAAGCCCTCTTAGCAACTGTAGTTTCTTTCCAAAGAGAACCAGAATACTGACTAGTATGGAGCATTGCCTGGGCTTGTGTGGCCACCTGCAGGCAGTCTTGCATACTGCGTTACAAGCCAGTGACACAATGGAGGTTGACTGTGACCTCAAGAAAATGTTGCTATTGGTGTCCCTGCATTGAGGTGACTAAAACCTTTATCATTTTAAATGTCACTTGAGCCTGTGAACCTGAAAGGGTGGGGCAGGCATTCAGTGGCCTAATTAGACGGTTTTGAGTGGAGGCCAAGCTGATGAGAGTGTTCCTAGGAGACGTTGAATCAGCTGTTTCTTTCACAAGGCTATAAATACTTTTTACAGAGAGGGACCTAAAAAAGAAAGAAGATGACCAATGACATAAATCTTCTACTACAACTGGGAGCGCTCTGTACCAAACGTTAAATTAAAGACAAGGGTTGTTAACTGGAAACAAAATGTCCTTTATTTTTTTCCAGTCCTCTACTGCCTATTTTTCCTCTAATTGCCAATGAATGTCATGTGAACACTGATCTTAACTAAATTAATTGTCTGTGTATGGTTGCCCGTTTTACTAACTTGGCTATGGGATTTCACTGTGCCTGTCAGCTGATGACCTTCATGCCTGTGGTTGGTTAGCAAGTGTGTGCAGGTTTGAAGAAAAAAAAAACATTTCTTGGTGTCTGAGAAAAGGTCAAATAGTATATATGCATGTTCTTCTTGCTCTTATGGGCCTACACTTTACTGACATGAACTAAAGTGCATTAGGCCAGTGTTTCTCAAAGTGTGGTCCGGGGACCACTGGTGGTCCGCAAGCTATCCCAAGTGGTCCGCGAGAAGACGTGGTAAATTATAATATAGATGAGTTGTTTGCAATATTGAACCAACTTGTACTGTATGTGAATCCAAACAGTTCTGCAACACTGTCTATGTAAGATATGCCAGTTTAAATCATATGAATCCTCTGACACAATAAGCAAAGTGCAAAGACAATAAGCAAGGTGGTTCAGTGAGTAGGCCGATTGTGTAATACACTGTTGAAGTAGGTCTACTCTCTTTTTTTTAGCTAGGTGGTCCGCGAGTTTTTGTTTAATTGGTTAAGTGGTCCTTGGTCTGAAAAAGTTTGAGAAACACTGCATTAGGCTACTGTCTAACATTAGGCTACTGTCCAGGACACACTCTGAGATAACAGTGGACAGCTGCAGTAATTAGTAATCTTGGATGTGTAAGGTTAGGGAAGAAGACTAACCTTCAGGTGGTTCTTCGCGGAGGTATGGCGGAAGTTCTTCAGTGGCATCATCCACAGGTGATGAACTGTTCTCCTCCACAACCTCTGCATCTGTGTCTGGACCCTGAGAATGCACAGTTGAAGAAGTTTGACCCAACAGATGGAAAGACCAGCACTCTTTACCCTGACAATTGTCTCAGTTCCTTCATTCACTTTAGAACTTCTGGTAACCAGCCTAATGTGTAGGCCTACTGTGTCGTACAAGCTAGTATGCATCTGTGGTTCGATTATTCAGGCCTCTGTTACTAAAGCCCCCTTTATTTAACATGGGCTACAGAATACAGAAATATAATTTCACTATATGGGAATGACAGATAAATTATGGATAGGCTACATGTGTGGTTGCAGCGCCTGATTGATGAGACGTCAAACTACCTGCTGCCAATAGGTAGGTTGCTAGACATTATGCTCATATTATGCGCCAATGTGTCCCGGGGGGTGCAGCAGCTCCAAAAGAATAAATGATGCTACACTTTGGCTAATCAGTAAAAAAAAATAACTGCGCCATACCACAGATTGAAACATATATACATGGAACCATTCTGAAATAATGCAATAGCAAAACACGTTAAAGAACTTGTAAGAATAGCTCAGAGCATCGTAGCTATTCGCAAATTATTTCTGTCTGTCTGTCAGTCAGTCAGTCAGGGAAACAAAAACAAATTCACTCGACTCACCTTCATCATGTACCTGATGCTAAACGGGATACAGTATCGATATACCTTCCTTGAAGGACCACGTCTGGTGAACGAACAACGTGTGTGTGACAAACAATAAATACACTGTTTTCCTCAAAAGAGTATTTTCAGATTTTTCTTCTATTAACGATTTAGCAGTGTTTGGCTACACTGTACCGGAAATGACGTTATGGATGTTTACTGTGCAGGTTGGAGTAATGACTGCTTTGTACCACTAGATGGCGGCAGTTGGCGACATTCGTCCCCCAGAGATGCAGGTGACCATGCATGGTCCTGTCACTGTTTGAGAATGAATTTGGATGCTTTGTTTGTTTATAGACAGTGCTTAGTTGAAATATTTACGCAAAGCAAAATAGAAAAACAAAACAATGAAAATATTCTTATACAGTTGGTTAGGATAATTAGGTGTGGTAGCAGGACAACAGGCCTAAAATACTGTGCTCGGGTTGTGTCTAGACTACTGAATAAGATATCTTCTTATGTCTATAGGTCATGTGTATAGGTTGTGGGGGAAGCATCTGTTTAGAGGTGAGGGAAATATATCTGCATTACTAAACAACCAATAGGTAGCCTATATACTTCTGGATCTTGATACGAGGCCATAATAGCATTCCTGTCCATTTAACGCGTTAAATAGGACAACAGGCAACAAAACATCGGCACCAATACTACAGTCAGAGCCGGACAGTAACGGAGTACATTTACTTGAGTACAGTACTTGAGTACAATTTTGAGGGATCTGTACTTTACTCGAGAATCATTTTTGGGGAGTACTCATGACTTTACTCAAGTACATTTGAGAGGCAAATATTGTACTCTTTACTCCACTGCATTTCTATCCATAACCGTGAGTACCCGTTACTACTTCTAAAAAAAAAGGAAAGAAGAAAAATCTTGGAAACCCTCAATTTGTTGTTTCCCTGTCAAACGTGGTTGGATTGTGCAGGCGCCACTGATTGGGACAGCCTATCAGAAATCACCTTCAGCTTTCCGCCAAAGTCAACTCCATGGTTAGATAAGAGACGAAACCATGGACGAAACAATGGATGAAGACGCAGCAGACCTCGCCAGACTATTTCAATTTTCTGAACAAGTTAATGATAGTTTTCGCTTCAAGTGTTTCAATTACAAAATAGTATTTTGTATTTGAAATATGTATTTTAAATACATGTATTAGAAATACTGCCCATCCCTGGCAAGATGGTAAAAAGATGAAAATGACTTCATTTTACTTCCAATTCCTTTTACATTCTCCAAGGTATTAACATTAGCATTTTTCATAACTCCATGTAGGACGTTTCTGTACATAAATGTAAGCACTGTGGCAGTAGTAATCCAATATTTAGAAAATGTAGGCTACTCTTGTACTCTTGATACTCAAGTACTTTTAAAAACAAGTATTCAGTACTTTTACTTAAGTAGACATCTGACTGTTGTACTTTTACTTGTACTTGAGTAAAATTTAGCAAAGGGTATCTGTACTTTTACTTAAGTAATGAAGCTGTGTACTCTCTCCGCCTCTGACTACAGTATAATTCAGAATCCATTTTAGAATCAGAATCCGTTTTACTGGCCAAGTATTTACGTACAAGGAATTTGACTGCGGTATAGGTGTTAACTCTCTATATTCAACAATTAGACATGTAGTAGTAACAAATATTAGTAACTTTAACATTCAGTAGACAAATAGTAAATATACAAAATAAACAAATACAAATATACAAATAAGACATAATATCAAGACAAGTACACATGGAGTGGGGTGTAAAGTGCAAAAAGTAATAGTGCAAATGTTGTGTGCAAGATGCCTATTGGAATGATAAAGTATGTAATGTTTAGGAGAAGTGGGTGAATGGCCAGAGTGGGGATGACCCCACTTATCCGCAGTTCAGGAGAGTGATGGCAGTGGGAAAGCTGTTCTTGTGCGCAGGGATCTGTAGCGCTAGCCAGAGGGGAGGAGGTTAGGAGGTACTGATCCTTTCTACAAAATACTACTCAAAAGTATATAATTCTCTTTTTTCATTTCTTAAATAGTGGGCTTGTACAGCGCTGATTTAAAGTATTGTTTCTATTCACAACATAGAGGGTCAAATAAGGTGTTGTACAGCGCTGATTTAAAGTATTGTCTCTATTCACAACATAGAGGGTCAAATAAGGTCTTGATTTGTCTTTAGACATGTTAGGGATTAAAGACTAATCGATTGGAGCCATCTAAAAATGGCTCCTTTCAATTCTATGTCACCTCAACTAGTTGAGAGGATTAAGTCAGTGTGTGTACGGGAGCCTTGGCAGCAGGACGCACATTGCTGGCATGCAGTCTTATTAAGAATGCTATTGATCAGCAGATGATGGGAAATATCTGACTTCTTTTGTCTTTGAATCTCGGACCATGGGTCAGTGCCAGAGTGAAGATGAAGAGGTGGAACTGTCCCAAATTCAAGCCCTCTATACAGCCTTCATGCAGGAATGTCCAAGTGGAGCTTTACACCTGCATGAGTTCAGAAAGATCTTTGGAATATCGAGCTCCTCAGAAACGGAGTGTCTTTACATGGAGAGAATATTCAAGTCATTTGATAAGAACCGGGTGGGTACTGAAATTATAGTTGAATTATTGCTGAACAGAACTCTAGGATTTGTAGTCACTCTTCATGGCATTGTAATCATTAATGGAACTGACTGCCCCCCCCCCCCCCTTTACTTCCCCATACTTATGCATTTTTATATTCCCACAGTTTTGTCCCGAGAAACACAAAATTGAGTCTTAATATACAATTTTTAAAATACGAAATTCTAATAAAATAACGTATGGTTTTCAGGATAATGTGATAGACTTCATGGAGTTTGTAGCAGCAGTGAACCTTGTCCTCAGAGGAAAACTCGAGGACCGACTGAAGTGGTCTTTCAAAGTCTATGACAGAGACGAAAATGGCAAACTTGACAGAAGTGAGGTGAAACACATAATAAAGGTGAGGACTGTACAACTAGATATTGCCACGTTTACAGGCTTTGCCACATTTACCCAAGATTGGGTAACTACTCACTCAGAGGTGGTTGTTATTGTTCTACTTTGCAGATAATTTACAAACTCAGGGAAAGCAACACAGACATGACACCTAATGAAGTCTGTGACAGAATCTTTGAACTTGTGGATTCAAATAAAGATGGTAAGATCTCCTTTACCAAGAAATTATTTATAATTAGCGCACAGCCTAGTGTTCATATACTGACCAAACTGACTTGCTGTATTAGGTACATGCACAGTAGCCTATACCTATAGCCTAAACTAATGCAACTGTCTTTTTGTGACATGTTTTGTGACAATGAGGTGTAATGCTGTCAGACCAATGTCTGAGATCAATGTCGTCAGAGTCATCGTTGTTTCAGTCAGAGATTGGATGATTATTTGAATGCATCCTCTGTTTCGTAGGCCAAATCACCCTTGCAGAATTTATGGAAGGGGCCCAGAAAGATGACTGGATTATGGAGCAGCTCAAACTGGACGTTAATGCTAGTGGATGGTTCAAAGAAAACTGGCAAAAGAAATTATAATCCCTCAAGATTCCCTTATTTATCCATGCCTGTAAACATGGATCGGCTGCACGTCATGCCTAGATATGCCTTCTGTTCTTCGGAATGCAATGATCCCTTTACATGTTGGACTGGATCACTACAAGTGGAATGTTTTTTTTTTTTATTTTGTATTGACTGCCTGGGTTATATACTGATGAGCTCATCATGACATCATGAGCTCCTGCCCAACATGCTGTTGGTAAGCCCCCAACACCCTGAGGTGAAGCTGCCATGGATTTGGAATGTTGTTCCCCTGCATCTCATAGATGCTCGATCAGATTTCTATTGGCCAGGGCAGAACTCTGCATCATATTTGTCAAACCATTCACAAAAAAAAGAAAAATTGGGCAGTATAGCAGGTCAGATTACTTGCTATACTGACAGAGGTCATTGCCATCATGGAATGCCATGGCCATGACGGTGTATTTAAGGACAGCACAGATTTTGCAGTTGTAGGTGGAATGTGTCAAACTGATTTCTGAATCACAGAGCAACCAAGAGCATTACACTCCCTCAGGTCTGTCCTCTGGTGCCAGAGCCTCCCCTGGTACATGATGTACACATGCCATCTCTTTTGGAAAGGAAAACTGTGAAAGCGTATTCTTCCACTGTTCAGAGCTACAGCTCCAGCAGGCCCAGGCCCAAGGGTGTGGCACAGGCACTGTGGCTAAGGGTGCGGCATAGGTACTGTGGCCATATAGTGTGATACATTGTGACATTCTTCTTGCATCCGCTGTAAATGGTTCGGCAATTTGTACCCGTTGTACCGTTGTTGGCCTAATGCATCAGTGAGGCCTCACCTGTGCTACAGTACACCCCACTACCAGACTTGGAGAGTAGACGTGTGGTCAAAATGAATCCAAGAGGTGTGAGACTGCAGCTTTATTCACGACGCCAGGAGCATGTTACCCACATGAAATGTCAAAGTAACAAGCCCACACATCTGTGGGTGAAGCCAACTCTTATACCTTACCCCACACCCATGGAAAATCACAAGTTGTCACCCTCCATTAATCACTTAACTATCTGGTATTTTAACAGAGATAAGAAATGTTTACAACCCCACTTAACCATCTGGTGTTTTGACAAAGATAAGAAATGTTTATGACCCCCCATCCTGAGGGTTACCCACAATTCGCTGACACAAGGGTTAATTTAACTAAACATTCTAACATAGGAGTTTCCGAAAACACAAGGGTCAGAGTAAGGAGATGACAATTAGATTTCACTACATGTATGTAAGGTATACTAAACATTCAATGAGAGACATATAAAATTTATCCCACAGACGAGTCATCTGGCTGGGATGGTTTCACTATGACAAAGTTTCTCTGCCATTACACCTGTTAATTTCTCGACATACAGAATGCTGTTATTATTGACAAATGGCTTCTCAGAAAACACATCCTACTCCCTAACAAGTGCTATTGTTGCAAGCTTTTCATTGTTGTTTTTCTTCCTCTGTGGTCGTAATGCTCATAATGTTTTGGCACATGGATGTGTGTGCAAGCAGCTTGATTACTGTGTTTGATTGCACTTGTAGGGCAGCTAACCCTCGCAATCACCACGCATAGAGAAAATATTCAGTGCTAGAAGCATGCCATCCACCGCCAAACTATTCAAAATACTTGAAAAGATGCTGTACACAATATACAATTATCCTTCAGAACATAATTCAGATGTGTCATTTGGTGTGCACTAAGATATTCAAGGACTCAACTTGCTCATGTTGGCTGTCGGGCCACAAGGCTGGAGGTCATGACAGATGGTGATTGGGAATGATGAACTGTCCTGTGCCACAGATAGACAACACACTTTTCACCACTACTGCCAAGCCATCTGCCAAAATATCTCACTCAGAAACAGCACACTATCATAATAAACTTACAAATAGAGTGGAGTTGCTAGAGTCCTTCGAGGCCACAGATTGGAGATGGTTTCTTGTTGATTCATTGTTATCATTAAACTTTTAATCTAGGCTTAAATTATGTAGGCATTGCTGCATTTTTGCACCAAAATATATTAACTTTTAGTTTCTGAGAGTTCAGTGAAAAAAAAAAAAGTGTTACACTGGCGGAAACGTCACAATGTAATACAGCCAAGTTAGTGCTCTGATTCATCATTTAGTTCTGTTCAAATTCTAGATCTTCAGCTATTATCAAATAGGAGACTGTTGACAGATGTGTGCGTGTAAGATATTTATTATTCAGTCATTGGAAGGGAATTGATAGCAGAAAGTATGCCTGGGCTGCCCTATGATTTTGGCAGTAAACTTGCTCAGTATTTTGTACTCATTTGAAATAGACCATAATGACAAATTTGAATATTTTGGATAACTTGACTAATCCAGTTCTGTTACTTGTTTAAAAAGTAACCAAACAGATAGATAAAATACCTTGACATTTTATGCATTTATTTCAAATGTTAAATGATGTAATAGCCATAGAAGATGAACCCACTGTAACCCATGATCAAAAGCATATACATCAAAACATTGTTTTTGTTTTGTTTATTCATAAGTCTACTTCCTCTGGGAGAGAATGTCAATGACACAATGTTAAATATTAAACCAGAGACGGTTGATAAAGCGAGACGATTCACAGAAGGGTTCTTCCTGTTCCCTTATGATGTAGGGTTCGCCAGCACCACGCCTTTTTAGGAGACTAGCGAGAGATTCTTACACTGTCGCCCTATGGAAGAAATCCTTTTTTTCTCTGATTATGCCCCAGCCCGAGAAAAACGACTTTGTTTGCCACTTGTCTGTCTGTGTTTGTAACCCACTGGTGTTCTAAAGGATCTTAAACAATTCCATAAAGAGCCTTGTTTAAACAGTTAGAATGGCTATTCTTCAGAATGGCTTGGAGTTAAATGTTGTGTCAGCAGGGTGTCATGTGAGGTAAAAGCCGGTCTATTGATGCACACTATCGTACTTTTGCATCTGTTCTTTGGATGAAAATGGTTTTAATCTATTTTCCTGTATGTGTGTATACTGTACTACTTGTACACAATGCGCTACATCTTTGTTGAACGGATATATTTATTTATTTATGTATGTATTATATTTAATAAATCTATCATGACTTTTTAATATAGAAATCGTGTGACAGACATTTGAGTTCACAGGAGGTGAAAATTCATCTGAAAACTAGACATGGTTAGCTGAGGTGAAGTATTCTTAACTCACACATGACTCCGAGCTTGTTATTTATTCTCTAAGCCACCAGTAGCGCTTATCCTCTTATACATAAGTAAACCCAGAAAACACCATAACCTCTCTGTTCAGGTGACAATGAAGTACATCAGAATGTCAGACACATTTACAACAGTATGTTTTGAGTGCTTTAGTTTATGATAGCTTGTGATCACCTGAAGCATTATGTCCTCTGTAAGTAAGTGTGGCTATCAAATATACAGAGTAGCAGCCCCCTGTTGTAATGCTCTTATGAGATTACCTTCTTGACCTTTAGCTTTACTTTAGGCAAGAAGATATATGTCTCCAGGACCATCAATAAATGGAGGTGATAAGCTGCTGGACCCCATCTTAATAGTAATTCAGTGTTTGTGTTGCAGCATAAGTAAAAGCAATGACTTAATTACAGCCACAAACTATCTTAATAATACTGATGTGTGAGATATTGTTCCTTAGTTCTGGTCTATATGGGGAATATGTCTGATGGAGCTAGGTAATGGAATCAACTCAAAATGTCAGAGTGATTTTATTCGCAGGTGGATTTAAGATTTAACCTCCTGCCATTTTTACTAAATTACTTCATGAGTTGTGTGGTGGTATTGGGGTTTTATTTGTGGCTATTTTGCATTAATCCACTACAGAAATATTTCCGACAGAATCTATTGCTGTGTGGTCTAAAATATATTAATTTATCTCCAAATGAATACACAATAATTTACATTTAATCCACTAAATTGATATATAACAATTGATATTGATTTACATTTAATCCACAATAATTAATTCACACAATTAATACACATCATATAAGAACACAGTAGACATTATCATTCAGATACATTGTTGAATCTTTCTGCCATGGCACCATTACCCCTAAGTCCAAAAGGAGAAACTCGCTCAAAACCTAAGTCCTGACTTATTTAATTATATACGCAGGGGCAAGTGGCAGGCTCCAGAAACGGAGGCCCAGGGAGGCCAGCAAATGTGTCCGACGGCTTTGGACACTTCTGGGGAGCTCCCCTTGGCCTGGAGGTACAAAAGAAACTAACCAGGATTCCCCCAGTAGCTGCGAGCGAAGAGCGAGAGTGGAGAGTGGAGAGTGGAGCATACTAAAGCATAAAAGTAACATTAAAACCAGTAAATGGATTTCTTCCAAACTGTTTCTGTTGAAAAAAGGACCCCACTTCATAGTAGGTTGTCTTTGGCTTTGTGAGAGGCAATATCTATGTTTAGTGAGGGAAGAATGTCAACTATGGAACAATGGCACTGGCTGCAGAAGGCTGGTTACATGATCCCATGGTGACAGGATCTCACAGGAAACCTCATAAAAGCTGCTCAGGACCCTAGGCTAGGCTTTGACTTTTGCTCACTAGTTTCTATGAGTTGCAGAGGGTAATTGGAAATAAATTATGGATAATGGACACATAAATGATGTGAATGAAGTTTGAATGTGTCTGTGTGATGGAAGAATTGTGAGAGGTTAATCTCGAGGGTCAGGGGCCAATCACAGATGAAGGGTAAAGGGCACGTCTGGAAACTGTGGAGTTCTCAGTCATATACTCTTCAACTCTTCATTGTACTGTCATGCACATAATGTTCTACATATACACACATATTCAATGTACGTATTCAATGCACATATTCAATCAGGTAATGGACATTTGCTTGATACTAAGCCAAAGCACACTCCAAGCCAAGCACACTCATTGATAGACACTCATTTGTCTTGTCTCTCTGCTCAAGCGCCATGCTCTGCACTAATGACCGGTCAGTGTGTGTGTGTGGCTCGTCCCCTCCATGACCATGTAGAGTAATGCCTATCCCCTCAGTCATCGGCATCAAGGCCACCCCTCCGAGCGGCCCTCCTGGCCTCTATCCCAAACCCAGCGGAACTGTGTCATTGTGAGATTGCTGACTTGCGTTGAGCTTCACGCTCTGCCTTGCTCCCGCGCGTGGACCGGGGCCAGCGCGGGTGCCCAAAATGACTAAGTGCCAGGTGGCAATGTGGGCCAGCATAGAGGAGATTTAAGATCACCTGTGACACAGGGATGCAGATCGCCTACATTGTGTAATGAAAGAGTGGTGTGAGAGGTAAGGTTATCCACTCTCACACGCCGGTCTCGCTCTGATGACTGCTTGGCCCGCAAGCTCCCACTAAGCAAATTAGCCATGATCTGTTTAATAACAGCGCTTCAGCATTAGCCATGATCTGTTTAATAACAGTGCTCCAGGGTTGTGTCATTTGGGTCCTGAGAGGTCATGTCCTCACCTTGCTATTCCAAAGTAACCCCGCTACCGTTTGGAGAAGTCAGCAGGCTGTGTTGCTGGGGAAAAGAATTTCATGCCATGCACAATTTAGTAACTAATAAATACACAATATTGTACTTGATGGTCTCGACTGTCTGCATTTATCCACCAATGGATGGTTAGTTGGTTTTTGTAATATTGGTTACAAAATATAAATATACTGCATTGCCATTTACTTTTTCTTCTCATTGAAAAGTGTACCAAGGACTACACTCATCTTGTGTTTGTCTATCTAGTCAAGGTTCAGTCTGCAGTGTTGTTTATTGTCTTAGTCAAGGACACTTCACTACACAGCCCAGAGGACTTGATTAAGGGACCTGAGTCATTGAGTCCTGAGTTTCCAGTACATATGGGCCTGGCCAACACCCACTGCAATGCACTGTTCAAAATTTCCTTTGAAGGCTTGGCAGGGAGTAGAGCCTTTTGTAGTTGCACTCCACAGATGGTATGCCTGAGATTGAATGACAGACAAGTATCTCCCATATCTCCATCATGACTGATGCACAAAGCCTTATTTTTAGAAGACATCCAGCATACCATTCTCTATGACTGGGAGGGCAACGTCCACCTTGATTCCCACAATAGACTGTGCCATCCCCCCCGGCTGCAATAAATTATCTTCCAGTGTTAAATATGAGATGTCTGCTGACGACCAGTGTAGTGGCACAGGGCTTGGTGTGTTTTTTTTCCTTTTTTCAATCGCACGGGACAGCCTACCTTGCTGTGATGTTGTTGCGGTGGTTGCGTTGTCACCTAAAAAGGTATGAGGGGCTAGGGGCATGGTATGGCACTGCCAGTGTGTGGGCCTATTTAAATAGGGGTTAGCATAGGAAGACACAGCTTACTCTCTCACACCTTCCCTCTCTCTTGGGAGCGATTGCAGACCAGCCTTCTCCTCCAGCTCTCCCGGGTGAGTCTGAGCCTCACTAAGCCCTATGCTATGGACAATATCTAGATCAAATCCTTTTTGATAAACAGGCTTTAAGTGCTATTGTTAAGGACTCTTTACACATACCATAGCACCAATATCAGCATAGGCTACCTTACCATATTCTTGAAAATATTTTGTAC